>NW_021680429.1:389338-482570 GCF_001412515.2 Diachasma alloeum
TGTACTCCTTTGGCGTGCTCCAATGGAGGAGGGATGAGCTGAAGCAGTTGGACAGGGATACTCGTAAGCTAATGAACATCCACAGGAGCCTACATCCCCGATCTTCATGTCCCCGTTTATACTTCCCGCGTGACAGTGGTGGCCGAGGACTACTCAGCCTAGAATCTCTCCATGAGCGCTTGGTCCTCGGCTTGGCCTGTGACGTGATGAACGGCTTGGATCCTCTCTTGGAGTTTGTGCACAATCATGAGCTTCATGGGATTCAGGCCTTTCTCTACAAGGCGGCGGATACCGCAGCTGAGGCTCTCGGGTTGGAGTTTCGTTGTGGCCGAGGTGGTCAGCTGGCTAGTCATTCATTGGCCAGCATGACTAAATCTCGGCGAAGAGCGACCATCAAGGAGGCGGAACAGTCCACCTTGCTTCGTCTACACGTTGACAGGCCCATGCATGGCGTGTTCTTTCGACATGTGGAAGAACAGGGCTTGTCCGTCCAGCTGACTTTCTCATTTTTGAAGTCGGCTGGCTTAATGTCTGAAACCGAGCGCTTCATTTGCGCGTGTCAAGATGGCGTGATAAATACTTTGGTCTATAGGAGCCGTGTTATGGGGTTGCAAGTCCCGGATGTTAGGTGTCGGGCTTGCAAACAGTCCCCGGAAACTCTGATGCATCTTTTGTCGGCTTGTCCGACATATGCAGTGACGAGTTATATCCACCGTCATAACGCGGCTTTGAGAGTGTTGTATTACCATCTGCGGCACTCTTATGGGATAGACCGGACGCCGATTCTGCCTTATGCTCCAGGAGATATTGAGTCCGTTGTCGTGAATGAGAGGTGTAAGATTTACTGGAACTTCTCGTTTGCGACTATCAGGCCCGTCGCTNTCCTTATGCTTCAGGAGATATTGAGTCCGTTGTCGTGAATGAGAGGTGTAACATTTACTGGAACTTCTCGTTTGCAACTATAAGGCCCGTCGCTGCGATGAAGCCTGATATCGTCCTCTTCGACTTTGAAGACAAAGTCATTTACGTGATTGAGTTCTCGGCGCCAGCCGAGAGCAATATATCTGCGAAGGAAGAGGAGAAACGGCTCAAATACCAGCTGCTCCTGTTTGAGCTGCGTCAGTTGAACCGCGGGTTTAGGGTCAAGCTGATCGTCCTGATCATTGGCTCTCTTGGCGGCATGAAACAGTCTTTTGTATCTGCGCTTGAGATGATTCCAGCCTACAGGCGCAATGCGTTAATACTGGCTGGCCAGATGCAAAAGGCTGTCATTCTTGGGTCCCTTCGACTGCTTAGGCATCATGATTCTGGAATGCAGTAGTGCTCACCCTCTGGTTGGAGGGAGCGCTACTGCAGAGCGATTAGGACTTGTTTGTATCGCTTAGCTTGCTGGGTGGTCTTCGAGGTGAAGTCGGAGCCCTCGAGGGTCATCCAGCGATCTCATTCACGAAGATGATAATAATAATAATAATAATAATAATAATAATAAACAAGAGTCAACTCCACACTTATGGAAAATAGAGAAACGAGAATGAGCTCAATCAATTCGTTTTGCTTGCGAATGGAAACTTGGATTTTCACATTTCCTAAATTTTTATTGGAAATTATGTAGAATGGTCTAAAACGTAAGAATATGAAGTCGCTCAGTCGCAAGTCGCTCAGTGATACCATCAGACAAAACATGAAAAATAGATCATGTTATATTCTGACGGTACGTTGGAACGGCAAACGATTATCATCGCCAGATGACAAACTTGAAATGATCGACAGACTCCCAGTTCTCGTATCTGGACATGATTTTCACCAATTGCTCGGTGTGCCCGCGATTGGAAGAGGGACTGGAAAAGGGCAGGCAGAAACCGTATACCATAGCTTGGAGGAATGGGGTGTCCTGGATGAGATCTGCTCGATAGTCTTTGACACTACTTCCAGTAATACAGGAAGTGAAAAGGGTGCTTGTGTTCTGTTGGAAGAAAAAATCGAGAGGGACCTCTTGTATATGGCATGCCGGCATCACGTTTTCGAACCCCTTTTGAAAGCTGTGTTTGACTCGTCAATAGGATGTACATCAGGACCCGACGTCTCCATTTTCAAGCGGTTCCAAGAACACTGGAGTAGCCTAGATAGAAGAAAATTCTCACCGGACGTCATGGATCTTACTGTGAAGGAAGCCTTGCCGGACAACATCGCTGATATTCTCCATTTTGCTGAGACACAGTTAAAGGTTAGCTATATGTTATTGTTGATGATAGTGTAAAAATGATAGACGTACACTTCTGTAGCGATTCCACTTGCACATTTTCAGATTATGAATAACACGAAATATTTTTTTTGTCACTCTGTGCGTGAAGCAACGTTTCACGCACACTGCGCTTTCGTAAAACGCTCTTCACGCATAAAATAACAAAAAAATATCGTTCGACACTAGGTCATAAACAATTTTTTGCCGAGTGTTTTACAGAACTCGCCTTCGGCTCGTTCTGTAAACTCACACTCGGCAGAAAATTTTTTTATGCCCCCGTATCGAAAAATACTATTCTTTGTTCACTTTGTAGGAGGACAATATTCGCAAGGCTTACCAAGAGTTTTTGGAGCTGGTGGTGCTGTTCCTCGGAGGAAAACTTCCCAAAGAAAATCAATTTCGGGCTTTGATTCCTATTCATCATGCCAGGTGGATGGCCAAGGCGATCTATTTCTTAAAAATTTTCTTGTTTCGGGATCAGTTCCAATTGACAGCTCAGGAAAATTCAGGGTTAGTAAATGTATGTATTTTCGTCGTCCTCGTGTATCCCAAAGTGTGGTTCACAGCTTCGAATACAGTCATAGCTCCCAATAATGATTTGACATTATTGAAACGTGTAGCAGAGAATGCTACTATTGATAAGCATGGAAACAATTACAAGACTGTATTCAAAAAGTTCGTTAATCACCTNACCGTATACCATAGCTTGGAGGAATGGGGTGTCCTGGATGAGATCTGCTCGATAGTCTTTGACACTACTTCCAGTAATACAGGAAGTGAAAAGGGTGCTTGTGTTCTGTTGGAAGAAAAAATCGAGAGGGACCTCTTGTATATGGCATGCCGGCATCACGTTCTCGAACCCCTTTTGAAAGCTGTGTTTGACTCGTCAATAGGATGTACATCAGGACCCGACGTCTCCATTTTCAAGCGGTTCCAAGAACACTGGAGTAGCCTAGATAGAAGAAAATTCTCACCGGACGTCATGGATCTTACTGTGAAGGAAGCCTTGCCGGACAACATCGCTGATATTCTCCATTTTGCTGAGACACAGTTAAAGGTTAGCTATATGTTATTGTTGATGATAGTGTAAAAATGATAGACGTACACTTCTGTAGCGATTCCACTTGCACATTTTCAGATTATGAATAACACGAAATATTTTTTTTGTCACTCTGTGCGTGAAGCAACGTTTCACGCACACTGCGCTTTCGTAAAACGCTCTTCACGCATAAAATAACAAAAAAATATCGTTCGACACTAGGTCATAAACAATTTTTTGCCGAGTGTTTTACAGAACTCGCCTTCGGCTCGTTCTGTAAACTCACACTCGGCAGAAAATTTTTTTATGCCCCCGTATCGAAAAATACTATTCTTTGTTCACTTTGTAGGAGGACAATATTCGCAAGGCTTACCAAGAGTTTTTGGAGCTGGTGGTGCTGTTCCTCGGAGGAAAACTTCCCAAAGAAAATCAATTTCGGGCTTTGATTCCTATTCATCATGCCAGGTGGATGGCCAAGGCGATCTATTTCTTAAAAATTTTCTTGTTTCGGGATCAGTTCCAATTGACAGCTCAGGAAAATTCAGGGTTAGTAAATGTATGTATTTTCGTCGTCCTCGTGTATCCCAAAGTGTGGTTCACAGCTTCGAATACAGTCATAGCTCCCAATAATGATTTGACATTATTGAAACGTGTAGCAGAGAATGCTACTATTGATAAGCATGGAAACAATTACAAGACTGTATTCAAAAAGTTCGTTAATCACCTTTGGTACTTATCAGATGAATTGATAGCTCTCGCTTTTTTCTCTGAAAATGTGAGTGCAGATTGTAAGAGAAAGATGTGCCAGGCTATCAATTCTCGTTCTGCTCTTATGGATGATCGAAAAAAGCGAAAAGTGGGAATAAACGACGCAAAATTCACCCAAAACTCGACTCTAGATTCTTTTGTTACAGAAAATACCATGAATTTTTTTGAAATATTGAAAATAGATCCTAGTTTATTGAATACCGACCCTGCGACATGGGAGAGTAAAGATGATTTTGTTGCCGCTTCTAAAATTGTCAAATCTCTTCATGTCACAAACGATATTGGTGAAAGAAGTGTATCTCTCGTAAGTGAATATAATGATCTGCTTACGAAAGATGAAGCCACCAAACAAAATTTGATACTAGTGGTTCAAAAATACCGGGAGTCGTCATCCAATTGCACAAGAGAGGACTTGAAGTGTACGTTGGAAAATTATTTGAATAATTCTAATCCACCAACGGAAACTTCAAGCGATTGAAATCAGTACAAATTTACTCTACAATACTACACACCACAGATTTTCAAATATCGATTTGTTTAATTGAATTGCGTTAGAAAAATTTGAAAAAATTCAGACATAATCAGCTCCATTCAAATTATACTCTGGAGCATGGTATTTTTTTACATTTCTGTCGTATAAATAAATAATTAAGATTGTTCCACTTTCCGAAAACTTGATTATTTTTTATGGAATAGATCACCGCTAGAACTCTGGATATGAATAAATTGATCACCTATTACCAAGAATGATTTTGAAGGTAGGAAATTCATTTTCCATGAATTACTTATGGAAAAAGGTCTAAATTTCCGAAAATGAAATATTTTTCATTATTTCATCATTTTATTAGATAAAATCAAATATGGTATTCAATAAAAGCTCTAATGTTCAGTTCAAAATGTTGGGACGAATTGAAATCATGAAAAGAAAAATCGTCGATTCACTTGGATATTCTAAACATTATTGATATTCATAATTTATGAAAATATATGTCAGTTTCATTTTTTATTACAGCCACAATTCTATTATGTATCATTCTTATTATTATTATTATTCTATATTATATTCAACTGAAGAAATCTCTACATGTAATTGTTTATAGACAATTCATCTTCTGTCTGAGAAAATGAATGATATTTAATCACTGACCGATCTTTTTTCATGGTAAATGTTATGGTAATGTTGCTTGTCATGAAACGTTGCCGGAAACTCAATAAACATGCCTAGGGAGTGTAGAGGAAATTCGACAACGCTGGAGCCACAATAGTATGACAGTAAGTCCTCTACGGAGAGATTCAAACCGCGTATGATAACCAGCGTAGAATTATCCGATTTCGACCATTCAAGTTTCTGTGGAATCGTCATCAAATAGAGAATTTCACGTCTTCTTTGTATAAAAAAGGAGAAAAATGCAATCAACAAAATAGAAAATAAAGAAGGTATACAGTAATTTATTGGGTGCGACCAGGTAGGTCGGATAATCCGGGAAAAGGTTCCGCCAGATGGCTGACCTTTTCCGTTTCAGGTAATAGCCTCCATAAAATTTCTAAGTGATCCAAGCACTTGTCACTGCCCAAAAATTTGAGGATTTTATTTTGCATTTTTTGGTGATTTAGAATAAAATAACGTATTCGTTCTTTCGTCAGATAATAGTCCAATAATTGAAGAGTTGTTCTACAAAAATTCAACGAAATCGGTCTAGTTCAGAGGGCATTTAGACAGTCTCGAAAATTCCCATTTCAAGGGAAAATCATAGTTTTTAATTCAATAACAAATTGATTGAAAAATGTAAAACAAAACGTCTGAATTCTTTTCATAGTTTACATGAAGTAAGCGATGGAAATTCATAATAATTTCCATCAATTCTGATGAAATCACATGCATATAAACTTTACGCACTCTCTCGCATGTACTTTGTCATAAGAAATTCAAAAAGTTGTTGATGTCTGATAAAAGTGTTTTAAAAATTTGAAAAAATTCACATTGCTTCTTCATATCTTGAACTATCGTTCTGAGACAGGAGGAAGCGAAAATTTGAAATGTATATTCCGTTGATCCCTCTAGCACAGCTAATAAAATAACAAATGACTTTCATTCTTTCATTCAATTTTTGTTGTTAATCAAATGACTTCCAAATCTATGATGAAAAGTTTAGGGACGAACCAATAATGATTTACTGTTAAAAATTTTAGACTCAAATTTTCGGTGAGAGTCCTAAAAATTTCTAACGAGTAACTTTTTCATTGAAATTTTACGGAATTTTGTCATGGAAAATTCATGATGTAGCGAAAAAATTCGTGGAAACGGTGAATTCCAGTTAAATTATTTCGTAAAAATTAATGGAAAATCAGTAAAAAATAGCCAAAATTCATCTAAAATTCCAAATTTCCCAGAATTCCTTGCAATTTCAGGGGAATTTGGTAGTAACTATTGATGTTCAATTGAAAATTCACGTGTCCTGGGATTTTCATCTTTTTACTACTAAAAAATCTGGAATCGACTTGAATTTTCAGGGAAACTTGAGATTGCATGGGCTTTTTCTCCTTAAATCGAATTCAGTGTCTTTTCTCGGAAAATTAATCCAATTTTTTCAAGTGTTGCGAGACGAAAAAAATTTTGTTCTTCCTCCTCACACGATTGGGATTGTAAAAGGAATGGATGTCACATTCAAAGAAACAAAGATTCGGAAAGGGGATGAGAGGGAGTTCACCTGGAGTTGCTGCCAAAACATCCAAATAACGTACAACACTTCCACTCGAAACTTGCACTGCGTGTTTCACCCGCATCTTTTTCATTTTTAGTGGATCAAAGTGTATATCTGTGAGCTTCGGAAGCTGTCTCTCCATCCTATTCACACTTGTGTCGATTAGGTATACTTGCTGCAAGGTATCCCATGAAACAAAATTTCCTCTGCATCGTGGTGGGACAGATTTGATACTTGGATTCACATCCAACTCCACAAACTTCTAAATGAGATTGTTTCGTAGACCCTTGATCAAATGAGGTGCATCAAACAAAGGGACTAGCTCGGTGTTTTGAATCTTGATTGTCTCATCTATGAGAAAAATACATCAATAATTTAGTTGTAGAGTGATGTACACCAACAAGTCGAAAATTTCAATTTTTGTTTGATGTTGAATGATCTGGACTATGCAAAGAACTATTTCAGTACGAAATTTTATGTTTAGGATTCTTTGTGATGCGGGGAAAAAATAACGAATCCGCAACTTTGATGGATCACTCGATGAGAGGCTCGAATTGTCCATCCATTCGATCGCAAGTTGATCGCGGTCCAATCGGTAGGATTAATCAACTAATGATCGAATGACCATCAATCTAGTGCACATTTCCAACCCTTATCGAGTGGTGATTGTAGAGAAATTAATGGATCCATCAGGGAAAATTAAAATTATGATGACTTCATGAGATTTAAAATTGTCATCTACGCAAACCGCACCAAATTCACGAACCTAGAAATCAACAAACTTACTCGATTTACTTTCACCATCCTTTGTCTGCCCATTGCCCTGAATGATCAATTTCCTAATTGCCGTGCAATTAGTGGACATTTGGTCACAGACTGTAGCGATGGGAAGGAGTCCAGTCTTTTCTGCTCTAACGACGAGTTTAATGCAGCGCATTAAGTCTGCTACCCCAGTTAAGCCATCACAATATCCATAGAAAACTATCATTTTCCATCCACTCGCGACCCCACACAACATGAACACAATTACATGTTCGGCGATTTTTGCTGAACGGCGAAACTGCCAATCCTCGAATCCAATGCATTCATCTTTCAATTTGTCATAGTCTATGTGAGGCAATATTTTCATCTCATCCCAAATAATTATGCAGTATTTCTTCAGTAGACTCATACCATCGATGATCTCTTTCAATTTCTTAAAAATGAAAGGGACAATGCCGGTATGGCATTTTATACTGCGTAGCACCTTATGAATGGACGTTGAACCTGGTAGAGTGAAAAAAGAAGACAATTTCCGATAGGATTTACTCGAACATTTGCTCATGACCAGTTCCAACATTTTATGTCTCGTCGAATATCTTTGACCCTATGAATATTGAAAATGACAAAGAAAGATAATTTATAGAGAATAGACGACGAAAAAAAATAACAATATATATGTACTCTCCCATCGGGTCATGAATCAAGTGTGATGATTTCGTTATCACAGATGTATATTGAGAGCGAGTGATGTCAGGAAGAAATGTTACCTCCGAAAAACGGCCCTTTAAGACCAATAATTACCACGACAATTACATCATATTCCTATCGAGATTATAAATTTCTAAGTTCAACCAAATGTATCAAACAGCTGGGTTAGCCGTTTCTCCTTTACTCTCAAACTATTCGTCACAACATTGTTGATGGAATTTAAAGTCGATATGATTAACCTTCTTCTTTGTTCCAGCAGGGCGTAGCTGCATCTCAAACAAAGTCTTCTGAAAATGGTTCATCTTGTCGAAATTGTCGAGTAATGATTTTTCTCGTTTTTGCAGTTTCTTAAAACGCTGTTCAGATCGTCTTAATTTCTGCTGTAAGGCTGGTGACTTCTTTGCAATGGCTCGCAGTCTAATCAAGTCATCTGCAATGTTGGCTTGCATTAGAACTGCACGGTGTAGTGCCTCATTCGTAATAACGCCGGATGAATTATTGTGAATAAACGAGCATTGGAATTTCATGAAATTCTCTTGACAATTTTTGATCAGTAAAGTAACACGGATAAACGTTCATAATCAGCTTCATACCCAGCAGCATTTCCCTCTACCCTCACAGTCCGGTGATTTTACGAAGAGAGAAAAAGCTTGGGTTTCAGTGCTATGGTACTGACTTTCAGTAATCGATCACTGATTTTCAGTGATGGGCGGTTCCCTGATAATCAGGGAATGAAAAATCCTGAAAGTTGGTAATTTCATCACTAATTTACAGGGTAAAAAATTCAGGTGATTCACACTGAGAGTGCTATGGCACTGAAATTTAGTGACAAATCAATCATGAATTTCAGGCACATTTTCTACAGATTTCAGAGGAAAAATCACTGATTATAAGAATTTTGCGCATCAGTGTCTAGTGTTACTAGAATTTAGTGATGAGACACTGAAATTCAGTGACAGATCACTGAAAACTTAAATTTTTTTCTCTCTGTGTAAATTGATACCCATCCCGTGACAGCTAGCTACGGTATCTCCAGACGATTCTTCCATTAAAGATTCTTTGGGAGTACCAAAATTTCCCATCAATCCTTGACTTGAATACGAAAATGAATAGGCATTAAAGACCGGTTGCATATGTGATATTCCATGTCAAGTCGGCCACTGTGACCATCAGTGAATCCCCCATCTCGGAATTGTGCGGGAAAAGTTTTGTTTCTGATCATCTTTCCAAAAAAGAGAAAAGTTCGGTTTTCGACTGGTCCTCGTATGAAAAATTAAAATAGAACTTTGAAAAAGAAGAAAAATCGAAAATTGCATCAACAGTCACCCCTACGACACTGGAGTATTTTTATCCAAAAAGTACTTGGAAAGACGAAAAAAAAAATTTTTTATTCATAAAAATCCGCTTGTTTGTTCGCGAGATAGATTTATGAAAATTTGAGCTTTCATCAAGGATATGTGGCAAACGAGTGATGTTGAAACGATGAAAATTTATTGGAATTCGGTATCTATATAGTATTCGACTCTGAACATGTACACTGGCGTTTATTAAATGAAAAAAATTCAGGGTGGCTGAGTTGATATGGAATGACCCATATTTGCCATGATTTTTCTCTACCATCACCCTCCTTTGAACCTAGAGTCGGATCCACCACATCACAGCCAACTGCAGCATCTCCAGACACCACTTCAACAAGCTCTTCGGCAGTACCTTGGGGTTCGGTAACATCATTTACCTCCATAGCTTCATCCGTTATTGGCTTAATACCCAAATCCAGACTTGGTACAGCATTTGGATTCAGCCTTGTTCTCTGGAATGTGATGGAGTAATCCGACTCAGAAAAATGTCTGTAATAAGCGGAGTATCTGCCAAAATCCTCGGTTTTTATATCTTTCAGTAAAGGGGAATTGATTGCTTCTTTCCATCTCTCTGCACTCCAAGTACTCTTCGGAAATCGATGAAGAGGAACTCCCCGAGGTAATCTGTAGCCTTGAATGATGCATTTCTTCGTCAACAGCATTTCATGATGATCTCCTCACTTACTTAATTAAATTCAAATATATTAACCCCACTCTCACTTAATTGAATTCAAAATATACTCAAACTTCATCTGAAATGCGCATGCGCAAAGCGCCATCTGGATAGAGAAATGGAAGTTGCAACCGCCTTCACTCATTTCTATAGAGACGAACCCCCTTGGAATTCACTGCGGTGCGGTGCCGACACATCGTGGACGTGTGTTCCCGTAACGTCAGTGCGTTCTGCTTCTATTCCCTCTTTTCATTATGCATTATTATTACCAATAAGAATACCAAAATTCATTACCTATTCCAAAACTTAAGACATTCATTACCTCATAAAACAAGTGGAAAATTGCCGATGTATAACATATAGTATAGCTTTTTTTGCTAATAAATTAGCAATGTGCTTCCGAATGGTCATGTTGCATTTTTTTTCTTCCGTATATGATTTATATTTTACTTTATTTCATTAAACTGAATAAGTTTTTTTTCAATCAATTGTGTCTAATTTTCTCTTCAGTTGAATTTTATAATTGTTATTATTCTTATTATTATTTTCTCTTATAGAACTTTTTATTTATTTTTATTTTTTTCATTATTCTTTTATCACTCTCATTTTTCCTTTGTAGCATTCATTTTATAAGCTATATTTCATGTTTTCATTTTGCTCTTATATTTTCATTGAATCATTTTCTAGCTATTACAATTAGCCTCTTTCTAAGCTCTGTACTTGACATGTTTGTCGTTTCCATAAGCCACGTGTAGGTTATGGCTGTCGATTATTATGAATATAGTTAAATGCATTATAATGATCGCAGTTGAATCAATAATATGAAACAAGAATGATTCACTCTTGGAGTGACTGTTTTTTCATGTTTTTTCGTTCTTTGATTGTTTTTTTTCCATTGAACATTCTGCGTGAAGTTGTTCATTATATTGACCGTTCACTTGTGATTGTGACTAGCAACGTCATTATTTAAAGTCTACACCTGTTCTCTTTTGTAATTTCTGTCTCGGTTTTTTGGAGAGGACATGGGTTATGGGCGCCAGATAACTAAAATATCAGTTTTTTTTTAAATTATATTTTAGTTGCACATAACAGGTTTGCATGAAACCTTAAAATTATTAAATAAATAGATTAACCTTAAATGAATTTGAACCTTTTTCTTTCATTCAAATAATCAACGAAAGTGTATTTTCCACAATAATGGAAAGGCAACAAATTTTCGAATACCATAAGCAATTCCTGAAATTCTTGTATACCGTGAGGACGCCAGCTCTCGGACGGTATTCAGATCTCGGACGCAGAGCACTCTTACGATTGAATTTCAAATTAATTGCATATCCATAGTGCTCGACGGCCATTTTCTGTTATTCCCTCCAAAAGTAGAATAAATTCTCCCCAAATTGCAATATTTATTAATATTTCACTAAGTGTACAGAATTATTACACTTATATTTATTCGAGGATTCACACAGTAGAGGGGTCTGTGGAGCGTTATGTAGTGTGCGGACGGTGAAGTCCTTCTGTGCTTCTTAAGGATCTAACAACAAAATGTAAGTGAAAAATTGTTTATAATCGGTTTTTATGAGTTGAAGGTTAATTTTCGAATAAAAATAGATGTGGACAATTTAAAAAAATAAATAAATTATTGGAAAAATTGAGGGTCCGAGATCTGAATCCACCAAAGGCGAGGTGGGTTCAGTTCTCGGAGGTGTTTATCCATGTGACTTCAATCGCACGCATGAAGAAATTTGACAGAAAAACTTAGCACTTTCTCTGAGAAATTCTATTGCATTTCTAGTGGAATTCTATGAGAATTCTCTTGGAGTTCCATTAGAATTCTATTGAAAAATTCTATTCGTTTTTTGGACCATTTATATAGAATTTTATCTAATTTTACCGTTTCATTTGTCCAAGAGACATTCGGTTTGAAAAAAGTAAATAGATTTTGAGATGTTTACTGAAATTCATAGGTATAAATATTAGAATTTTTTTCTGCTAAATTTTTATTCGTTTTTGTTGCTGAAATTTCTGAAAATAAAAATCTCAGAGAAAGCGCTAAATTTTTTCATTTAATTTATTCATACAGGCGTTCATCCCTGTCAGTGCTCTTATTCTCATGGGGACATTCTTCTCACGTTTTTGAAAAAATATAATGATTCCCAAGAATAATAAGAAAACAAAAATCATCCATTCTTCGACTCTTCCAGGCCTGCAACGCTTTCGCGACCTAGAAAATCAAAACCACCAGAGTATACTCCTGAGCAGTTAGAAAGTGCTCTGACGGCGATCATAAAAGGAAGATTTTTGGGATCAGTCAGCAAAGAATATAATATCCTTAAGTCAAACTTACACGACAAGGCAAATGGCAAGACAAAAGCTGGGATCAACAGACCTGGCCCTAAGTGTATTGTAGGAGAATTTTATGAGAAGAAACTGGTAGAATGGATTTATTATATGGCTGATAGGGGGTTTGCCGTCACTAAGGATCAATTGCAGAATTCCATTCACAAACTGATGAAATTTCTTGGCTCAATTACACTTAATTCATAATAATAATGGTTATTCATGGTTACCATTTAGTGTGTAATAAATTTATGGCTATTGGCATGAGAATAGATCTATGAAAAATATTTTTTACAATTGATTTCTTATATTTTTCCATCTCCCAAACCCCTCTCATTCACTTCGTCCGAGAACTGAAGTGGGTCAATTTTTGGCGTCCGAGAACTGAATCCGGGGAGCTGTGTTTTGTTTTAACAAATATTTATCAAATTCCGAAGTTTTAAAATAAAAATACAACGTGTTCTTGTCCCAAAAACATCAAAAATGACTATGGAAACCGCAAACTTCATATTTGACGAAAAAAAAAACGAAGAATCGGTTATTGATGGTCGTGTTACTCTTAACCGTCCGAGAACTGACGCCCTCACGGTAAATCAAATGAAAGAACGATACTATCATAATAAAATTTCAACAGAATATCATTGAAAAAAATTTATTTATTCATAATTGATTTAGTTTGAAACATCACATTTGAAGAAACCACGAAAAAACTAATTTTCAGGGAAACTGATGAAAAATTTGAAATTTCTAAAAATTATCATTAAAAAATTGAATCAACGAAGGCAGTTATCGCAACCATCGTTCAACTGCAACTTAAGGGCATCAATACAAACATTTCAAGCCGGGATATAATTTATTCGAAACCAGAAATCCACAGATATCTGCGGAATTCTGATTTAAAAAAAAAAAAAAATTTGCAAATTTTCACAAAACTTACAGTAACGATTACTGCTATCGTCTTCATCTTCGAACTCGGTCGAAAGGGCATCATAACAAGTTTTTGAAGCCGTTATTTAATGAATTTGAAACATTTTTTTTGTAGTTATCGTATGTTCTCATCGGTACAATGATTATCGTGATATCATCAAAATTTGCGAAGATTACATCTATTTGCGTCTTTGAATTTGTTGTTATACTGTCAGATGGTAATTCCGCTTTCGGCTCATACGGATTGACATGATTAGTTAAGTACTTATTATTATGGTCTTCATGATTCAGGACGTTGTAACTGAAGTCCCTTATCATAACCATTTCAGTATTCACTCAGACTTTTTCAATCACGCTTTTAAAATGTTCGCAAACATTGATGTTGTTGCCTTCGGTGATTTGCAACCGCTCATAAAATAATAATCCTTTACTTGGCATGTAAATAATTCAACGTGCCCCTTTGAATTCTTTGAGTTTTTCAAGGACATCTCCCACATCAAGGGAGATAATTAATTTTTTACTGAACAATTGGGAGAGGGGGGTGCATTGAGGATTCACAAGCAACACAATTGGGAAAACCCCTCGACCAACCCCCCCCCCCCAAATTTTCAGTAAAAATTCTCTATCTCCCTTAGTTTTGGAGGTATTATGGAACATGATTACATATTTATAATCAGCGACATTGAAAAAATAGATTTGAATAGTAAAATCTACTGAAAATAATCATTATTTCCATAATCCAACGAGAAATTTCAGGGTGTCGTTAAAAAACGGTAAAACGACTGGACTGATTTCATCTAAAATTTGATACGTTCTGAGTTACGTGAAGACACTTCGACCGCATCATTATGCGTTTAGATCGTATCATTAGTTTTTGAGTAATAGTGAAGGAAAAATTTAAGGGTTTTGTTAAAACCCGCACACGCACGCGCACACGCACACCCACGCACACACAGACGCCACGGATCCTTTCGGCGAGGAACGCCTTTACCCTCCGAGAGTTTTCGCAGGTTGGAAGGTCCTGCAACGTGGCGCGTCCCCGGGTGGTAGATAGGGGAATGCTCGATATTCTGAAATGCCGTTCAGAATATAGGGTACCGACTACATAAAATACGTCGGCGCGAACCAACACCTTCCAAGAAACCCAACTCTAAAAGCGGTGTGCAGGGCTCCCTAAAACACCCCCGGGTCAGGCTCCCGATAACAGCTAGTACAAAAATGATGAGTGATGAAAAAATTGAAAGTTCCCATGCGGGTAGCCTTAATAAGGAGAATCCCGCCATCAGTTCTGATGCCGGCTCCATGGATTATGGGAGGAGCCAATCATCACATTATGCAAAGGTGGACCACTTGGCCTCAGATGCTACAAGTGGGGAAGAGGCTCAGCCTCAAGGGGTGACAAAGTTCACCGTACCGCATGAGTGCACCTTGATCCCACATCCCACGAGTGTGGTGCAGGTGCAGACTCAGCACGAGATCGATCTCACCGTCTCAAATGAAGAAGCGAGACGTAAACAAGAATGGGATCGCCACGAGAAGCTCATCGCAGATCTTTTGTCCCAGTTGATGGACAAAAATAGGCGAACAATAAATGAGAATATTCTCCAGATGGCTAGGAGCGTCCAGGCTTCTACTAGGCGACTTAGGTCGTTGCATGAACGTCTGCCAAAACAAGTGCCGCCGAAGAAAGTGAAATCCGACAAACCAGCATTGAAAAATGCTGAGATTAGGGAACGGACGATGAAGGATGCAGGGTCGCAAGGAGGGTCACAAGACCAGAACCGGAAAGACACTGGAGGAAATAAGAAGAGAAATCGGGAATCACCTGGAACGTATTCCGATTCGCTCAAAAGGTCCAAGAAAGATAAGACCCCAAGTCCACCCGAGCGGCTCACGTCACCGCGCCAGGAGGAGGGGACAAAAAGGAATGAACCTANGAAATAAGAAGAGAAATCGGGAATCATCTGGAGCGTATTCCGATTCGCTGAAAAGGTCCAAGAAAGATAAGACCCCAAGTCCACTCGAGCGGCTCACGTCACCGCGCCAGGAGGAGGGGACAAAAAGGAATGAACCTAGCATGAATGATCGTGCTAGAGGCGAGCGAATCAAGGGCGAGACCAATCAAGGCAGGTTCAACAAGGATGAAGCCAGTGAAGACCAGGGCTGGCAGAAGTGGAAGCGACGAAGGGAGAAAGGTGACTCGGCTCCTAAGACGCTACGGGGAAACCCGAACACGAAGCAGACTCAGAAGAAGTTGGCGGCTAGGCCAAAAGCGCTGATCATTCGACACAAGGAGAAGGAGAACTACTTGGACCTCCTTAAGCGAGTGAAGAAAGACAGTGCTTGTGATAAGGCTAGTGATTGCGTCGAGAGAATCAGACGTACGACCACTGGAGACATGCTGATTATTCTGAGCAAGAAGAAGGCGGATGAAGCCTCCCAGCTACGATCAGCGATTGTCGCACTCCTAGAAAGTGAACCCGAAGTGCTAAGTAAGGAGCCGATGGAAGATCTCGAGATCAAAGACATCGATGAGGAGACTTCGAAGGAGAACGTTCTCGTTGCTCTTCGGAAACAAGTGGGTGAGGAGCATGAGTTAGGTCTCGAGGCCATAAAATCCATGCGTAAAGCATATGGAGGGACGCAAACTGCCTCGGTGACACTCACGGCCGCTGCTGTCATGAAAATCCTGGGGGAGGATGCGCACGGGAAGAAGATTAAGATTGGCTGGGTGAACTGCCGCATACGTAGAGTTCAGAGGCCGGTCAAGTGCTTTAAGTGCTGGCACTACGGACATCTCGCTACCAAGTGCACCAGTGGAGTGGATCGGTCAAAACTCTGCGCAAAGTGTGGAGAAGATGGCCATAAAGCAAAGGAGTGTCAGAAGGATCCTTGGTGTACCCTCTGCACTGAAAATGTCAAAACGAAGAATTGTGCTCATGTCGCTGGTAACAGTAGATGCCCAGCGTAGAACGAGGTACTCCAGAAGCTCACCAATAAAAGGCGATCATAAGAGGCGAAACTGTAAGGTATTACAGCTCAACCTCAACCACTGTGAGGACGCACACGATTTGCTCATGCAAACGGTGCGCGAGATGAAGGCGGACCTTGTCATGATTTCGGAGCCATATCGACATCTTGGCACTCAGTCCTGGATTACTGACGTCAGTGGGAAGGCAGTAATCTGGGCTTGTGAGAATCAGCCGTTCCAAGACACCGTAAGCAGAAATGGTTTCGNATGAAGGCGGACCTTGTCATGATTTTGGAGCCAAATCGACATCTTGGCACTCAGTCCTGGATTACTGACGTCAGTGGGAAGGCAGTAATCTGGGATTGTGAGAATCAGCCGTTCCAAGACACCGTAAGCAGAAATGGTTTCGTGAAGGCGAAGATCGGTGGAATATATTACTACAGCTGTTATGCCCCACCTAGTCTCAAAATTGATGAGTTCACAGACTTCCTCGATCGGCTGACTGTGGATGCCAAGCAACACTTTCCCGTGGTATTAGCTGGAGACTTCAATGCTTGGGCAGTTGACTGGGGAAGTAAGCTAACAAACGCGAAGGGACAAGCTGTACTGGAAGCCATATCCGCTTTGGACGTGATCTTGCTGAACAGAGGGGATGAACCAACCTTCAGGCGGGGGGAGTTGAGCTCAATTGTTGATCTTACATTCGTGAGTGGTGCTCTCGCTAAGAGAAACTACTCATGGAGAGTGAGTGATATCTACACGGCGAGTGACCACCGAGCAATACTCTGAGAGATATGTTCTGACCAGCAAGTCACATCAACAGCAAAGAAAACCAACAGTGTTGGCTGGCGAGTGAGCACATTTGATCCGGGCTCATTTTCGGTGGCATTAGATGACCATCCCATTGCTGGTGCAAATGCGACTGCGAAGGCACAGGACATTATGAGGAAGGTGACTAAAGCCTGCGATGCCACTATGACGAGGAAACGAACCACGAATCGACATCCACCGGTGTACTGGTGGAATGAGACCATCGCTGTGTTGCGGAAGGAGTGTAATGCAGCAAGGAGGTCATCTCAGCGTGGTAGGAAAAGTCCTAACTTCCAGAGGCTAGAGATGCAGTACAAGAAGACACGGCGGAAGCTCAGCAAAGCCATCAAGTACAGCAAGAGACAATGCTGGAGCGAGCTCCTCAGCGAGGTAGAGAACGATCCATGGGGGAGGCCGTACAAGGTGGTGATGACACGACTTAAAAGTCAATCAATACCATCACCATCGTGCCCGGTGCTCCTGAACAAAATTGTAAAGACGCTGTTTCCGGGTCAACCAGAATCTCGCCGCAATACTGAACAATGGGAAGGAGAAATTGTTCCGAAGATCACCAGGGAGGAGTTGATGGAGGCCTGCAAAAGAGTGGGAAACTCCAAGGCTCCTGGGCTGGATGGAATTCCAAATGTCACGTTGAAACTGGCAATTCATACGATACCGGAACAATTCTTAGATGTCTACAACGAGTGCCTCACAGAGGGCATCTTCCCTGCCGTCTGGAAGCAGCAGAGACTGGTATTGCTCCCAATGGGGAATAAACCACCGGACGAAACTTCATCCTATCGTCCTCTTTGCATGCTCGAAACTGCGGGTAAGATTCTCGAGGGTATTATTCACCAGAGGATAGAGGCTGCAGTGGAACCCATCCTCGCCAAAAGTCAGTATGGTTTCCGGAAAGGCCGATCCACACTCGATGCCATCAACCTTGTCGTCGAAACCGCGAGGGAAGCGATTGCAGGAGAACGGTGGCTAAATGGCACCAAGGAGTACTGTTTAGTGGTGACGCTAGATATCAAGAACGCTTTCAATTCAGCCAGGTGGGACTGCATTATGGAGGCTCTTGACAAATTGAATGTACCAGGATACCTGCAGAGAATGGTCAGCAGCTATTTCAGCGGAAGGGTCCTAAAGTACGACACTGAGTCCGGTCCCAGGAAGAACAAGGTGACAGGAGGAGTACCCCAAGGGTCAGTACTGGGTCCTCTCTTGTGGAACATCATGTACGATGGGCTGCCGAAGTTGAGGATGCCTCGGCGGACCAAGTTGGTGGCATTTGCGGATGACGTGGCGGTGGTCATTGTGAGGAAGCACCTGGAAGACATGAAACGTGTTTTCAGCGCAACGTTCGAGACGATCCGCTGCTGGATGGATTCTGTTGGACTGAACCTAGCGGAACAGAAGACAGAAGCCGTATTGATCACCAGCAGGAAGAAGATCGAGACAATCACGCTGACAGTCGGGTCTTGTGAAATCACCTCCCAGCCATTCATCCGATACCTGGGGGTGATGATCGATGCACGACTGAACTTCAAGCAGCAAGCGGAGCATGTGGGGACCAAAGCATCTGGTGTGAGATCCACCTTGTCTCGCCTCATGCCCAATATTGGGGGACCCAAGCAAAGAAGACGAGCACTGTTGTCTTCAGTGATGACTTCGGTGTTCACATATGCAATTCCCATTTGGGGAGATGTATTACAGCTGTAGGAAGCGCGACGCAAGATCGCACTAGTCTATCGACTTGGTGCTCTTCGAGTTTCGAGTGCATTTCGGACGGTTTCTCAAGACGCGGTATGTGTCATCGCAGGAATGTTGCCCATTGAGGTTCTGGCTGAGGAGCGGGGATCGCTGTATAGACGCGAACGATCGCTCGCATCGAAAATGATAGGCGTCGAAGAACTAGCGGCTGAGGAGAGGCGTCACAGTTTAAACCGATGGCAGGAGAAGTGGACGAATTCGACCAAGGGAAGATGGACCTAACGTCTAATTCCATACGTAGCCGCGTGGGTAAGTCGAACTCATGGAGAAATAAACTATTATCTGTGTCAAATGCTTTCAGGGCACGGATGCTTCCGAGAATACCTCTTCAAATTCAAGCATGAAGATTCCCCAGAATGTCCCACCTGCACAGGAGTTGCAGAAAATGCGGAGCATGTGTTTTTCAGATGCCCCCGTTACAGTGACATCCGGAGCACCTGGGAGACAGAGCTCGGAAAGGAACTGTCACCCGAGAATCTGGTGGAAAGTATGCTGTCATCACGGGCAGCCTGGGACGCGACGAGTGACTTCGCGACGAACGTCCTGAAGGAGCTCAGAACCGAGGAACGAGCANTGGATGCGATGAGTGACTTCGCGACGAACGTCCTGAAGGAGCTCAGAACCGAGGAACGAGCACGCAAAGCCGCGACATAGGTGAGAAATCTCTTTTTGGAACCTTCTATCCACGCATAACATCTTAGTGAGGCAGGAGGACGTACATAAAGTAGAAATGCATGAGTAAGAGCAAATAGCTAAAGCCCCTCTCGTGAAGTAATACCTAATGGTGGTGCCACGGGGGGCATGGGTACGGACGATTAGCGGTAGAAAGAGGAAAACAGGGTTTTTACTGGGTAAAAATCCCAGATCTCGTTTTTACCATCACTTCACCAGAATCTTTTGAAGATTTTCCTAAACCTCTATTAAAAAAAAAAAAAAAAAAAAAAAAAAAAAAAAAAAAAAAANAAAAAAAACACACACAGACCCACACGAACACACATACACTCAGTTTTTTGTAAACGTCAAGAAATAATTGTGGGGGTCACAGAGTGGGCTCATGGAGTGCAACAATACTTTTTGAATACTACTCTTTTCTGATGATTCCTATTGAATTCTTATGCCGAACAAACGAATCGGGAAGTTCTTAGTGCGGTCCGAACGGGTCATACCCACTTCAACACACCGATACCAATGCACCCAAATTCTGGAGCTAGCGACCAACAACCCAGTCCTACGTAACCCACCCGCCATGCGAGCAAGCGTAGCGAGCGACCAACAACCCAGTGATTCATTTAATAATTGAGACGCCACTTAGTTTGTTTTTGTTGTTGGGATCCGACCTACTAGATCAAAACTTGGTGAGGTTCTCATCAAAAATCACCTGTTCAGCCGACCCTTACAAAAACTGGATCAACCTCTGATTGTACTTCACATGGACCTGAAACAATTTCAATTTCGGCTAGTGGTTACTCCGCAACGCATTTATCGCAGATACAACTGACTTTGTAATGCAAAATTATTCTGCCTACGACTGGTTTCGAAACCGGGATCTCAAGATTAATAAACCTACGGCCTAAGCATTAGACTACCACGCAAATCTTGCATTATGAATCTCGTATTGTTAATATGATATTCGTTTGCATGTATCATCTCTAAATATTAGTCTTCCATTATTGATGACAATAAACAATTTCTAGATAGACTTCTGCCAGTAGGAGTGCATTTATCCAGTACTCCCTCCCTCCCCCTTTCGCCATTGTTTTCCCCCTCCATCCACCTTTCCTTTTACATTCGATCGGTATGATTTCTAATCCTTAAGACTTTTAAGCCTTGAAACAGCTAACTCTTATGATGACCTGATCTTTATGAAGTCTGATATTTAAAACATTTGACCGTTGATACGTTTGACCTTCAAGATATTTTACCTGTGAAGCATCTGATCCTTCTATTGCCTGACCCTTCAAACAAGATGGTTGAGCCTTGAAATGTTTGACCCTCTAACTGGCTGTTACGAGGTTCGACCCTTGACATGGCTGACTCTTGACGATTAAGGCCTTGAAATCTGATCCGATTCATCTCAGGATACTCTACTCAAATTGAAAACAGGATTAGGCCTTGAAATCTGATCAAAGTGATTCCAGGCTGCTTTACCTCAGAAACGCTAAATCAGTTTTTCGCCAGGTTTTGATCAGATTTCACATAATCAATCGAACCTGTCTACAGACGGATCTATTTCTGATCCGACTTCAGGTGATCGGAGCGGAATTTCTACTCGAACTCCTATGCAAGTGGAAACTACTCAGAGCAGCAGTTGACCTCGAATTTTATAATTCATACAATCGGTGAACGTTATAAATTTCATTTTATAAAGGAAGACATTAATCTCGATCCAACTCTAAAAAGAGAATATTTCACACATGTACTGTAAATTGATAGTTTCATTTTCTTCTTTCTCACAACTGATCTATAGATCTAGCTCGTGGATGATAACCATTGTGTTTGTAGATGGTTCACTCAAAATATCATAGAGTAATTTATCAAATATTTGGACCGAACCAATAATACATTAGATAAGACTGGATAGAGCCCTTAGTTGAAGTTACATTAAGAGTTTTCATGGTGATTATAGTAGAAGAGTTCATGGAACGGATTGACGAAAATTGAAAATGAGTAAAAAATGTGAGACTTCCTAAAAAAAAAGTGAAATAATGATGTTCATTCATCTGAAACTGAAATTAAGTGTCCTTGCGATATGTTGACGTTCTTTCAGCATTAACAAGAATGTGTAAGGATATTTCCCCGGGTTGTTCACCCAGGAAAAATCCAAACTACTTTTTAGCCGTCTCTATCGCTCAATAGTCGGGCGCCAGCCGAACCTTCACGGGAGGTTCGACGAAAACCGGCCTCTGAGGCAAACTCGTCCACTCAGAGGACTTCTGTGGCCGGGCAAAGGGTTGCCCAGCTAGCATCAGTGTGACACGGTAGAGTGGGCGAGGTCCACCAGGAGTATCTTATGCCAAACGTCACCAGCCACTATTTCAAGCTGGACATTAAGCCTCACGGCCTAATCATCCATATAAAGTGAATTTACTCTCATCCTGGAGGGTTTTTCACTCTCTCAGTAGGCTTTCGCCTCCCGAGTATTTCGACTCGGGAGGGTTTTCAGAATTAAATGCGAATCAGCCGGGACTCCTCAGAGCCTGGGACGCCGAGAGGCTGATCCGACCAAAGTGGAACCCTGTTACCCACTTCACGACCACCCACACTCTCGGCCACCAGTTACCGCTTCGGTCATCGCACGTCACCGTCTCCGGGTACTCGAATGTCGGCACATGGTCGGGTCGACAGGAGGACGATCTCTACTCCAGACCCACGGGCCCATGTGCACGACATTTGTTTCGCCGAGCCGGATAACGCCGGAAACAATAAAGTCGTCACTAAGAGTTCCGAAATAACTCTTTTTTCCGTTTGTGGGGGATGCAGGAGCATCCCCCTACGCTCGCTACCATCAGTTATGCACCTGGGTGCGCTGAGCTATTCGCCCACCATTCTCGTGGCCATCTTTCAAGCCAGCACCAAAGTATATATCGGAGAAATCCTTTCGACTTCCCCGCTCGAGCGTCCGTGTTCGACTAACTCAGAATCTTACTAGGGCCTTCTCCCCCTAGTCTGGATATCTCAGCGACGATAGGTCATTCCGTTACCCTATCCCCACCAATCAACCCGACGGGATCCCGGGGGCACCAGTCCTCTCACCTGGCCGTTGGTCCCTAGTCTACTCTGACATAGCCTATGGAATCGCCCAGTTGGACAGCCTGTACGTCGGCCCCTTTTCCCCTAACACATGCTGGGCGAATTCCAAAATAGCGATAGTCTAGTAACGTCCTCCAGACCTCCAGGGATCGAAGTTTCACCCACAACCGCTATGCCTTAGGTCTTTCATCGGTTTGTCGCTGAGTTCATCTAGTCGGGGCTTCCTTCAGCCGCCTCTAGATGTCGCCTCATGTCTCAATTTTAGAGTTCACGTATCGTTTTAAGGGGATTTCAACCTGTAACGAGAAAATCTCGTTACAAATGACAAAGTCTCACCGAAAGATCAAGATGTGATATGCTGGATTGCATGTTAGGGACAATTCCAGCGTCTAATTAACGCATGCTGTACCATGTCAGAACCATTTATTCAAATACTGAAATGAGAACTGAAATTCAGTACTATGAGAGTAAGTTAAGAGTGTTAAAGTTTGATTTTCTATCTGAATGTTAGGATCTTAGGGGAATTAAGTTTCTTCGTCAGATTTAAGATATTTATTGTATCTTAAATAGTAAGATCGAAAATTTGAAATGCAAATGAGATCTGAATTTCAGTTTTTTCAGTTGATTTCAGTTTCATGGGGTTCAAGGGGGAATGCCAGGGTGACGAGCCGGAAAAATTGTCTTACTTATTAATTTTTTTTAACGAGCTAGGTGGAGTGCATGGGTAAATAAGAATTAATAATACATGGGATGATAATTGAACAATGAGAAAATAATTTTTTATTGACAAAATATCATTTTTTTAACAATGTTATGAGTTGTGCTGTCCAAGGCTCTTTTTCGGATTGTCCCATCGATATTTCCGGTTTTCTTTATCTGAAACAAAATTATGATTGATTTCCATGATTAGGAAGAGCATAAGTATCGTTACACCGCTGGACGTTAAAGAAGGCAGAAAATTGATGAAAATACAGCGCTTGTTTAGCAAGCCATGCTGCGCGGCATCGGGCAAATACACAACAAAAAATCGGCCAAGAAAAATATTCCAGCGCGTGGAACGATAGTGGTGGTTATGCTGAATAAATAGCTGTTTGATTTTGTTTTCGACGAGTATTTTGCGAATTATCATTGGAACAAGTACGGAAAAAGGTGTTTCGAGAAAAACCCGTTCAAAGTTTTCCTGCCTACCAGGTGCTTGTAAGTGGGGCCGACATGCCGCCCTCGGACAGACGGTCACATATATTCAATTGTCAATTTCCAAAAGAAAATAATTTGTTTACTCACCATATTTCATCAATTCGGGGGCCCTAATATGAGTCTTCGTCTTCATCAGTACTACTCTTTGATTTTTTAGATAGGTTCGCTCGAGATGAACTTGAAGAACGACGTTCGGCCTTGTCGATACGCTCGGCATCCTTTTGCATGCAGAATTCGTACATGACTGGAGCAATTCTGACACCAAGGAGGTCTACCACTTTCAAAATCGCTTTCATACCATCGTTAAAAATAATAGTGGCAAAGGAAAGGGCAATGTTTACGATTACAGCGCCACTGGAATTGAATTTCGGAGCCATTTGCCACACCATTGAATTGAAACTCTGATTTTTGTTCTGTGTAAAATCACCGAGACATCGCTCCAATAATTCTTGTTTTGTTAATTCCTCATATATCGGTATTAATAATTCAGCAATGCTTTCAGGATGCTTTCAGCAATGCTTTGTCTGCGTAAGAGTCAAGGGTGCCATTGGCATCAGCTTTTTGGAAGCGGCACCACGAATCAGAGCTTCCTTGACACAAAAAATGTTGAGGATTTTCTGTAGTAATTGTGATGTGATATAAGGTTCCCCACATATCGTTGTACATATCGTCTACGGTCTTGTGTGCATTTCGTCGAATACCTAAGCCATAATAAGTTGACATTTTTCTACAGCGATTATCAGTTAATCTTCTCTTGCCTCCTACACCTTTGTGGTATTTTTTCAAGCCATTTATCCGATTTACAACACGTTTTTCTGCATGATTCGTATATTCTTTCTTTTCCACAATCGGTTTAGTGTTATACTTTTCCATAGTTTCACTCCGAAATGCGTGAAAAACTTCAAAAAATTGGAGGAAGCGGGGGTCGGCCCATCTGGATGGTATGTCGTTACCGACCGAGCCCCGTATGTACCTTGGAATTCCTTTGCTAAAAAAATCATGCTTTTGAGAAAGGTGGAAAAAAACATGAAATCAGAACAATGTTACAAGTGCTTTTTTCTGTAACCTACAAGATCAGGGCTTTGAATCTAAGATAAGAATCGATCCAACTTCATGTTCTAAAACACGAAGCTTGAAATTATTAAAAGTTGCATGACGCTAATTGGTTACAAGTTTAATCTGACTATATAGTATGTGGTATTCTTGAACAGCGAGAAGTTACCTTAACTATTACTTGCAATAATACATTAAATCATAAAACAAGGCAAATTAAATTGAAAGTTGAAAAGTTGGAGAAATAAATGAAAAATAAAGTAAAAGGAAAAAGACGAGGAATGTTGAAAATTGAAAAAAAATTTAATGTTCAAGAAAAAAACGTCCGTGGTGCCCTTCAAATACCCTCAAGTTAACAACTGCCCTCATGCACCAAGTACATTTTTTTCTTGGACATTATATTTTTTTTTCAATTTTCAACTTTCCTCGTTTTTGCTTCCGAATGGAATTTTTGTTTTTTTTTTAAACGTGCGTTTTGATGTTTTCTATCCAGATTCAACAGAATATGTATACCATCCCATCTAAATTTTCCGAGATATGGTCGTTTTTGTATTTATTTGGTCGGAATTGACTTTTCCGCACTATCACATGGTTAAAAGTCAGGGAAACCTTCTGAAACTTTGGCTTCTAGTTAAGATTACCAAGGAACATTCCTATATCAAATTTTAGGTTGATATATTTGATAGTTCTTGAGAGTGAACAATTCATCCAAAATTCTTGAGAAAAAAAATTAACGCATGTATATTTCGCCGTTGATATTCATATCAGGATAACTGAGAAGTGCATGTAACATGAATCGATATTTTTTTCAAATTTATTTTACAGAAATAGGAGAAAATAAGACAAAGTTTAGATGACCGCCGTCGCAACCTACCCGTATGACCACTACTGTTTCTCATATTTATTTATTCTCATAATTTGTTTATTCTGACTAGATGATTTACGAATGATCATCATGGAAAGTATGATTTTTCCATGAATAGAAAATAATAGTTATCGATATATGCCATGAGGTATGAGTGGGATTGGCCTTAATATTTTCAAAACTGATAATCCTTATGGATCCATTTTTTGAAAACATACATTGGGATCCATTCGGAAGCCTACTACCAATGAAATGGGTAGAAACGAAAGTAGGAGATAACAAATACGTAGAGAGTAGCAGTCATATATAATCTGTTAAATGGCTTCTGTCGAGCTACTTGTTCTTTTTACTTTCTTTTTTATTTACATCTTCCACTCGTCAACTTTCAATTAAATTTGGCTTGTGTTATGATTTAATTATTGGGTGTGTGAATATGACTCCGCCGTTTTTTGTGCAATAAAACACATTTGCTTGTTTAGAAAATTAAAGAAAAGTTTATTGAAAGTATGCTCCATCTGCAGCTACAACCTTCGCCCATCTTTCAGATAATTTACGTATTCTTTGCCTGAAGAAATCCTGGTTTTTTGAGCTGATCCAATTATCAACCAACATTTTTATACTTTCGTATGAAGTGAACCCTTCTGCCATAAGATCTGACTGCAGTATTCGGAATAAGTGGTAATCCGAAGGAGCAATGTCTAGCGAATATGGCGGGTGGAGTAGCACTTCCCAGTCCTGTTCATCTAAATATCTTTTCACAACTTGGGCGGTATGCGGTTTGGCATTGTCATGTTGAAAAATTCATTTACTGTGCCTATTCACCCTTTCTGGTCGTTTTCCTTCTACGGCTCGCTTCAAACGCACTAGTTGTCGTCGGTAAAATTCTCCATTAATAGTTTGAGAGGGTTCCAGCAACTCATAATAACAACACCTCTTTGATCCCATCAAATGCAGAGCAAAACCTTGGCACTGTGAATATTTCTTTTAGGCTGGGATGGGCCGGGTTCACCTGGCTTCACATAAGCGTTTTGGTGTTTAGGATTCTCATAATATATCCATTTTTCATCTCCTGTGACTATTCGATGCAAAAATCCATTTCTTTGCTGTCTTTGAAGTAGCATTTTACAAATTGTTTTTCGACGTTCCATGTCTCCTTCTTTCAATTCATATGGAATCCAGTTACCAACTTTTTGAACCATTCCCATAGCTTTTAAATGCTTTGCAACAGTTTATCGTTCAACATTTAATGCTGCAGCAAATTCTGATTGAGTTTGGCAAGAATCCTCTGCCAATAATGCCTCCAATTCATCATCTTCAAATTTTTTTGGTGGTTTTCCATGTTCTCTGTCCTCAGTGCCAAAATCATTATTTTGAAATCGTCGAAACCATTCCTTGCAAGTTATATTACATGGAGCATGCTCACCGTAAATCTCCACAAGCAAACGATGAGTTTCCGCTACACTTTTCTTTGCAATATAATAATGTCATAACACTTCCCGCAAATGATGTTTAATTGGAACGAAAACCGACATTGTCACGGAAATAAAAACACTTGTTGCTTACATTTCAACCAAATGTCACGTAGTGTGTTTGACAGCTGGCATAAAGTACTATCGAATACAAGTGTTGCCATTTATTAGTGCACGTAAGCAATACTAAAAACGACATCTGTTGGGAAAGGACGGAGTAATATTCACACACCTAATATATTATTGGAATTGGTAAGTTCTCGCTGTTCAAGAACTTTTTATTTTATTAGTCAACTCTTCAACGTTCAATTTAATTTCGCTTGTGTTGTGGTTAAATGTATTATTGCAATTGGTAAGTTCTCGCTGTTCAAGAATAGCACATACTGTATAGTCGGATTGAACTTGTAACTAATGAACGTGGTGAAACTTTTAATAATCTCAAGCTTTGTGTCTCAGAACGTGAAGTTGGATCGATTCTCTTCTCAGATTCAAAGCCCTGATCATGTAAGTTACAGAAAGAAGTACTTGTAATATTGTTCTGATTTCATCTTTTTTTTCACCTTTCTCAAAAGCATGATTTTTTCAGTAACGGAATTCCTAGATACGTACTTGTCGTGTTTTTTTGGCAAAAAAGTATGTTTTTGTTTTTTTTTTAGATTTCACTTTTTTTCAACATGTCTATCCGAAGATATAAATTCAATAGAAATTTTCAAGGGACGCGCTGGTTACCCCTTTCTAAGATGAATATAAATGAACCCGTAGAGTTGTGAGGCCATTTTTGTTTTTTGACATGCAGGTCATCAATTTCTAACCATTCGGAACGATTATGTACATCTCTGATCATAGTCTTGTAATGCCCATCCTTGATGGACACACCTTCGGGGAATATTGCACTCTTAACTTTGTAATTAATTCCACATATGTTGATTTTAACATTTGGAATAAATTTGAGGAGGTAACTTCTTCTCTTATTATCGCCGCCTCGGTTTAAGAATACAGGCAATTTTAGAATGACAATTTGATTCGGCATCGTAATCTCGATTTCCACATGTGCAATTTTCACACATATTCATGGTGTCAAACGAATGAGAAAATATTTCACAGATGAAATCAGCAACGTTTAAACTTTTCCAGGTATGAAGCATCAAAAGTAATGCGATACAGTTTAAATCTTCAGTCGTTCGCGTATATTAAGAACGGTTGCATGGAACACTGATTTTCATGTTATGCTCTGTCATTTCGTTAAAAATCGTACTTCTTTCATGAAGTTTCTCTAAGAGAGCCGGGTCTTGTTCTTCTTTCAGACAGAATTGCTCACCCCATATTGCCTGACTGATGATGTACGCAAATCATGCTCTCCTTGCATACATAATTTGACGACCATATCCAATTCGGTCCAGTTGATTTCCAATTCGTTCATGAAACCTCTCCGTATTATCGCAGAATGATTCGAACATTGTAAGACTGCATTTGCATAACTGAATACCCGATTAATATTTTCAAACCCATGAACTACATTAGTTCTCAAAAGGTTATGCATTTCATTTTGGGTTGCACTTACATCGGCGTCTTGAAAAGTCCAAGATCAATCCCAAACTTTATGCCACCGTCAATCAGAAATTGCAATCTCGGGTAAATCAGGACGATAGATTTCTCGCAATCGGTTATATTCGTCAATTTCTAAGTCATTCGCTTTGACTGAATGTGGATCAAAATTTATCAGATGTAATCCATCTAGGGTCTAGACGCGTGAAAGAGCTACATATGTTTGTCCCGGAGTAAAAATCGCCATTCCAGCATCAATTGCAGCGCATTTCAAACTCAAAGCCTGGCTTTTATGAACAGTTATTCCATAACTCAATCAAATGGAAAATTGTTTACAGGTCACGTAGATGCCCTGTGGCATTTCAAACTTAATATTCATAGGATCAGTGATACGCTCTGTCCCAGTGTCTAAGCAAATAGGGATATATTGGATATTTGCACGTTCAATACCTTTATTAACAGAAATCACAGTACCAATTGCTCCATTAACAAGGCCTAATGTGACATCCAAGTTGCGACGAATCATCACTTTTAATCCTATTTTTATTGTGATCGCTTGAGGAAATCTGGCTATACGATTTTAATCGTTCTCAATTTTCTTTAATGCATCGCGTATACTTATATTTGTATAAGAAAAGGCAGGAGTAATTGACAACTCCGATAAGAGCGATAATTGGATTAGAAAGAAAAAATTGAACTATTCAAGAACAAAAGTACAAGTACAGTTTTCAAGTACAGTTTTTCTTGAACAGTTGAAAAGTTTGCTTGAATTTTTATTTCTCATGCATCTATCTCGTTTGAGAGCTTTTAATCACTCCTGCCGTTTCTTATAAAAATACAAGAGGACTTGTGGCATTGTTCTTATTGCATGGATTTTTGTTTCAATCTTTCTGGAGAGTGAATCAATCTTTCTGGAGAGTGAATCAATGGGAAGGTACCTAATTGTCGTTTTATCTATAAAAATGAAAGCTTTTGTTTTTAGGACATTTTGGTGTTTTGGTATCGTCCGCGGAGTTCAAACTGTGAGTATTTGAAGAAAAAAAAATCAATTCGAATCAATTTCAACACTTCTCAAAATATTTCAACATTATTGTGAACATTTATTGTAACATTTTCAGTTCTGCCCCTCTCCCTCTCCCCCTCCCCCTCTCACCCTTCTCTCCCCCCTACCCCTCCCGGCACATTCAGGTATTGAATGTGAGTGAAACCTCCCGGCTGTCTTTGGGCATCCGCCAGTTTCACCATATTGAGGCGCTGCACTCGTGTGATTTTAAAAGGCCCTACGTATATCTTGGCAAATTTGGCCGTCTTATTGTGAGCTCCATTGGATAGTGTTCGGTGCTTGCAGTACACTAAGCCCCCTTCTCCATGCTCCAGGTCCCCGCGAGACCGATTGTAGTACCTAGCTTGCTGTCGTGACGCCTGATTTATCCTCTTGATCGCTGTGTCTCTTAACTCGGCCATTTTCTAAATCTTCTCTCGGTGCTCTTCTCGCTGCAGGGCGTCCATTTGGATTCCTTCTGCCTTCAACCGATTCAAAGTGTGAGCTGGATGCGGCTCTCGACTGATATTCAAATATGCCGGGCTTACTCCTAACGAGGAATATACGGCAGTGTTATGCGAACTTGAATTGCGGTATCAGCTGATCCCATTCTCGGTGGTCGTTGGAGATGTAGCTGGAGATCATGACCTTGATGTTTCGGTTAACCCTCTCTAGCAGGTTTGCTTGTGTATGATATGGTAGAGAATACACTCGAGTGATTTTCAGGTCACTCATGAACCTCGTCAGCGCCTGGTTTTTGTACGTTTTTCCATTGTCCGTTAGGAAGGCACGTTAGTGGTATTCCCTAGCGATGCCCTACTCGTTCCATGAATGCCTTCCCTATTGTTTGAGCGTTCACTCGGTCGACTGGCGCACTTGATCCACCTGGTGAAGAGGTCCTCGAAAATCACCAGGAGGCAATTTCTTGCAGCTGACTCGAGATATGACCCCATTGGATCTGAGGCCACAACCTCCCATAATTGGTCGATTTTCTTCTCTCTCATCAATCCTGCTGGCTTCTGCTGATCGATTTTGTGCTCTGCACAAGTGACACAATCTCGAACGTAGTATTTGACGTCCCTGTAGAGTCCCGGCCAGTAGTACATGCAGAAATTTCGTTGATACGTTTTATCCACTCCTTCATGTCCTGTCTGTGGATCGTCGTGACATTGCTCGAAGACTAGGTGTTGCTGATTGGAGGACTACTAGCTTCCAAGCTTCTTCGTCATCTCCAGTAGTCACTTTCAGTGGGTCTGGCCTGAAGTAGTATAGTCTATGATCCTTGATGTAATACTCGCTGTTTTCTTCCGGTCTTTGTTGAACCACTTTGTATTTGACCTGGTACCAACTGGGTTCAACTGGTTCCTCTAGGAAAGCCACTGTCGATTCCTCATCTACTTCGAGGTCCTCGTAGTGACGAGAGAAGGCGTCTGCCGCCTCGTTTTCGGTTCCTCGTCGGTATTCAATGGTCATGTTGTAACCAGAGAGGTCCAGAGTGCATTTTGCCAGCCTCCCCACCGGATTTTTGAGATTAAATAGCCACCTCAGACTACTGAGGTCCGTGACCAACGTGAAGTGAAAACCGTCGAGGTATGGTCTGAATTTTCTCACTGCCCCAGGAGGACGGCCACGCATTCCTGGTCGGTGGTATTTTATCTCTGCTCTGGTCCAGTGAGTGCTTTTCCTGAACAGGCAATCAACCGCTCCTTATCTCTTTGCTTTTGGGTCAAAACGGCGCCAATTCCCGTGCTGCTAGCATCGGTAAAGAGCACGAATAGCAGAAAGACGTCGGGATAGTGAAGAATGACCGCATTTTCCAGTTCCTTCTTCGCAGCTTGAAATGCTGCCTCTTCTTCTTCTCTCCAGTGAAATTCCAATTTGGCGCTCGTTAGCTTATAGAGGGGTCCAGATACCTTGGTGATAGATTTCAAATGGCGATGATACCAATTAATCATTGAATCTCCTGAGCTCTTCTACATTTCTCGGTGCGGGGTACTTGAGGATTGGTCGTAACTTCTCAGGATCAGGCTTGAGGCCTTCCCTTTTCACCAGGAATCTCAGGAATCGTACCTCTCCACACCAGAAACCGAACTTCTTCAGGTTTAGTACCAGTCCAGCCTCCTTGATGATCCCTAATACTTTCTTCAAAATCTCGAGATGTTGTTCGAAGGTTCTGGTGACTAGGACCACGTCGTCGAGAAAGAAGACGTTTGGTTTCAGTTTTGGGCCAAATAATTTGTCCATGAGCCTTTGGAAGGTAGCCGGTGCGTTGTATAACCCGTACGGCATCCTGGTGAACTGTAGAAGTCCGCTACCTTCCACTACGAACGCTGTTCTCTGTTTACTCTCTCTGGAGACAGATCTGGTGGTAGGCTGCAGAGTGGTAATATAGTGGGCTTCGTGGAGCTTATCCAGTAGCGACGTCATGTTCGAGACTGGGTATGCGTTTTTACGGGTCAGGGCATTGAGTACCCTGAAATCCCTGTAAAATCTTCATGACCCGTCAGGCTTCCTCACCATAACCGGACGCCTTTCCCCGGGTGATTCTCCTTCCTTCACTATGCCTTCAGCTAACATCCTATCTACCTCAGCCAGTAGAGCTTCCATCACTGGTGGTGACCTTCTCGCCATTTTTGGCTTCACTGCGTTTCCATCAGAAGCGAGTATGATGTGTTCTGCCATTGTGACGGATTGACCCAAGTCTTTTGGCAGTTGGTCCTCCCATTTCTTCAGGAATTGTTGGAGTGCCTCGGGCTGGCGGTCATCCAGCTCCTATATGCCGTAACAGGTGCTGATGCTAGCCATTCCCTCGGCAACACGTACGATGGAATGAGTGATATTCACGTTGACCCCGTAGTGGGTAATGAAATCTATGCCTAGGATACAGTCAGTTCGCCGGTGTTCCAACACTACTGAAGGAAACCAGTCGTATATCCCGTCAATCGCGATGGAAAATATGGCTTTCCCACAGATTTTCTCCGGGGTTCCATTGGTCATGGCGACGTACCCAGATTTAGGTGGTCTGTTCTCCAGCTTCGGTCCGAGTTCCTTAACTATGACCTTCCCCACTCTCCCGAAGACTGTCAGCGCTGTTCCCGTACCTAGCAATGGCTCGAGGCTTTTAGCACTCACCTGCATCATTGCCAGGATACTTTTCTTACTTCCCTTCGGAGTCAGGTTCTCTGGCCTCGGTGGGAAGTTCTCGAGTTCTTTCTTCATTTTCGCTTTTTTTCTCCTGCCCTCTTTTCTCTTTTAGTTTCACCGGACAGCGTGGATCCCTCACTTTCTTGAGAAGGTTATTTCCTGGGGGTTGTGCCTAAGCACTCCCGACCTCCTCAGGTATTCGTGTGGGAGCCACGAATTAGATGACTACCATATGCTCGTCATTGCTTTTCGTTTCCTCCCCGGTCTCTTCGTCGTCCTTAATCTCATAGTATTACCATCTTTCTCTAGTTCGTGTTCCAAATATGACCCCGGCTACTCTCTCAGCTTCGACGTTTGTCTTCGCTTCCGCTAGAAATTTTGCTGGTTCAATTTTTATTGGTGGGGGCCTCCGCTTCTGCCTCTGGACGTGGTTTAACTTGAGTTTGAGGTTTCTGCCTCGTCATCAGTGCTTCTGCTTCTCGAACTACTGTAGCTCGAGTTTGGATTGCTTGTTTCATCGTTTCTCGACTCTGTGGGGCGAGGATCCTACCCGAGCCGACTCTTACTGCTGGTGCCCCTTGGCGTTTTTTGAAATCTTGCATCCACAGTTATCGACGAGCACTTCCTCCCTTCCACACGTCACGCAGAGGGTAACCTTGGCATTGGCGCAGTCTCTCTTCATGTGTCCATCCATTTGTCCACAGTTGTGGCAAAAGTATGGGAACCTCGGCCTGAATGATGTTGCATTGGCTGCCGGGTTTGACGAAGCTTGTAGTGCGGGTTCCGGGCTGGCTGCGGTCTTCCCCTGTGATTTCGCTGGCTCACATACTTGCGCCACCCCACTGGTCTTTTCTCCCTTCGTTTTCAACGTTTTCTGCCTTTTACTCCTCGGGTTCTTCTTCGTGACTTGTTGAACTGAAGGTTGGGCCATTTCGCTAACCTCCTCTTTCCTCGTGGGAGCATTGCTCTGGGGCTTCCTCCCCCCACTTTGGCCTCATCCTTGATACTCGACCATGCCAACTCTTCGGCGCTGCACTGGTCTGTCCCCGGTGGCGGTCGGAAGCTCTTGTCCCTTCTCCACTGTTTCTCCTCCCCGGCTGCTAGCTCTGCTAATTCTTCAAAGGTATCGAAGTCTCTGGGGTTTATCTTGAAATTTTACTCTGGCCGGAGTCTACTGTACGCCCTCTTGCGTTGTTTGCTCACTCTTGGAGGGTTGACCAGATGGTCGTATACGCCTTGCATGCAGACCAAATAGATGTTTACCAACTTCCCTGGCCCCTGGTTACGATTCCGGACGTCTTCCTTGATATTGTCGTCTTCCGCCTTTGCGGCGTATCAGCGTCTGAAGGCCCTGAGGAAGTCTTTCCACCCCCTCCAGTCCTTCTTGTTAATACTGTACCAGGTAAGCAGCCTTCCTTTTAGTCTTCAGGCAATACGACCAGTCTCTTCGATCCAGTAATATCAGCAGACTCGAGTTTTTCGGTGAGCTGTTCCAGGAATTCGTCTGGACTCAATTCCGTATTCCTGAAAGTTAGCCTCCATTTCCTCGCCATTTCACCAATGTCTCTGCGTTTCTTTGTCTTCTGTTTTTTCCGTATGCGATTGCTTTTCTTTAATCTTCTTTTCAGCTGACTTATCTTGATCCCCTCTTAATCGTAACTAGAGGAATCAGTGGATTCTTCACTGGGGGCTTCGGATTCAGATTCTTCTGAGCTCGAGCTAGTGGATCTTTCCCGTCGAGTGTTCCTTCTTCTCGTCTTTCCCGTCTTTCTTCATGTGCCTTCGGGTAATCCTTGTGGATTTTTCTGTTCGAGCCTTTCTCCTCTTCGACGTTTGCTTTTCCTCTTCTAAGTTACTGCTCGAGTCTTCTGATTCGGTCGATGATACTGGATCCACCTCGTCGTCTTCATCGCAATGGGTGGAGCAGCTTTTATGCTCATTCTGCTCGTTCTTCGTTTTTGAAGAGAAAGAGACTCCCTTTTTCATCCGAGTCTTCTTCCTCTCTTCAGGAGCTCGTTTCCTGATCTTGTTGAGGTTAGCCTCCTTGGGGCATTTAGCGTCCTTAGGGGTTTTCTTTATGGTCCCCGTCTCCCTAGTCATACGCCTGGCCCCTCCGTCCCCCTCCATGGCCTGTATTTCCGTGAACAATGATGGAGGGAATCTTACCTGCCATATGGAGCTTCTCTTTAACACCCTATTCAGAGTATGTTGAGGCATTTTTAAGGTTGGAGGAATGGTTGTCTGCGCAGGTGCGGTCACTCTCCGTTGATTGGTTGTTCCCATCGCCCTTGCGTCGGGGCCGTTCCTACGTCTCTATTCCTCGCAGCTTCTGCCGAACGAAATTGGTTGATGTTCCAGTATCTACAATACCCCCCGCAGATGCTCTATTTGAAGTCCTCGTTCCTCTCCATCTCTTCTCCCGATGTCTTCGACTGTCTGTTCCCTTATCTCCTCTCCGCTAGGTCCTTCCAACATCCCGAGCATTTGGTGAATCACGTCTTGGGAGTTCCCTAGGGGAAGGGATAGGTTCTGGGTCCTCTGAAGTGAGCTTACTCCCGCCGACCAGGGGTAGGTTAAGCTAACCTGCTGAGCCCTTTCCTCCTGCTCAATTCTACTCTCGCGAGCTTCTGTTCCGCGTAGGGCTTCCGGAGATAACTCGAGTTTCCTCTTAGCGGAGGGATCCACTTTATCTCCCTCACCCCTCCTTGCTTGGAGTGTAAAATGGGGTGAATGGGGTTTACGGCGTCCCTGGGAAGCCATCCAGCCCTGACCACCAGATGTTGTGTGACGTATTTTGCACCTCTGCGGAACGGTATGGAAATACGCAGCCCTCGGCGACCAAATCTTATAACCAAAAGTTGAGCACCAGTACATTTTCTCTCAAAACGCACAAAAAACGAAATCCGAAATCCACAAAATAAACCAACGAAGGAACCGCTGCCCACAGCTCAATATATCATCCGCGGAGGCGGCTGGGTTCCAAAATGGTGTTCCGAAAAATTATTTTAAAATGACTGGATTCCAATTTACTAAAAAGAAGTCAGAAATGCAGGGTAACAGATAAATTCAATAAGATAATTAAAAATTGAAAATCTGATTACAAATAAAATATAATGGATAAAACCCCGTGTTATTCTCGATATTCTAGGCACTTAATCCTCTGAAAGAAAACACAAAGACCAATTACAAAGTAATAAGTAAACGATTAGAAGACTCGATAAAACACAATTCCCTAGCCGCGATATGTCAAAAGATAAAACACTAGTCAATTAAAAGACAGTCAAAATCAGTCAATTAATCCGTAGTCCATGAAAAAGGTCAAACGGTAAAATAACTAGCGACATTACCAATGAGGCCTACCCCCGTGGAAAAAAAATATATGTGAATATATATGTGACATATATGTGACACCTATCACATATATCACGGCCAAATATAATGTATGTGAGATATATGTTAAATATATGTAATTTTCTATCTAAACGTATAATGCCAATATAGTCAATTATATATGTTATATTTATGTCTACTATTATTTTCATAGATGAAACATACATTTTAACATATAATGAAAATATATTTCAAAAAAATATTTCCGATAAATGTCGTTTATTTATCCCGTACATGAATCATATATTTCGGAATATTCAAAATATAGATTGTATGATTGATGTGATATATATGTTCCCGTATACGGGAGGAATATCCAACATATATGTTTGCTCAAGCTTTCATCTATAAGTTGAATATATGCGAATTATATGCAACATATATCTTTCATATATACCTGTATTCATGTATAGAGCTATTATTCAAAACATATATACGAAATATAAGCGACAGGAAAAGAAACCACAATTGCAATTTCCATAGCTATATGATTTTCTCAAAAATATCAATAAGACTAAGTCCTAGTGAGAATTTTATTAGTTTTAGGCCAATTTTATTGAAAATACCTTCTAGAAAAATATCAATAGAACTTAGCTTTTTAATACAACTTTTTCTATTGAATCATTTTCTGTAGGAATTTCTCGACATGAATTTTTCGAATTTTTTCTCATTTTATTTATATTCTTTCCTCATTTGAAAAGATGTTAGAAAAAACACTTAGAAAATTTATGTTCAGGAATTTCTATAGAAAATAAATCGTGAATTAAAAAGTAAGAATTTGCGTTTCCCATAGATATCGTCCCACAACGTAAGTAATTAAAATCCGATTTTCTACTCCGTCCGTAAATTTCATTGGAAGTTCCAAGGCCGCTGGATAAAAAAAAACAACTGAAATACGGAGAAAACTTTGCTCCCTAAAATCTCAGTCAAAAAGCAATGAAAAGAATTTTAAAAAATTAGAAAATATCTGTTATCACTATGGGCCCCGGATGAAATGAGATGGAGGCTATCGGAATTGTTTAAATATTTTTATACTAATTATTAAAATATGCTTTGGATGATCGCCATGTTGGCTGTGAACTGCGCGTGGCACCACCTGCGGGCGATCAACAGAACTATCAATCGATGCATATTTTAATAATTAGTTTGAAAATATTGAAACAATTCCGATCATCTCCATCTCAGTTCATCCGGGGCCCATAGTGATAACAAATATTTTCAGACATTTTTCAACTTTTTTCATCGCTTTTTGACTGAGATTTTAGGGAACAGTTTTCTCCATATTTCAGTTGTTTTTTTTTTAATCCAGCGGCATCTTAATAGTGAGTGATTTAAGAAATGATTGTTTGTAAATATATTTTGAAGATAAAATTATTGACTACGAATACAGAATTCTAACATTGTCCACTAAGAATATTCGCTTATACACTGAATGAGTAATTCGGAGAAATCTTGACTCGACTCACGAGGATGAAGCAATTTTCCATTAGAAATTCGAATATCAACCAAGAGAGTAATGAGTTTTTCATATCGATGGAGAAACGTTGAAATTCTACATGCAGGATTTAAGCAGGAATAAAAATAAATGCATGATTTCATTGATCTCTCATTTTGTCTTTATTAATTCCTCTCAATGTATTACTTCCATGATTCATATTGATTTGGGTGAGTGCATGCAATAGAAATCTTTTGCCTTGGCAAGTGGAGTAGTGTCACTTTTTCCTTAATTTGACCTATATTCAAAGCAGCTAAATCATTACATTGTTTTTTAAAAAAGGTCATGTGTGTCAATCGATGATGTCCAGGAAATGATGAGCTTGTTTTTTCGTAGTAGTGTCCCATGGCATAACATTCTTGATAATTGACATATGAAAGTATCACAAACTGTTCAATCTCGAAAACTTCGTTATCTTTAGATAGTACAATATAACTCTTTCGTTTCTGAGGTCTTTTGTACTGTTTAGAATGAATTATCTCGCCATTGCGGAGAATTCTTACTGCAAGATCGATATTTAAAGCATTTTTAGCGTAAATTCGAAGTCGAGCGAGAGCGAGATAAAATGAGTGATTGAGGGTTGCAGTTTGCTGTATTCTACCTATTACGCCAATGTCATTTATGCGTAAGGATACTTTTGGCAGAATTTTTCTGTGTAACATTTCAGACAGGAAATTTCTTTCAGAGTGGGTTAAATTATCTTCACATATATTTCTCAGTTTGATGACTACAATTTGGTATCGAAAAGCGTCAGAAATTTGTAATAATACACCATTTGAACTGTGAACACACTTTTTCAGAATGAAGTTAAAAGATTCATACATGAATGCACTGTGCGTCCACCGATTCAGAACGCTGTCTGGTAAATGAGTGAGTAGATGTACATTAAAAGAAACATGTTCAATGCCATACAGATTTTCAACACCCTTAAGAAAATCATATAAACACCGACGTGCATATACCACTTCAGATCGCATAATGGAAGTCTTCAGTAGTATGGAAATTCTGTCGGCGAGTAGCGCCCAGTGTTTGACGTATTCGGGTGGAGCGATCTCCTTGAGAATGGGCAAACTATAAAACAATAACCAGATGCTCCACTCATGAGCCTTCCAGTACTGTCTTTGGTTTATTTTTCTCGTTGTCGTTGAAATCTCCAGTGTCGGAGTGAATGACTCGAGTATGGTGTTGATTACACCTTCATATTGTCCGAGGTAGAATGGCTTGGTATGATTTTTTGAGTCCAACCAGAGTTTACAGAATTGCTTTGCTACACCTAACGTTGCCAAGTGCATCCAGTCTGCAACGAGACCATCAACGACATCAAACCCCGGTACAGCGTAAATCACTGATCGATGATTCATTCCTTTCTTTTGATTCGTTGCATGGACCAGAGTTTCATTATGATTCCGAAGACCTTCTCCGAAGGGATTCCCATTTTCATCGATGGGGTAAACTCTGACACTTCCGAGACCTTGGGGTACTTGAACTCCACGATGTAAACAAAGACCGCATCCATAGTTCCCATTGAACTGCGTGCTGCTCCTTACCACATGTCTCGCTACAGAATCACAAATTCCGACAAGAACTTGACAATTTTTAAACTACTTTTCTCCTTGGTATGTATATTCCAAACCGTTGGCATTGAGATTTTGAAGTTCAATCACGAATGGCTTCAAAAATTCATTCATATCCTTTGGCTTACCTTCCCCGAACCATAGACTGGATAAAATCATGTTTTTTTCCACGGTCTTTAGGTGGTATCTCATTAATTGTACATAACACTGGATAGATTGATTTCGGAGAACTTTTGTACACAGGTGTACCATCAACATTGAAATTCAGGGTAATGGTATCACCCGAAACTGTTTTCTTGTACTTTTTACCGTCAAAGATGTCTTCCCACGCATACTCATTTTGTTTTTGACGGTTTGTCGGAGTAATCAGTTTTTCATGATTCAATTCCAAAAAATACTGTATTTGATCCTAGACATTCAAATATAGAATGACATTTCCATTCTGCCAATTAGTCGTAGTATCAATCACTCGGTTACATCGATTACATCTCAAAATAGTCTGATCGACATTGGAATCTTCAACTTCTTTCCCCAGGTAGCTGTTACATTCATCACAAAAATGATGTATCGATATGTAATTACATAGACTGTGGGAAATTTTTTTCCAATCGTATTTTGAAGCATGGCTAATTCTTGCATCTATTAGTAACTTTGCCAATAACAGAGTATCTTCTGTTGCCGAATAGGTCACATCATGTCGTAATTTCATTGCTAGAGCTAACAGTGTAGGGATCAAGTCTTCTGTGGAGTAGCCGGATAAAGGTGAAGATAAATTATTCTGAGTGCTGTTTGTCCCAGTGTCAGCGGATTGTTCACCCACCATGGCATCCTCGTCATCTCTCGTTAGCCTCTTCACTTGAAGACTCATTTCTCATTGAGCTCGCATTATCAGTTGATGCATGGGCATGCTCTTCTGCAATCGCTTCATCTAGCGAACTATCGGCTGAATTTAAGAAATCATCACCTATTTCTGGTCCAGCAGGCTATAGTAATGAAAATTGTAATAATTATGCAACATATAATTAAATTGTCAATCATGAAAATTGTATTGGATTTTTTTGATTACGGGGAAAATTCATAGGCTAATGTAAAATGATCAAAGAGCTGACAGATTCTTTCAGCTACAAAGAACCTTTCATTGTTTCGTTGATAATAATCATAAACGAAACGAATTTGCAATTGAATAAAATTAACAGCGATTTGAATGTTCGATGAAATTTGTATGAGGTATTACGGAATTATTGAATTGAGCTTGCTAGATCTGTGAGCCCAAATTCTGAGTCCGAACTCCAGTTTCTGGATTTTGATGAGTCTTACTGAGAGGGCCAAATGCTAGAGCAGATTCGATTATTTTTCCCTCACGAATTGAACCCAGAGTTATCCAAGAATCAACTCTGGGTCTTGGGAAAAAACCCAGAGAAAAGAGAGAGAAAGAGACTCAACTCTGAAAAATTTCCATAAACCCAGAGTCGAATTCTGCATTTGATCCATCAGGGTTACGAATGGAAGAGTTAAATCTTTCATTGATTATGTTATTAACTTAATTTTAAGTGGTCGCAATACGGAAAATCAAGAGACATTCTTTGCAGATCAGAAAATAATTGATAAAAAATGTCTATTCACATGTCCCCTTGAATTCTCTACACTGTTAAAAAAAATTTATTGAATTTTCTGGCTTTGAGCTTTGAAATATTAAGCAAGTGATAGTTTCACTGAAATTTCCAGGGCATTTTGTCATTGAAAATTCATGGTTTTCATGGTAAAATTCAAGGGTTTCCTGAAAAAATTCATGGAAATTGTAAATTTCAGTTGAATTATCCCATAAACATTAATAAAAGTTGGGAAAAAATCAGAGAAAAATCACCTTGAATTAGCAATTTCTTAACATTTTTTGAAATTTCAAGGAAATTCGTTACTGAATTTTCATGGTAACCATGAAAAGTAATGTAGATTTGGAATTTTCCTATTTCTTCCACTGAAATAACAGGAATGTCCTCAAATTTTTAGGGAACCTTGAAATTTCATGGACTTTCTTCCATTAAATTGAATTCAGTGTCATTTTCTGGAAAATTCAATTAACATTTTTCAACAGTGTAGTGATGTAGACTCAATATTATTTTTAAAAAAATCCTCTACGTTGAAATTTCAGTGAATCTCACATTTTCCATATAAAATTACGAGGTCTAAAGGAATGTTTCTTATCAATGATGCTAAGCAAAGTGATGAGGTGTCAATTATTATTTTTAATGTAGAAGTCTAGATTTGAGACTCACCTGTCTGCTTGCAGACCCATTCCCTTTCAGATCGTTTTCTTCAACAACTAGTTTACTTTAACAATTCATTGAGAAATTATTAATTCCTTCGATTGATTCCGACTAATTGGCTCTCAATAATTTTGTGTCGAAGTAGCTAACCTTTTAATTTTTCTTCTTGCCACCCAGCGACTTTGAGTTCGAGTTGGAATGCCACTGTTAACACTATACATAGTGTATAATTTGTATTTTTTTTTGCTTCCTAATTGACGATCCATATTTCAAAAATTTCTTGTGGCAGATCCTATTCATGCATATTTTTCACAATACCGAAAATCATTTATAATTAAGGCTTGCAATACTCTTTAGATAACGCAGGTGAGCCGTAGTTGTAATTAAGATGCAGTTTTTTACTTCTGTATGTCCAGCCCCCTGACACTCAGCCTTTTTCTCCTATGAATTTCGTGTCTCCACTAATGCTACCTCACCAGTTGGCGCTTCGATCATGAGCTACTACCCCCTCTCTGCCGCCGCGGCCTCTAACCGCCAAATTTTGGCAAATGAAGCGTAGTAACAATTTCATTCCAAAATTTTAAAAATTTTAAGAATTTAAAAATTTTTGAGAAATTCAAAAAAAATTCCAAAATTTGAAAACAAAACAATTAATTGCAAATTTGGGAAATTGGGAGAATATGGATACATGTCCAAAATCGAAAAATTGTTTTTCTTTTTTTTCAGGAGACAAAGTTTGCAACTGTATTATTCCGATTTTTTCACAATAGTATCGTTCACTGTTGATTTCACTTATTTTGAGAAATTCCATGAATTATTGAATTTCTCCGGTGTATTGGAATGTAGGTAATTTGACTGTAGTGGTACTTCCGCCATTTTTGTTTTGGAATCGTTGGTGATACAGTGCGATCAAAACGTGTCGGGACGTGTTCGACGTTTGCAGAGTGTTCATAGCATAAATGTGATATCCTTGTGAATTGTTATTCAATTATTACAATCTCAGGATTATAACAAGTGAGTAAGTAGTCATTAGTTGTTCATATTTAATCGTGACAATTGTTATTGACGTTAGGGAAATGGTTATGAAATCCTCCCCTTCTATTCTTTATTCACCAGAGATTCAGAGATGAATTACTATCATTCAGTATTATTTTATAAAATCCAAGATTGGCCCAGTGTTGTTCTTCCATCAGCTATTAATTTGATTCTACTGTTTTGATTATTTCCCAGAATGGCAAAACAGGCAAGATTACGTTTTGCAACAGTAAAATGGGTCGGTGGTGAAGATAATGGGCAGATGACTGTGGGTGTACCTCTTGACTGCGTGAGGGATTTTGATTACGAAGACTTTATGTCAGAAAATTTCGATCCACATGAGACATATCTGGTTGAATGGAGAACTGGTAAAAGTCCACCACCTGGAGGATGGCCTGTGTATGATGCCGTTATACTAGACGTTGCAAGTAAGTTATAAAATTCCTCGAATTGTCACATTTTACTGTTTCCCTTGCTCTATTTTGCTAATTCATTTACAATCGCTGTCTATCATGAATGTTTGCATTTTCAGCTACTATTTGAGCACTGGAAAAGAAGACCGTGAACTATGTTTTCCCAAAATCTCCACGTTTGATACCTGGCAGAACAGAAGCTCCTTCACAGTCTGGTGTAACAGGAGGAAAAATACTCTCTGATAAAAACACAAATGCAGCCGACCCTAAGGTGAATAATAATGTCACAAATCTGGAAAAAAATTATTAAAAATCTCTAGATTATTTAGGCAATGATTTGCTTTTAATTAAAATATTGAATGCCCCTTCACTTAATTATTTCTCCTACAATCATTGATTGGCGAGATGATGAGAAAATTGAAAGCAGTTGAGTCCATTGATTTTTCTTTCTTCACATCGAGAAGCTCTTAATAACATAAACACGATGTCCACTAGATTTCCAAAATCCAACAAAGAGTGATTTTCATAGTGCTGTTACTACACTTTCAAATACTTTATATGGCCATCAACGATTTTTTATTGTGAAACGAATCGAGATCAATGATCTTTATATGTCTATCTATCTTGAAATGCATGCCCAACAGTTACATCATTCAAAATTTCCTGAAATTTTCTTGTGAAACAGGTGACGATGCAGGTATAAAATTGTATATTGGCAATTTTAGTAGTTTGCATTTCTCAATAAAAATTAACAATGACGAATAATTTAAAAAGGTCGACTTTCAATTCTATCAGAAAATTAATGAAAAATGTAATTCAATGCCTAAAAATTTCACTCGTTAATCAGGTGCTCATCTAGGAGATACACGAATCTCTACGACACTTGGAGACATTTTTTATCGACAAGAAAATTCTCACGACAAAACGTCTTTTGATAATTTCTCTTGAAGAAATTAAAAATCGCAATAATTTATCAATTAAAAACTAAATGATGTTGATGTTTCCAAATCAAATTAAAATGCTACACCTTTGACTTTTTCACGTTTATCATTGTCAGACGAAGAAGAAGAAAACTGCTGAGCACCCCAATGGAGCCGATGAAGTATTCAGTGAAGATGAAAATGATCCCGTCGAGTCTGAAGGATCAAACTTCCAGACCCCTCAGCAAAATGATCCGAATAATCGTCGGCATCAAGCCAGACCGCTCCAGATTGTAAATGCTGACGTTGAGCTTCGAAATCGCCGAGATGCTGAGCATTGGACCTGTATCGCCTAGGAATCTCCATGAACCTGTATTGCCTGGAAATCCTCAAGATGCTGAGGGTCTGCCTGTGTTGCCCAGAAATCTCAACAATCTTCATGGTATTAATTTCTGTCTCTTGTCGTATTAATAATTTGCATTGATTTTCTCACCAATTATTGCTCAATTTAGAGAATAGGAGACTCGATGAGAATCTTGAAGGACGATTGGACAGAATGGAAGGAATGCTTCAAGCAACTCTCAGACATGTTGAAAGACAGCCGGTTCAAGAAGAACAGCCAAATGATGTAACTATGTTTTTCGTAATTCATGTCGATAGAAAAATCCCTTCAATAGAAATAATTCAATTCACACATCTGGAATTGCTTCAATTATTATGATTGAATCTACTCCAACTCTGGATATCTCTATAACTTGGGCAGAGTTTTGTATTCTCAATTTCATAATTATCGACGCTTTTGATGTCTGCTTTTGATCAACCGCCTGAAATTATGAATATTATGTTTCAGTCAATATTTCAAGGAAAAAAACCTTTATTTTTATTCAATGAAGAATTGAGATATCGTAAACATTGATGATTCTTTTCTACTCAGAGATATTATAGTCGAACCGTTTTTCCTTTAAGCAATCGATTCCCTCATTCATCAATACCGCTGTCACCATTCAAAATGATTTTTAAAGGCGTATCAAATTCACTAAAATAATGGAAATTTTCGAAATTTTTTTCTGGGCAGGTGGAACTTGGACAGAGGGGAAGCGGTGTAAGAGTCACGCTTGTCCAAAGGAATGCAGCTAAAGACCAAAGAACAGGTACTGCTATGGCAACGAACCTGGTAATGTCTTTGTTCCCTATTGACGTTTCACTGACGAGCAATGTAAAAGGGGGCAAATGCAAGATAAAGAAACCTGAAGAAAATCCTCCCATCCACCACGCTTTGGATACTGGCATCCTAGATGCAATTGATGGTAATTTGTCGGATTTTTTCATTTATACCACTATTTTCTTACAGAAAATGAAGGAAATATTTTGAGGGAGGATGGGACAAAGTGGAACAACTCTGTTTCTGGCGTTGGTTTTTTTTCATAGCGCTGTGATTGGTTACAGTCAGTCTTGATGATGGTTAGAGATCCACGGGGTCAAACATTTAAAAAATTGACCATTTCAGTTCTCTTTCTCCGGTTTTTCACTTTGCCTCACCCTCCCTTATGTGGGAACAATCGTTTGAGATTTTTTCCCATATGATCTTCTCCCAAACCCCGGGATGAAAAATTTGAGTCTTTTTGGGGTCTGCAAGACTCGCGTCTGCGTCTATGAGAGAGTATGGCTCAGCGCCAGTAGCCATACTTTTGAGAGACTCTGCGTGGGAGACGCAGCAAGACTGCCGAGAGACTGCTACCGAGCGTCTCTCGGCGAGAGGCTCCGCGTCTCTTACGTATATCAATAATTAATTAATCACTAATAACTCCTTCAATTTCATTATTGGAAAATAATTGAAAATATTAATGTAGTTAATTCACAAATTGAACAATTATAAAACAAAAAAAAAGAAATCGGTTCAGCGGTTCTCTAGATGTTCCCTCCCGGTCGATCCGCCGTGTTCCCTTTCGGTCACCCATCCTTTTACTAACCCAACTCGCTACTGCTTAGCTTCAGTGATCGCAGGTTACCCCGGTATCTTCTGCGCTATACAGCTGCTTGTGGCGAGTCAAATTTTTTTTCGCTTGATATGCGCAATTATTGAGAGGGAGGAGATAGGGGAAGCATTGACGAAGGTGAACAGTGGGGTAATATGGGATAACGGAGAGGGGCGCATGATAAGGGAAACTGGAATTAAATGGGGCAAAATGGGATACTGGGGTGGAGTGAACCAACTGGACAGCGGGGTAAAATGGAAAGCAGTTGTGCCATTTACTCGTGGGGTAAAACGGGAAAGCAGGTTAGTTAGAGTGGGGCAAAATGGGATAGCGGTTAAATGAACCCATAAAGTAAGCCGGAACGGTGAGTTACTCCGACAGTGGGGTAAATGGGATAACGGGGTGACTTGGAGTAAGGGTTGAATCCGAAAGCGAATTAATTTAATTTTTCAATTTTTGTACTTTTTCAATTTACTTTTCTAATTTTTTTATTTATGGTTGGGTAAATTGAATGATGGAATGAAATTAGATGGTCGAGTGTAGAATTGAATTTCCGAGTAAACAGGACGAGAATGCTATTCACTGCTCAGATTGTGGGGTAAAATGGGGTGAACTAAATGACAGGCTAATTAGCCGGAGGGGTAAATTGGGCGACAGGTAAATAAAATACGGGTGTTTAGTGGGATGATCGGGTAAAATCAATAGCGGGGTAAAATGGGTGAGTCTGGCTAATATGAGGGTGGGGTAAAACATGACGGTGGGGTACAATGAAACAGCCTGGCAAATTGGACGATAGTCAAATTTGACCGGCGACGAAATAGGACAACAAGGTGAATTATAATGGGATAAAGGAGTAAGACAGAATAAGGGTTTAAAGCGGATCCGCCTCAACCCGTTATTCCATCTTATCCCGCTATCCCATTTTACCCCATAGCCAGGTTAGTGCGCCGACCAATTCACTTTGTTGTCCTATTTCACCCCTCCCCCCCGGCCCAAATTCACCCATGGTCCAGGCTGTTCCATTCTACCTCACCTTCCCGTTTTACCCCACTAGCTAATTAGCCTGTCATTTAGTTCACCACTCATCCCATTTTACCCCACGATATAATTCGTCCATCACCCGCGATCACCAGATTATCTTATCTTGCTCTGTCGTCCAATTTATTATCCCCCCCCCCATCCATCCTTTGTACTATATTATACTTGCTCCAGTGTCTATTTAATTAACAATTAATGAATCAATAATTAATTTTAGCGAGATCCTGATTATCAGTCCCGAAAATTCTAAGTCCCTATCTTTCAATGAGAGACTCTAGTCTCTACCGTGTTGGCGAAGATTCAGATAGACTCGAGTCTCTCACCAAAGACTCTCCGAGACGCGAAACCGATTACGGAAGACCCAGGCAGACTGATTTTAGTCTTTCACAGTCTTGGAGAGATCCAATAGACTAAAAATTTTTACCCCGGGACATTAAACTAATTTTCCCTAGAAGAGTAAAATATTTTTTCTACTCGAATTATTCGTCAATTGGTTAGTGATTTTGATCAAAAAGATAAGCTTCATCAACATAACTACCGAAAGCTTTTTTCGTCGTGAGAGATTCAATTTTTTTTATATTGTGAAATTTTATTTTCGACGAACGAAACGGTGATTCTTTGATTGTTTATTCTTATTTAAAAATCATCTAAATTTCACATCTAATCATCATAATTGCAAATTGGAATATGAGTGAATTTCCTGTAAACTTGAAGATTCTCTGAGACATTTCCGATTGTTATTTTATGTGTTCTACGATTTTTCATATACGGGACGAAGATGTATGCGATTATGTTGTGTATAATAAATTGTTTATGATTTTTTTTTCTAGTATCTGTTAGGAAACAATTTCCAAATTTTAAGCGAACGGAAATGAATCGAGCCATTAACATAAAATTGAACACTGAGAAGTGAGAGAAGAAATGCTGCAGCACGAGCTGCTGAAACAGTAGCAGCCGCTGCTGCTGCACGACAGTAAGGACGAGGAGAACGAAGGCCTCGAGTGATATTTCAATAATGTTTATGCTGAGTATTATTGGCCAAAGGCAAAATATTCCTTGTCTTCATGAGTAATGTGAAGGATTTTTCGTATTGTTTTTTTTTTGTTAGCATCATCCAAAAATACTAGTTCTTGGTTCATTCTTTTGTTCATGATAAACTTTTCGACCAGAAGGAAAAAAGTTTTTTTTCGTTTATCTAATACCTGCTTGGTCAAAATTAAAATTGACTTTTTGTTTACTTCTCATTGGCTTCAAACAATTGAAGCAATTGTGAAACAATTGAAACAATTGAGCATGGAAGATATCTCATTTATGTATTGTGTTGATTTCATGGATCTTTTTTGAATAATTCTTTTCATAGGAAAAAATTAAGAATTATCATGACTTTTCTCTTTTAAATTTCAAACTATTTGATATGGAAAATAGATTTTTTCTCGGTTACTGTCAATAGATGATGTCAATGGGACAATAAAATCAATTATTTGTGTTGTTTATTCTACAGAGGATTTAATGCTGAGAAATATTATGAACTCTATATCTAATTTATTTAAGAAATTATTGACTGTTAGAAAATTATATAGCACATAGATTGTTTTCTACTTCATTCGAGAAATGATTTGATACGAGGATGTCAACTTCATTTCATTTTTAATAATGAAATATGATATGTTGATTTTGGTTTTATGAATTTTTCTTACGGTAGATTTTCATCTAGGGTAAGAATCAGTTTATAATCATAATTTATATTTTCTCTCGGTCATTCATGAATCATTCAATATAAAGAAGATAGGCTAGTTTTGTCGGTCATTCAATTAATAATATAAGTGAAGAAATTAAACTGATGATCGGTTCTGATTCTTCAATGAAATGATTGAATGGTAAAAGAAAAAAGATCATTTTTTATTAATTTTATTTCAAAAAAACAGTTGATATGAAGTTATGAGTTACATTTAATTTTTGTATTGAATTGATTATATGATTTCCTTTCTATTTTATTCTAGAATAAATAGTTTATAATCATGACCGATATCATTAATTTCCGTTTATTCATGGGCCATTTAACTTGCAAAAGGTCGAAGAATTTTTTAAGTGCATTTAGTAGATAATCTAAGTGTGAAAAATGGGATGGTTTCTTGGTTATTTGACAGATGATTCAATATTCAAGAAAGTGCTGAAATTTTTGTTTAGTTGATAAGAGATATAGATTTATTCTATTCATATATCGAACTGTTTCTGTTCAGTTTATACGAGGTATCAGATGTATTCTATTCATGTATCGAGTTGATTTTTTGAGTTTTTTTTGCTACTAGACGTACTTGTGTGTTCGATCAAATTACGATCGTAATAAGCATAATTGTTTCGAAGTAGTCCCAAGTTTTCAGTCGTAATGGCTTTAACTGTTATTCCTTAGTAACATAAGTGAAAGAGCATAGATGTAGGTGTTACTTGAAATGGTTGTATCACGATAAAATCATAATAAACTAATAGCCATGGATCATTTTATTGTTACTAAAGGGCTTAATTATTACGTTTTTACCTGGGTACGGGATGTTAATAATAGATTTAACATGAATGTGAATAGTGATTGGGTATATATTCAAAATATATGTCCGAGCTCATATTTTAAATACATCATATATTTTTCATATATGTAAAATATATCGGCCATTAGTGCCGCATATATGTTGAATATGTTGATTTCTCATATTTATTATGTTTCTTCTAAATATATCTGTGATACATTTGAAATAACTGGCACATATATAATGACTTCTATATAACATATAATCAGTCATATATAATTGGCTTATATGCAAAATGCATGTTTCATTATATCTGGAGAGCTGCGGATATATAATCTTCAAGTATTTCAAATAAAAACTAAACTTATATTATACACACATAATTGCATATATGTAATCGGCCAAAAATGACATTACAAATATCTTAATTACATATATGCTACATATATTTCACTTATTCCCGGTTATATGTGATATATAAGTCGCATATATTCGATCTATATTTCAACATATATGCCCCGAATATATAAATTTCCATGCGGGTAAATAACCGAGGTGCAGGAATCTACTATTACACCGAGATATCAGCGCATCCACCCAAAGTGGCGAGAATAAGAATCTGACACTACAAGCTATTGAGAGGGAGATTGCCTCGAGAAACGAAAACAATACAGCCGGCAACTGACGAAAGGTCACCCGGCACAAGAAAACAGCTCGAGCGCCGAAAAACGCTACAATCCCTCTGACAATGACTACGATAATTCAACGGTGTCTGAACGATTATGCTGAAAATTAAATGCGATGAAGTTAGGCTTTCAGAGGCCCAGAAAAATAACCGATGACCTCAGCATGGATGTCTTCCAGACCCTGCTACTCCTGGTTTATGAGTTCATCGGGAAGACCATTTTTAGCAAAACAAATTGTGCATTTCTTGCACTAATTTTCCACATCGGATTTTCAAGTGGCTCAGTAAAGTTTTCCGTGAATCTTTGCCAAAGTTTTGTTGATTCCAAAGTGTTCATCTGTTGGAGAAGGGTGAGCTTCATGCAAAATCTCGGGAATGTGACTTTTTGGAACAAGAAGTTGGAGTTCAGTCGATATATCGTTTGTTGATTTCCATCTGCGAAACAGTGTATCCTCTACGAATTCCAGAGAATTCCAATACAGCAACTACAGCTTCATATCGACATTCAAGTGGAAAATTTCTTGCAAATGCTGACGGCGTTCATCGTTTTTGCATTGGATAATTATAGAGATAATTGAATCTTCCGTTTATAATGGCTTTCAATCATGATCATTGTTTGATAACATTATTGTGCGATAAACACGAACTGAAGTGTCTTCATTCAGCTAGTTATTTCTGTTGCACTTTTCACAATCACAGGGTCGTCTCGAAAGAGGATCAGCATTTCCATGTTGTCGACCAGGACGATAAGTAATCTCGAAATCAAACTTGAAGCAAGTTTCCAACCATCTTGACATCTGTCCAACAGGGTTCTTGAAGGATTGGAGCCACTACAGTGTGGCATGGTCGGTCCTTATCAAGAATTTCCTGTCCAGGAGGTACTGGTGAAAATGATCTACTGTTTTCACGATCGCTATGAACTCTTTTCTTGTCATGCAGTAATTTTTCTCGGTGTTGTTGAGGCACTTTCTGTAATATGCGATTTTTTTTTCTTCACCATTTCGAATTTCCGATAATCTAGCACCAATTGCAAATTGGGACGCATCAGTATCTACGATAAACGGTAGATTAGGTACAGAAGGTGTAAAAATCAGTGAAGATGTAAGAGTTTTCTGCAAAGTTTCCGGTATTAGGATCACAGAATAGTTCCTTCATAAACCGGAGGTTTTATGTTTTTAGAATTAGAAGATGTGGTAATATTAATATCTACAGAATGACTGGGTTCAACAATTCCACTGCGAATATCATTTTTACTACTACAAGCATGAAAAATTGAGGAAGATTATCTGTGGTATTAAATGATCCGGCTGGGTGTCTGCAGTCATTCCTCTATTGCAATAATTTCATCATCGTTGCACGAATATCCTCTGCCGTTGTTCTTGAAATTTTTGAGTCATCTCCGCATGTAGTTGATCGGTGTGTTGATTCATCACTTCATTCTGTTGCTGGAGATCTTGAGTTATTTCCTTACGTAGCTGTCGCTGAATAGTCTCAAGTCTTGCATTCATCTCACCTTCTCGATTGTCTCCCTCGGGTACAGAAAAAGGTCGATATTGTCTTCGGAGTGGTTCTCGAACATTAAAATGATCTCCCAATTCTCGCTCTGACTCGTCCTCGAACATTGTCATCTGTAATTTTTTCCTTGAGCAGTGAAGTCCAAATACTTCTGACACCAATTGTAATGAATAGGCGATGGATTTCGGAAAAGGGGCGGATTTATTGCTTTTTAAATACACGTGTTGATTAATATCTCCGTCGAGGCGTTAGAATTACATTTTATCATTCGAATAACGAAACAAAACACGTACAAATATATCAGGAAGAGGGAAGATGATTCATAAATTAAACATTCATTGAATTCAAACATTCAATCCGTTGCAATACCTTCATAGATGTAAACAGAAACTGAGCAACTTTCCTGATTAAGATGAAGAAATTGGAAATTTTCAAAACATGACATGGTAAAATCGATACATTATCTCTTATAACAATGAATTTGTCAAAAAACTTGAAGTTTAAAATTTTTTAAAAATGAAAATGAAGGGATAAGAAAGCCAAGTCAGGAATGTCGAATAAATTGGTATAGTGTGCAATCAGATTTCTATAAGAAGAATAGTTCCCAATAAAAAAAAAATATTAAAAAAAATTCTCCATAAAATAAAAAATCAGTGGGAGCACGATCAACGTCCTTAACACGGAGCAGAAGATAGAGCATTAGATTGATTTAGACAGTGAGTTGAAAAATTCCGCAGTGCAGTGATCATGACGCTATTCGTATCTCTTCTGTAACCATCAAGACTTTTAGATTTTTAAAATGTGTAACCCTTCAAAATTTTCCGATTAGCCGGAGGGGGGAAGTCAAAGAAGTATACCTTTGTACCCCTCATTCATTTTTTTTTAAAGAAAGCAAGGTATAGAGTCAGAAGGACCACCAACTTTTTCATTTTTGGTTTTTTTGTGGATGCTCCATTTCATTTATGAAAATTTATCATTGTTATGACAAAAACGAGCCATGGGCATCTCAGTGATGATTGAGGGTGTTTGTTATACAACGGTTTTTCCTTTAAGGAGTCAGATACTCTCCTCCTTTCATTGACAATATTGCAATGAAAAAGTAGTTAATTGAATTCGGCTGCACTTGGCTTGGGTAGTGGTTTATATCATCATTACGTAAGATGACTTTCACCTATTTTTGATCCCCGCTCCAAAGATGAACGTTGTGATTCTGGACTTTTGTGACCTTGACCCTTGCAAAATTCACACTTTGCCAGGTATGACCTTCGGAAAGCAGGATTCTTGCAAGGCGTGACACTGCCGAGGTATGATCCTTGCGGCGTTTGACCCCCGCTAGGTATGACCCATGCGACATATAGTCAACACGAGGTTTGACCGTCGTGAAATGTTAGCTCTTGCGACGCTTGACCCTTGCGAGTGTGATCCTCACAAATATTTTATCCTGCATTAAACGCAAACACAAATCTTGTCGCGCGATTTTTGAATTGCTTTAATGTCAAATTATAGATTTCCATAGAAATCCATAAAAAAAAAGTTGCCCGAAGGAAAAACAACCCAAGAAAAACATACGTAAGATTCTTGTAGACCCCTCTGCCCTCCAAATGTTGGAAATCGCCGAACCCTCCTCCTAACTGTCTGATGTGATATATGTATAGCCCCTAATAATGATTACATGTTTTTCGTTCGATTTTTTTCGAGTTGATTACCATTACAAAACGATAATCAATTATTGGTGTCAAATAAATCTTCATTTAGTTCAAACGAAAAATTTTTTTGATTCAAATAGGTCGGTTGCATTAAGCCCTATTAGCCAAATGAATCGTTAGAATAAATTTATGTCTGAAGTAAATTTATGCCACAGTTAGAATAATTTTAAGGATTCGCCATAGAGTGCTTTCCGTTATTCATTCACTTGTGAATATCCACTGAATATTCGATGATTAGTGGTATGATTGGCAAATAATGATGCTATATCGACACATAACATTTTTTGGTGAAATACCTTCAATGAACGTTCGATTAAACTGGATCAGCAGATAAATTCCATAGGTTTGATCCTATATGCCCCACTGCCACATGTATAGAAACATTTCGTATGGAGTTGCGACATTTCTCTACGTTTTTCTCTGGAGCGTTTAGACATCTTTCGTATAAAAACAAAAAGTTATGTAAAAATTTATGTACAGAAATAATTCGTATAGAAAATATTCGTATAGAAATATCCGAATATCATGTATGGAAATCCTATAGAATTTCTATACGCAATCCACATAGAAAATTTCTATAAGATTTTTTCATACGTGTGGGCTTGATGCAACCGGACCTATATCATTTTTTCTAAATTTAGAGAGTATAGAACTCCAATTGTAGAAGAAGAAATTTCCTTCAATAAGTAGTTTGGGACAGTTTTTCATGTTCGATAATGCACAATCGGGAAGGACCCGAAATTTGACCTCACACAAAAACTTCATGTACAGCGTTGGCCCCTGAAATTTCATTCTGATTGCAGGCACCAAAACCTTAACAATTGATATCTACGCTCGACAAAAAACTTCTATTTTCTAAAACATACCTATAGTTTCTGGCTCTCATAGGGATACCGACAAATGAATTAAGGGAAAATTCTTATTCCTTAATATTTCAAAAACGACTGGTCTGACTCCCGTCATCACTGCGGGAGTAAATAGGAACGGTTAGAATAACGGAGTAATGTATAACGGTTAACGATTCTTTCTATATTATTTCGGGATGAATTTTGATATAGGATACCATGTGAGCACGAAATATTGTACCATTTCCCGCTAGTTTCGTTGCAAATTATTTAGTTATCTCATCCTCGGATAACTGAGTGTCACACCCGATCGGCTGCTCATCAGTTGTACTTGATAATGCTTTGATCAGCATGTTTACTAGACGTCACCTAGTCAGGTGAGCCCGATGTAGCTCCTATTTCAACCTCTGAAATTTGCACTTACGATCCTATTACTATTATTACCATTTACGACGTCCGAACGGGTATACGTGATATAAACTTGCAAAATGCTAAGTAAAGATCTCCATGCATCGGCGTTTGACGCGAGACCCCATTCGTAAAATCATTTCCTCCATTACACTCCCCTCTTTCCACAACCTCCCGCCTTATAATCTGACGTTTTCAGTGATAAATGAAACTTATTTTTAAAAAATTTTGATTTTCTATAACGAGAATCTATTAATCAACTGTCTTTCCAGTCCATTGGTCACTCTGGGTATATCGAAGAATCTTGTAACGTGTATGTCTGGATGCATACAAATTATGCAACTGTAACTGCATGTAGTAGCAGTAAGCTATTTAATTTATACTGTTCAATAAGTTTTGCAATCGTCATCTCACAAATGACTTTACTCTCAAGTTTTGTATAATACAAATCGCGTCAGGCAACTGGAGACCCTCTCTATAATTAACGCTTCTCGTGTTAGTCTTTTTTCATCTAACTCATCATTTTTTTCACTTTCATGCTCTTGAACAATCTTTTATGATAGTACGTTCACCTTTTATTTTTAGGTTTGCAGCACAATTCAATAATAATAAATTTGAATTCTCCACTACTCAAGTTATTATGAATAAGGGCTACCAAATGGGACGAAATTACAAATAATAAGAATGTAAATCCATTGTAATCATATGCATCAAGGGGAAATGCAATGATGAGCGATTGAATTAAATTATCATCCAAAGACTCTGGACGGTATATTCCTCATTTCATCGATTTGTTCTATCACAAATGTAACAAAATCAAGATAGTGCGAAGGTCGCGGGAGGAGAAAAAGGCGAATCTTACCCGTCCTCATTATGTATGCGCAGTACGTAGAACATGAGTGCACGTTTTTCTGAACACGGAGAGATTCAGTGGGATATAATTTCCCAGAGATGCCGCCTTTACGTACGCTAGCAAATTCATAAATGTATGCGTGCCTTGCTGGAACTTTAGAAATGAGCCAAGCTATTGCTGATTGCTGGTGGTAGTAGTGCATCCCAGGTCATTTTATTGTTTATGTAACGGACATAATTGTTGCACATCTTTCTCACTTGCTTGTTATTCCTTAATAGTGGGTTCAATTCGGTGCCAAAGTATCAAAAATGTTATGTAGGAGTTGGTGTGGATATTCTGTACTTTTAAATCGTTCAATCTATTCAGATTAGACCTTTTCACAAAATGAACAATTTCTTCTTTTTGGCCATATATATGTTTCATTTTCTTATATTTGGTGGTACAAAAAGCTGGCCGCAATCGAAGGACTGCGCGAGGAACCTAAGAGGTTCCGCATTGACCTAGTCTTTTTCACATATAATTAACAAGTGAAAGCAATTGATTTTTTTATCACTTACAATAATTTAGCATTACAGCTCTATAGTGACTAGAATTTTCACATCGTCAACAATATTTTATTTCAATATTTAATAAGATTTTTGAACATTTGAACTCAAATAGCTCATTCGAGTGTGGAGCTCAAATTCTGCTTTGAGGGGAGGAATAAACTTGAAAAACCTTCAAAATCCCTTACTGCATTGCATTTTTTTCGTGAAGAGTTGAAAAATCACAGTGAGGGGTCCGCTCCATTTCATTCAAGAACAATGGAAACAGAGGGTCATGTCTAGTAACACACTAACACATATCCAAATTTGTGAGAAAGCAGAAGTATAGCGTAAAATACATGAACGGTTTTCGGCCCATAATGAAAATTCATACAAGAAAATTCCATAGAAAGACTCAGCAGATTCAATAGAAGAAAACTCTATTGGATTTCTTTTAATCTTCTATTGACAATTGTATTAGTTATTGGCTGATTATATTACAGAATTGCGCGGGTTTATTGTGCATTTTTCTTTTCTTTCATAGAAAACGTCCAATAGAAATTATTTTGCGGAAAATGAGTAGGCTTTCATCTTCCTATACAACTTTTTTTATTGAAACACTTTCTATAGGAAAGTGTTTCAATAAAAAAACTAGCGGTCACGCGATTACATTCAACTTAATTTACTTCACTCACTTTGGATCCACCAGTATTTATTTTTCCATAAATGACAATGACATAAAGACAATGAAATATTTATTTTGAGTCGGGAATTTTTTTTTCCCATGTACGATTTCTTGCATGCCTTACAATTGAAACTTGTCATCTGTGCCATTGTAACTATTGACACAAAACTATTGACAGGAAATTATAAAGCTTACACATTAAAATGTCGACACACGAATCATATGAACGAAATTTGTAGTTTCGTAGAGATATATCTTGACACCAAACTATTGCTTCAATACTAGCACAAATGACACAAAACTATTGTTTTGGAAACCAAAATTCCACTGTGTTTTTTCGACAATTATTTCTCATGCAACCCATAATTACTATTTACTATATGTAGCTCCTATTTCAACCTCTGAAATTTGCACTTACGATCCTATTACTATTATTACCATTTACGACGTCCGAACGAGTATACGTGATATAAACTTGCAAAATGCTAAGTAAAGATCTCCATGCAGTCGAGAAATAATTGTCGAAAAAACACAGTGGAATTTTGGTTTCCACCTACCGCTAGAAACAAAGAAAATATTATGAAAAATTTATAGACAGTTGGCAATTAGCCATTAATATTAATTATTCTTTGACGGTTTCCAGTGAAGGAAAAATTGGCCACAAAGTTTGAGGAAATATTCTTTCAATATTTACGATGGAATGGAATTTCTCGTTTCTCGATTAGTAATTAAAAATTGAAGAGATTTTCCACAACAATTAAAATTGTTTCATTCATTCCTTATTTCATGATGTTCATGTATTTCTCACGCAATTCTGTAATATAATCAGCCAATAACTAATACAATTGTCAATAGAAGATTAAAAGAAATCCAATAGAGTTTTCTTCTATTGAATCTGCTGAGTCTTTCTATGGAATTTTCTTGTATGAATTTTCATTATGGGCCGAAAACCGTTCATGTATCCAGCGAGTAAATTGTACACTGTACACTGGATACTATATAACGCCATTACGATGTGATGTCGGTTCACATATCTACCTCATGCTTGAGTGAGAGTCGAGAAATAATTGTCGAAAAAACACAGTGGAATTTTGGTTTCCAAAACAATAGTTTTGTGTCATTTGTGCTAGTATTGAAGCAATAGTTTTGTGTCATTTGTGCTGACATTTCAGCACAAATGGCTGAATCGTTCTATGTACAGCTAGTTTCCCGCTAGCTGAAATTGGGAATTGAGGGATTCCTCAATATGAGTGTTTTGAAGTTTTTTTCACATTTTTTTCTCATTTTTTCACATAAATTTCTATCAAATATTTTCCATTCAACAGTTCTATTGAAAAAAAAAAGATGCGCAAATAAGTTGCGGAATTTTTCAATAGAATCGGCGAAAAACTGATATAAAGTTCAATAGAAATCCGATAGCATTTTCTATGGAATTCGCTACGTTTTTCTATGAACTTTTCTTGTTCATGAAAAAAAAACTTATTCGAGTTTTCAATACGGATCATACTCAACGTGGAAACTATAGTGGTCACGCCACTATACAGCGAGTCATATGCTAGAAAACCGCGACAACTTAATAATTAGTAATGAATTCATGAATACATTTGAGCAAACTGACAGGATTTGAAGAATACGGCCACATCGAGAAATTATCTGGAAAAGTCATTATGCTAAGCTCTATAAACGTAGGCTAATTTGTTCACTTGGAAAAATTATCGTACAGCACCTGGCAAATTATGAGGCCCCTCATAATTTTTCCGGTGCTGCACATGAATTTTTCGAGAGAATTTTTCTCCGCGCAAGCAATATTTATCTCTCTATATTATAAAAATCCAAATCGATTTTCTGGTGATGAAAATTTGGTACTCGAAATTAAGACTCCAAAATTCAGGGTCAGAAATGTAGGGTCGAAATATGGGTCACAAGGGGTATAATGAGGGTCATGAGGGTCAGACTAACGGTCACAACAGTTGGAATAAGGATCATGGAGGTCATATGTGGATCATATGAGAATCATATGGGGATGATATGGGGGTTATATGTGGGTCATATCGGGGCCGGCGAGCGGAGAATTAATAGAATTCAGTTAATTGCAAAAAAAAATTCCCGACTCAAAATAAATATTTCATTGTCTTTATGTCATTGTCATTTATGGAAAAATAAATACTGGTGGATCCAAAGTGAGTCAAGTAAATTAAGTTGAATGTAATCGCGTGACCGCAAGCATAGCCACTGTGCGGTCGACCAGTCTCGGATACCGAAGGATTCAAAGTACAAGATGCATCATTTAAAATATGGCCCCAATGGACCCCCGTGTGCGTCGATGTGCTCCTATACTTCTTCTTTTCATGGGTGACTTTGGCCCACCCCACCGCGAAATACAGCTGGAACTTGTGGACCGGCTTATTTATCATGACACCTCAATATGGTTTGGTGTAAACTCTAATAACGTTTCCTCTCTGTCGGCAAGCCTTGACCAATTTCTTGGTGGTATAACATTGAAATTTCATTAGTATTCTAAATGAAAATATCTTCCTGAGAAAAAATCTCCGATGTTCATCAAGATATATCTCTACGAAACTACAAATTTCGTTCATATGATTCGTGTGTCGACATTTTAATGTGTAAGCAATATAAAGAATACCAGACAAGTTTTCCTTGAAAATGAAATGGTTATATTATTATTAATCATTATCTGTAAATGGTATTCAGAAAACAACGTGCTGATAATTATGAAGATCAGGAGAAGCGATAATTCCCTTTGATTGTAAGTTTATTCATGTACCTTGAGTTACTCACTAATCGTAGAAAAGTGATTTATGGGATGAGTATAACCAATTGTATTTATTTCTTAATTATAATTGAAAATAATACTCTTTTTTTATTCTTTTTTAAGTGAGAAATGTTATAAGTATGAGGGAAGTAGCGTCCTTGCCCGAAGGTAAAGATCGTTCGCGCGTTTAACGAGATCATTTTTTTGCCACGAATTTCGTGACTTGAAGGCGTGTCTAATTGGTACAGGCGCGGAAAGAGTTGAGTTGTTACGGGAATCTTTGCAAAAATTTTAAACAGCTCTCAGCACGATGCCCGGCATTGGAAGGCTCACGAATCTGAAACACCAATGGCCTGAACAATGGCACATTGGTTGTTTCACTCGGATTTTCCAGACGCTAGAGGAGGGCCCATTATGAGAATAGAAATGAAACGCTTGCACCATCATACAAGCACATAATCTCTCAAGAGAACATTATCGCTCGTGTCTAGGCTAGCGTGACGGTGAATTTTACTCTATTCTATTCCTGTCTCTCATTGCTTTTTCGTTTATGACCTCTCCTTCCTACTTGCTTCTCCAGCGAGTAAATTGTACACTGTACACTGGATACTATATAACGCCATCACGATGTGATGTCGGTTCACATATCTACCTCATGCTTGAGTGAGAGTCGAGAAATAATTGTCGAAAAAACACAGTGGAATTTTGGTTTCCACCTACCGCTAGAAACAAAGAAAATATTATGAAAAATTTATAGACAGTTGGCAATTAGCCATTAATATTAATTATTCTTTGACGGTTTCCAGTGAAGGAAAAATTGGCCACAAAGTTTGAGGAAATATTCTTTCAATATTTACGATGGAATGGAATTTCTCGTTTCTCGATTAGTAATTAAAAATTGAAGAGATTTTCCACAACAATTAAAATTGTTTCATTCATTCCGAATAAATAATGAAAGCATATAATCATTTGTAATGTCCCTAGACTTTCAAAATTGTCGTGGATTTGCTATTTATTTTCTTGTTCAGCAACAATAGGCATCAGATTAGCAGATTAAAATAGTGATGCCGCGAGACACTTTACGAGACAAAAGGTTGGAGAGATGCTCTCGGTCTCAATGAACATGAAAATCTTTGCGCTCATCTCAGTCGCGAAAAACGCAATATCGACTCCTCTCGTGATTTTCAATGTAAAATAGCGGTTTTCGTCTCAGTTTGTCTCGTCTCGAGATGACATAAATTGACTAGGAATCATCACGAAAGAAGTCGACACTGCCCATTTCAAAACTGAGACGAGACCAAAATTTTCCGTTTTCACTGAGACCGAAGCAATCTCTCCAAAGCATTGTCTCGTGATGTCTCGTGAAATGTCTCGCGGCCCCTCCAACCCTCCTTGCTCTTCAGAGATATCTCAGAAACTAAGGAAGAATGAAAATTTTTACTGAAAAATTGAGGGGGGAGTGAGGTTGTTGTACATCAAGATTTCAATACAACTCCGCCCCCCCCCCTCCCTACCCAATTTTTCAATAAAAATTCGCTATCTCCCTTAGTTTCGGAGATATCCTTGGAAAACTCACCGACGGGCCAAGTTAACTACGGGAGAAGGGGATTGTGTATTGAAAATCCATAACCCAAAAAATTGAGAACCCCCTTCCCGCCCAAATTTTTCAGTAAAAATTCGCGATCTCCCTTAGTTTCGGAGATATCCTTGAAAAACTCACCGACGCGTTAAGTCGACTACGAATTAATGGCTACGGATTTTTACTGAAAAATTTAGCGAGAGGGATTGGGGAGGGGGTTCTCATTTTTTTAGTTGTGAATCATTAATACACAACCCCCCTTCCTCCAAATTTTTCAGTAAAAATTCGTTATCTCCCTTAGTTTTGGAGATATCCTTGAAAAACTCACCGGCAAACTATATCGTCGACGGGCAGGGAGGGGGGGTTGTGCATCGAAAATTTCCTACATCTCCCCCTCGCTCCTATGCATGAGGCTCCCGAAAGGGACCTCACCGACAATGAACATCGAGAATTTACGGAAAAATCGGTTTAAATCAAATCGAAACACCAAGTTGAATCAAACCAAAAAATCGGCTTGAAGCAAACCGAAAAATCGACTTGAATCAGACCGATATTCCGGTTTGCATCCGTCCGAGTCTGTCTTGATTCATGCCGTTAATTTGACATGAAACAAGTCGATTCCCGGGATGATTCAATCCGACTTAGGATGATTCAGACCGATTTTTGGGTCTGCTTCTGACCGACTTTTTTTTGGATGTTATAAAAAAAAATGTAATGAAAAAAGGTAAATACTATATCGTAAAAATTGACTGAGAATATGGCAGAATTTATCCATCTCTTTCGCAGTTTGTCATTAAAAACTCACAAATTTTTGTGATATGTTTTTGCTAACATGACGTTACTTTACCCAAATTTTTTAGATACAATTTTGCGTTCAACTTTTTTCTTGATACATTCAAGCTCAATAATCTAATCAGCGAATAAGATATCAAATTCTCAGCCCATTCGACATGAATTAGCACTGTGACACATAGTTAAAAAATGCTTTCTTAAATCGAATCTACCGAGCGAATGCTATTGCCGAGGTGAATTCGAACCGCATCATGCTATTATATACAAACTTAGGAAGAAGTTACCGTACCAGAGATTGTTGTGCGGTACATAAAGATAAATTATCGAATCATTGGTTTCGGGCGATTCTCAGGTGTACCTGCACATCACATATCTGATCTGTGTTTAGGCCATTAGCTGGGGGCAGCGAGAGTATTCATTATGCACTATACTGTATTTCAGTTTTTCATGGAAAAAGAAAAAAACATATATAACAAGAAAATAAATATATTCAACAAATTTGTCATAAATTATTTATATGCCCCAGATTTGGTCAATTGTTGACAATTGTTGAATATGTGGACATACACCATTGGCAGCCTGACACTTGCCAGCGTAACTGGATTATGTTGACGAAGTGATGAAATTTAAACAATCAATGTATTATTTAAGAGACGGTTGAGTCTGCACTGATCAAACCTGAATTGGACTCCGATACGTACAAAACTCGTGAACTCTTTGTAATCAGTCAGACGACACAGTAATTATAATGAAGTAATAAATTCGCATATTTAAATACCGATAAACCATTAGTGAGACTTATCCCTTCAAGCCTACACTGATAGAAAGGATTAGTTATTGTTAACGAATGGATTTTGGTTGGAGATTAGGGTCTATTCGGTTCCACCGAATGTTCATTCATTAATAGTTAACGAATGTACATTTGAGGAGCCTTGTTTGACTTGACTTTCGCCATTCAAGTGAACCATTCGTTAACTATAAACGAATATTCATTTGGTCATATTCAACTCTACCATTCGTTAATAGTTAACGAATTTCGTTTGGAATAAATGAATCATTCTATCAGTGTAGAACCTACTATCATTGTAAGTACTCCACACGCTGGGTACAATCTGGGACCAAGTCTGGGGAATAACATTATCTTGAAATTCAGAAATAAAATTTAGAAATTAATTATTACAATTATTAAAATCCTTTTTTTTTATCCATCAAAGTTTGTCATGACTTTAGAAATAATTAAAAAATGTTAGTTACACCAATCAAAGAAAAGCGGAAGTACTAAATGATAGAACTGCATATACCTGCCGTGGGGTATCGCGCATTTATCTTTCAGGTCTTTAGATTTTCATGTTCATACATAACGGTAAAGTAGTACGAGTCACTTGAATATGAGGTTCACATCAGATACAGAAGAGCGGTTACTGCCTGGAGCGTATGATATGACGCAGGCACACAATATTCATTTCAATGATTTATGAAATAATCATCAGTTCACACTCGTTCATTCTCGTCATTAGAAATGCCGGAGTGACAGCGTGATACGAAGTGTTTATCTATAATTCTCCATCTCCCCCTCTCTTTGCCACACATGCGATACTCCTCCGGGACAAAATCTGTGTATCTTCCTCTTGTGAATACCACCAACGCGCAACAGGTACATCCCTGATTGATCGTTTGTGCATGCGGGGAGACTACGACAGAATGACAATCTCATAGGTGGGCTTTTTTCGGTATTGAATGTTGTTAATTCAATTCATGGCTGAAATTCAAGGGAGCAATATCCGATGCTATTTTGGATCAATTGATCATTCAATCATCGAAGGAAATTCTCTTAAATTGCTAATCGATAAGAAAAAAGAACGGTGCCTTCTCTGAATTGCGACCACGTATATCAATTTATAAAACTACTTTCATCAATTTCGACTACAGAGTTCGATGTTAATAAACTCCTAAGTATCATATTGAATACTGCAGAATATTAAGCTTGGGTGAATGGAAAATTTCATCTCATCAAATTCACTCAAGAAAAAATTTAAGCAATACCATTCAATGATATTTGATGTGTCCTTTAAATTGGTGGTTTCATTCTATCTTCTGTATGTTTATTAACCCATAAATTGTCAGTGAATCAAAAAAACATTTTTATGCACTTCCATTCAAAAAAATCAATAAATTCATCCCATTTCCAAACCCCTCTTGAACTGGTATACGTGAATTTGTCTCAGTCGTTTATCAGGCATAACACCAGAATCGAGATGTGCGGCAGCATATCGGCCATGAAAAGTTTTGACTCCAGCTGTAAAAAAAACATCAGGCCGAGGGCACCGCGGATTTATATAGGACGGAGCTTCCCCCTCCACTGCCTCTAAAGGATCTTCATTTAATCCTATGAGAACGGGAAGACAAATCGAAAAACTATCCATAGTTATGCGATATAAATCGCCCATGAGCTTTTCAGTGGTGCAACAATAATATTATTTGGATTAGCAATGAAGAAGATACACGCATAACAACGGGTTGTTATTCACATTCTCGCGATTCACATCAAAGACCGTTAGTATCAAGTTATAACGTTAGCAGCGCTAAACTGAACCTTACATTCAACATCGAAGGGTTCAAACTTTGATTCTCATGTTGTGGAGAATCACAGAAAATATTTTTCCGTACTTGAAATCATTTATTAGAGTGTTGGAAAGGTGGCGCCAGCTCGCGGTCCCACTATGGGCTTAGGCCCTTGGGTATGACATATATATTCGTTATGGGTAGACTAGATCTTGCGCATGCGCGGATCTCCTCTCCATCAGGTTGTAACCTGTGAGAGATCATTACACTACACGACGAGACGCTAAACGTGCTTTAACCAATAAACCAGTATTCTAATAATAAAACCCGTGTACCATTTATTGTGTCTACACCCGCCATCCAACATAGAGTAACACTAAAAATCAACTCTGTGTTCCATCTCTTTTTCTGTATTCGAAAATTTGAATTTTTCCTCGTCATATCTCTATTCGGACCTTGGATATATGTTCAGTTGTGGACGTCCGCATAAAAAGAGACCACTTTACTGATTCTAGTTTTCAAGATATTCACGTTTCTGTCTCAGCAACTCCCATTTACATCAATGTTGAATTGTTTTTTTCATTTTCTCCGGTGACGTCATTTTTGACCCTATGAGGATCATTTTGGGCTCAAAATGTGCGGAATGTTATAAATATTATCAGAGTATACATAACTCCATATCGACAAAGTGGTCCCTTTTCATGCGGACGTCCGCAGTTTGTGATGTTATGATTTATGTTTTGTATGTGCTAAGGACGCTATTTGTCAAAAATTGTGTGATGAAGTATTGAATGTTTGTGGATGGTTGCATGTGAAACAAAAAAAAACATGTATTTTTATTCAAATGATAACAGAATATGTTCTCAATTTTGACGAAAGAAATTCTTAACATGAGATTACGTTGAGACGCGAAAAATACGAAAGCAATTTTATAATTATTCCGAAAACATTAGTAATATTTTCCAAAAAAGACAGAATCCGATATTTTTGTAAAAACTTCTATCAATTAAACATTTGGTTCAGCTGTCTCTGAAAGGAAATCAATTCATCCTAAAAGAATACAATCCCCATAGGAATTGATAAAAGGGAATGGAGGTAACAAATTAACCGACGTCCAATGGTCACGGTGGCTAAATCGTTAGTTCGGCTTGGCCTCTACGAGGTCGTGGGTTCGAATCCCAGTACGGTCGGGTTTTTTAGCTTCTGGAAACAGGGGTTGGGGGCTCGAAAGGGTGGCTGGGCTTCGGATCCCGACTGGGGAGACCCTTAAGTGGTAACGGAACTCGTCGCACGTAGAGGTTAGGGGTTCCCCCTATCGGTATTGCAGGTTCCCGTGGTTTTTTGGATTTTGTACGTGACAATTACAAAAGCCCATAAAATATAAATAAATGGATATAAATAAATAATAATGGTATGGAAACATTCTACATCATCTTCTGACTCGTAAAAGTACTTCCCTCTTACAATTGGTGCCCTGTAAAGGACATGTTACCTCCTGGATATCACCCAATCATCATAAACAAGTTTTTACGAAAATTACGCAACAAAAGTACGTTTTTGTACTCAAAATCTCTGTCTTGGACCTCACTCGATCACTCTCTTCTCATGAAAATAGCCATCGGCTAAGAAAAATCTACAAAAAATCGGTTTTTCTACCATGACTTGGCAGATTCCTACAAATAAAATGGCGTCGGCCTTGCCCTAGGCCTTGCCGTTAAATAATTTGCAATTTTTTTTTGCATAAATAAGAAAAGTATGAGAAGAGAGCGATGCGTTCCGCTACTCTTAATACGGGGAAAAAGTTTCATTAATTCTCATTACATAGAATCCAAGAAAACTTGTTTTTGGTAAACGTCTTTTTGTGGTCGGTTCCGTTACCCCTTAACTTCAGGTAAAGGGGGTTAAGGGGCTCGCCTGGGGCGGATTCTGGTGGGGTCCGTCTCACCACGGCTCTGGACGAGCGGGAGGTTCTTAATAGAGGAATCGACTGTACCGACGGAAGTTTTCTGTGGTTTCCTCCATCTCTCGCGGGAGCAAATGCGGTGCAGTGTAGCAAGTTGGCCACAGCCGCAAGGTTAGGTAGAGGGTAGATGGCGGAGTAAACCAAAGGGTTTAAAAAGGCTTAAATAAAAAAAAAGTAACAAATTAAATCGGAAACTCTTGAATAACTAAAATAATTAAAAGTCAGTAGAAGTGATGAATCTGGAGTGGAACTGTTTGTTTTGCTTCGATTGTCAATTAGAAAGATGTTCTACACGTAAAAAATAAATGAGTTGAATTAAATTAGGAATAAAAATATTTACAGGATATAAAAACAATTTCTTGCTTATTTTCAAAAAATAATGGAATCTCCCGAAAACGTAAAAACAAAGGTTTTTGTAAAAAAAACTGCGCCAAGAAAATTTTTGTTTGATTTTGACTGGGAAGTAGAAATTTTTTAAAAATACGAAGAAATGAAAAAGAAAGCCGAATCAGGAATGTCGAATGAATGGTCATAATGCACAATTAGATTTCTATTATATTTCTCTTTCTGATTGTGCACTATTACTATTATTATTATTTTTTTTACTCCTATAGAACACAGAAGTAGCATGGGGAAACCACAGAAAACCCATGCCGGTACAGGCGGTTCCTCTATTAGCAACCTCCCGCTCGCCGGAGCATTCCGTTAAAAAATTCGGTTCCATGGGGAATCGAACTCACAACCTTTCGCGCACCTTTTCGTCTAATCCACTCGGCCACCGACGTCGGTATTACTATTATTATACTATGATCATTCATTGGATATTCCTGACTTGGCTTTCTGTATCACTTCCCTGTATTTTTAAAATATTTACTTCCCAGTAAGAACCAAAGACAACTTTTTGTGATACTTGCCTGAAAAGTTCACTTTTCGCAACCGTTTAGTGTGCGTCAAGTGCTTGTTTTATGCATGGCGTGCACAAAAACAACCATTTTACCCCCACTACCGTTCCGAACAGTGAACTTGTCAGGTATCCCAAAGAATAGGATGTGTTACGCATGCGTGCGGAAAAGTGGTTGTTTACGAACTTGTAACACAATATACTATTTCTTGGCGCAGTTGTTTTTCCAAAAAAATTTGTTTTTGTTATGGTTTTATGAGTCAATACACGCGATTAATGACGAAAAGATTTGAACATTTTTGCATTTATTATTCCTTTCTTTTGCAAGAAAAATAAAGGAAAAACAAATGGTGCCAAATAAGAACCAACCACCGTCAACGGTATTTAAATATAAACCATCACGAATAGATGAGTTAATATGGAGACAAATTAAAACTTGTCAAAACAGCTTCAGCTGTTCGTTCCATAAGTCCATGAGCCTAATTGCAAATTTCCTAATGTTTATCTATTATTCCCATAATGAAGTTAACGTCCATGAACGAGTGCAAAAAAGTTGAGGCGTATCTCTATCACAGCAGAAATTCAAACCTGAAAACGAAACACGTGATAATGCGTTCGTGCGTGAGAAAAAACAAAATTATAAGACAAAAATGTTGTTGAAAAAATGTATACAAGAGATATAGAAGATTAGTTTTCTTCAACGACCTCGGAATTTTTTATGGCGTCGTTAAAAAGTGTTTACCGCGCGTCAGAGCACTAGGTAGAGCGCCCTCAACGTATTTTGCGCATACGAAGTAGCAGGATTCCAAAAGTGAATAAAGTTGGGCAACATACAATGGAAAATATGAAGAAACATACCCCTTTGAATGCGAAGGTGATGGATGAATTTTGAATATAATTAAATGAATATCGTATTGTACTATTGATCGAGTTTCCATCAATATTGGAAGCAACGGTTAGAACTTTCTATTTCATTTACGAATTTTAATTGTAGTAATAATGATGATAGAATGTGTTTTTCCGTTTTTTCCAAGCAGTCGAAAATGATGGCTATAGCCGAATATTCTATTTTAAAATTCCTGCGATCGATACTTCATTGACATAATTGATTTTCACTTCTAAAGATGAATATAAAATGTACTGGGTTACACTAATGTGAGGCAAATTTTTGGAATTGTCATTTCAGATATGATAATTAGGATCGAAACGTAGAATATCTTATGCAGGGGTCCACTATGCCCCATGAAATAAACACATCCGAGAACACTGCGGACTGGAGTCTGAACGAATGATTAACACATGATTTTAGATCTCCATGCAGAAGAGGAGATCGGGCTAGTTTGCCCAGCATCGCGAGAGAGAGAGAGTATATCACAATACTTCTACATATTATGAATTTAATGTTTTATCTTTAACGGAATTTGTTGCTAGTTCCAAGGGGGTTGCAACTAACCTTCACCCGGCGGGCTTCAGCCAAGTATTTACATTTTATGTACCTAATAGTTGATGCAAAAAGAAAGAGTCTGTTTGTGTGTTCGTTTTACTGGATGAGTATCGAGAAATTGAAGATAGTTTTTACAAGATTGAGTGCATAATGAGATGGTACAGTATAAAGCGATATTATGAAGAGTGAGGAGTTACAGAATTTCACCCTTTATTGTGAATTTAATATTCATTCAATGTTTACATCTTTCTATTCAAGTATAAATTTATCGAGTTTTCGAATATATCAAGGATGATTACAAACTGGAACAAATATTTTCTAAAGTTATTTCAATATTATCTGACTGCGAAAATATTCGTCTACACTAATCTTTAAATGATAACTCAATTTCCAATTGTAACACGAAATTTTTGTTATCGATCGAAAAATTTTAATCTGTAGTTGAAATGGATGACCGAGGCTTTGGTAGTGAGGTCGTATTTAAAGGAAGGCGTATATACACTAGTGGTAGTACAGGCGGCCAGCCGAGGCCAGGCCAGAGCACGCTCCGGACAAAGGTCAGCCGGGTCATTGCACTCGCGGCATCGTTCAGGACAACGCGCGGAGGATATACCCTCGCTATATGCCTTCCAGTTGGGTGCATATACAGGATTAACTCTAGCTTTAAGGCTGCAAAATGTCTATCAATTTGTCAGAGGTTGTGAAGGTGAAGTAGAAGCAAAGTTGATTTTTGACATTTTATTCTTTTACAAATTTCTATGGAATATTCCACTTTAAATTCATCAGTATAGAGGAGATGAAAGTTGGGAAGGAAAATCATGTTTTCAAATTATTCGATCAGTTTAACTGATTTCAATACTAGAATTTACAATTAGAGGGAACTTTTTAGATTCGAAACTTTCATTACGAAGATAACGGTTTGAAAATTTATTCCAAAAAACTTAATATTGGAAAAACAGTTAACGCACAAGAGAAAATCTTGGCACATATATTTTAATGTACCCACCATTTGAAAATATGAATTATTTTCGGTTTTCATATGAATTCGATGATATCCGAAACATATCATAGATAGAGATTATTCAATTCCTGTTGCATGTTGATGCAATGGTTCTTAGTGCATAAATTCATTAGATGCTTTCAACCCATAACTCCATGAGGCATTTTACTAATATCCAAATTTTGCAATGACAATCTGAACTATGCAATTTTTTCTCAATTTTACTCAATACTCATCCTGTACTGTACCGCCCTCTGGTTGTAAATTATTGAGTCCTTCATTTCGTCGATATGGCGATATCTTGAATGTTATAATCAATGATAGATTATGAGCCTAATCATATTACTATCACTTGTCATATGTTACGCTTCTGCCTCCGAAACTAATAGAGCGACTGGATTTTCACTGGATTATAATGCAGTCCTACAAAATCCTGACTTTTTTCGGCACATGGATGAAACTACCACCATTTGAATAATTTTTGCACGCCAATTCCAAATCCATCTGCTAAATCCTTTCAAACGACCTAATTTGTAAAAAAAATGGCTCAAAATTTTTCTTTTCACAATTCAATTAAATAATAATGGTAGTGTCGATTGAGCTGAAAAAAGCAAACACGACTGGGTATTATATTTTTAGATGTGGTAGATTAGTTTTCCTCAAAAATTCAATGGTCAGATTTAAGGATTAACGTTTTGCAAGCGACTCCACCTACTGACAAGGTGTACCAAAATTAATTACATGTTTTCAATTCCAGAAAAGTTGTTCAATTCAGAAAAATAGGACAAATTGATCGATTTTGAAGTGTCTTAACAGAAACTTATTGAATGCTCATTCTTGTAAACTTTTCAGAAGTTCAAAATATAATAAATCAGTAAACATAGAACATTCATATTCCGAAACGAAAACCCCTCGGATATAAGTTTCACTCTCACTAAGTTATCCTCCATAAGTTATTATTGAACTTCAGACATTCCATACTAAATTAGACAAATTTAGGAATTTAATTGAATACTTCAGGCTTTTTGGAACAAAATTTTAATGATACAAGATTTAATCACACAAAACAAAATTCTAAGAGCTAAGAAGCGGGTTAGAAATCATAAAGATCATCATGATAACCCGTTCTGGTTCAACGATAAAAATTTCGGACTTCCCGGATTCTCGATAGGCGGTCCTAGGAGGTACTCTCTCGGCTAATTTTGAGGAAGAAATGGTGAAGAGGAGTTTATTGAACAGGTCTTATCATCATCTTCACGATTTTCATTTTAAAACATGAACACGAATTCGCAATTGATTTCAGAATTTGGATCTACACGCCTCGCGTTCACTGGATCTTTCCTCCTTGATCGATTTATTTCCGTTACAGTTCCTCGATAAACCGTCCTATTGAAGATTTTGGTGATTTTCGACATTTGACATCAGATTTCGCCTTGTTGCGAGCGTTATAGTTGGGGCCACACTCTTGGAGAACCTTTATTCCACAAGAAATTGGATTATTTCATAATTATTACCCTATGTGGTCGTTTGCTGATTCGAAGATGAGTTTACAATCTCCAATTGATAAGAAGTTAAACAAGTCATTTGAACCAGGACCAATATTTCGACCCCCTTTACGGAATCCTCTTCAAGGACATTCTTTTTGTTAGATTCTACAACACAGACCAAATGAAAAGTAGAAAAAATATAAAAGTTCAAGAGCCTATTGTTCATTAAAATTGCAACATTTTTTTATGTAATGTTATCTAAAGGGACAAGTATTAACATAATGCTCTCTGCCATCAACATTAACACTGCACACATGACAGGTTTAAGTTAAAAACCATGTTAATACAGAATCTAAACCAGGTTAAACCCGTCATGTGTGCAGTGTTAATGTGAGCGGCAACGAGCATTATGTTGATAATTGGCCTTTAGGAAATAACATACAGGCTCGGCCTGTAAACTTCACATTCGTCGAAAACGAAGTTTATGCCCGAGTGGTCTATACTATTTTATGCCACATTGTGCAGAAGCCAAGTTTGAAACACGCTGCGCGAAGCGCAGCGTGCCATAAACTCGACTTATTGCACGGCGTGCCATAAAGAATTTTATGTCGCGCCGTGCAATAAGTCGAGTTTATCGCACGTTGCGCTTCGCGCAGCCTGCTCCAAACTCGACTTGTGCACGACTTGACATAAAATATTATAGAGCACGCGGTAATCAATTTCGTTTTCAACGAATGTGTGTACAGACCTCGCCTTCGGCTCGGCCTGTAAACTACACATTCGTTGAAATAGTACATTAGAGCACTAGGGCACTAAGTTCGTTTTCGACGAATGTGAAGGTTACAGGCCGAGCCGAAGGCGAGGTATGTATTCACATTCGTTGAAAACGAAGTTTGTGCCCGAGTGGTCTATAATATTTTATGTCTTGCGACCGTAAACCGCGTTTGAACCGAGCGGAGCGAGGTTAGAAACGCGGTTTATCGGTCGCCGTGACATAAACGAAATTTGTGCCCTTGTACTCTAATGTACTATTTTAAAATCCGTATTCGATTCGAAACTAGTTTTCTCATAGAAATCTGATTCCTGACTTGGTTTTCTTTTTCATTTCTTTGCCTTTTTGAAAAAATTTAACTTTCCACCATGAATCAAACAAAACTTTTTCTTGGCGCAGTTTTTTTACAAATACATTTGTTTTTGTTTTTTGAGGGAGATTTCATTTTTTTTTAAACAAGCGAGAAATCGTTTTTATATCCTGTAAATATTTTTATGAACTTCCTGACCCTAAGGGAGGCAGTTAATGTAATTACCCCGAAAATCAAAATTAGATTTTTCATGATTTGTCGACACTTCAAAACCCCTAGAATCATCCTGACACGTTTTTGAAGACATATGTGTATGTATGTACGTGTGAGTGTGTGTGTGTGTGTGTGTGTGTGTGTACGGATGTATGTGGTCCAAATTTTGTCCACCGATATCTCCTGAACAAATGAAGCAATTTGATTAATTTTCATTTCAATCGATGTCTCTTCATGGAACTTAGAACTGATTAGTGTATGAAGACGATCGCCTCAACGGTTCTTCAGGAATTCGCAAAAAATATGTGAAAAAATGTCAAAAATTAAGTTTTTCCCACATATTTCACAATTTCTTCTAAAGTAATGATACGATTTGAAATTTTTTTTTCAATCCATACATGTATATGAAACTCAAAACTGATTAATTTATGAAGATGACCGTGTCAGCGGTTCATCGGTTATTCGGGTAAAACTTGTGAAATTAATTTAAGCAAGCAGAGGTTGAAACCTATCCGACAGAAGCCATTTCATTGTTACTTTGTGTGTTATTACTTTTTTTCTTTTTTAATTTCTACCGATTTCATTGATAGTATGCTTCCGAATGGATCCGTAGCAATTCCATTAAAAAAATATGAAGTTAGGTGACTATGTCTGTCTGTTAACATTTACAGCGCCACCTTTCTGATAGTTAATTTTTAGAAAATTGAGTAATTGATTGGCTAAAATAATTTTTTTTAAATTTAAATTTGGTCAGATTATATGGCTCCATGAGGTCATTTGGTCAGATTATAGGTCTCCATTTTTGTGCTACTCTCAGCGCATTTAGCGTATTCTCATTGGTCTTAAAATATTCGTAATTAGTCGCTGAAGGCTCATGCCAAAGGAGAACGCGAGTAAAATTGTCAAACTTGAGAATTTTTTCTACGAAAGGCAACCTTGATTTTCAGCGCTAAAGCGCTAAGTGTTCATGAACGCGCGCAGCCGCGCGCGTTATGGATCTAGTAATTATTATTTGAAAAATAACTTTTGTCATAAATAGTGTTACGTATTTGTTCTTTTATGCCACTCATGCCTGAAACCGGCTGGATTACACACTCGACGCTTCGCATCTCGTGTCTAATTCAGCCGGTTTCAGGCTTCGTGACATACAATTTTGTTCAGTACTTGTTGGGAAATTTCGTCCTTAACGTGTGTGGTTACATCACTCGCCTTCGGCTCATGCTGTAAACCCCACACACGTTAAAGACGAAATTGCCCCACACGTGCTGAAATATACTATTTCTCCCTCTTAACCAACTTCATGTTCGATCGTCTTTTTATCTTTATTCTCTTTTCTTTATTTGTATCCCACGGATACGTCCTCACACTTTTTATATACATTCATTTATTTAACTCGCTTCAATTTTTATAACAAACATTCTATAAATAGATAAGTGGATTATTTCGTTATTCCAATATGTTAGTAACATGAAATTCCAAGACATTGTGATAAAAAATCCGATAACTAAAGAAAAACACGGTAATTGACGTAATTGACGATTTTTCACAAAATGTTCCATCTCACGAACTACTGAACAAATCAATCTCAAATTCTTTCGAGTTATGTAGCTATATAATATCGATCATTACTCAAAATTTGAGATCATTAAATAAAGGTCTAACCACATTATAGCCACACGAATGAGCTGATCACCTAAAAATAGAAGAATAGTAATATCTCGAAAACTTTCAATGCAACGGTACTTATCTTTTAATTTGGTCAGATAGCCACCATTATAACGAATATTTTGAAAAAAAAATTGACTTGGACTGAGTGGTTTTTGAGATATTAAAGAAAAAAGTTTCACATACAAAGTTGAATCTACTCCGTAACTACTTGTTCGATTTTGCCCATTCAAAATACCAAACTTTCTTACCATAAGACCTACAATCATACAAAGTTTGAAATTGCTAGCCCAATTATTTTTCAAGTTATCGTGGTAACAAGCGATTTCGTGACAAAAATGAAAAAATTAAAATAAAACTCAATTCTCCATCGCGGAGTGATTGAACTTCTATACAATAAGATAGGTCTCATCTTGACAAATATTTTGAAAAAAAAAGAAATTGGTCAAGCTGTTCCTGAGATATTTGCAAAAAACGATTTTTGAGAAATCGCTATATCTCAGGAACTACTCAACCGATCAGGCTGAGATTTATCACAGATTTGTACCTCGTTGGTACCAACTATGAGCCAAAATTTCCAGTTTTTTATAATTACGGTTTTGTAGTTATTGACACATTTCAGGTGAGCCTGCAGCGTGCTAAACACTGTCTATGACCCTCGTGACAAAAAATATTGTTCGACACACGGTCTAGAATCGAAATGTACTAATCTCGACGTTTCAGACCACTCTGACAAGGAACACTACGCACGTGTCCCCCTCCGATTTCGATGAAACTTAAATATGTTATAGGGGACCCAAAACTAAGGGACACGTATTCTTTTCAGCTGCCCATATTGGGTTTTAGGGGGTGAAAGTGCTCTCAGTAGTCCCCTTTGGTATCAACATAGTTAATAATTCTTTATCCAGAGGAGTAATTTCTTTCACGACTTGAGGACAGTGTCCGCTCCAGGAATCGATTAACAGTAGACTTCTAGGACCCACGTTTGGAAAAAAGACTCCCTTCAACCAGGTTTTAAAATGCTCTGAAAAATCAAGTACTAGATGATAATCCTAATTATTGTATAGAACATATCATGTTTGTTAGGTCTTAAATATTGTCATACGCGAAGTGAGTTTTCCCGATTTTGAAGTGGTGATGAATACATTCGCAGGTTTGAAGAGATTTTGCTCCACTATTGGACCGAAAGTCCCAGAAGGTTCATTCAAAACCAGGAAGAGAGGTGAAAGTAATTTTCCATCAGCAGAAATCAGAGTTTGTACTGTATAACTATGTGTCGTTGAAGTTATCGATTGTACGACGCACGCTACTTGTTGAGTACCTTCTTCAGCTAACGTTCGCCCTGAATGAATTTCCAATTGGAATCCACTTTGATTAGTATTATAAATGTTTTCTGGGCCATACGTATCCCAATAAGACCGAACTTTCAGGAGGAATTCGTCCGCTTCTTTTTGTAACTCTTCCCGAGTCTCTCATGTGTTTCTGGTGATGAATTTGTTAATCTTCCGGGATGTTATGCGGTGTACTCGTTTGAAATACTACAACCACCTGGACGAAGCTGTAAAACGAACGTTTTCGAAGCCGATTTCCTTCCGGGCTTGCAGAGCCCACCTTCGGAGGTCAGTATCGTGGATGATCAAACCTGCATCGATAGCATTCTTCATATTCTTTAATGTGTACTCCGAAATGCGTTTCAACTTCTCCATGTATGTCCCTCCTTTATTGATTTGATTCGCCCATCGTCGTAACTGTCTACACGATTTCACCTTCCTGAATCGATGGAAAACAGTTTCTATAGAGAGATTCTTCTTCTTTTTTCCACTTCTCCAGAAGTCAACGGCATTCTTTTTATATTCGAAATCTACAGGTTCCTCATCCTCCGAACAACTGTCAGGTAATTCTTCTGTATGTGGTTGAAATTCTTTATCATCGACCGCTATCATTTCGATATCTTTATAAGGCTCTTGAAAATCCAGGGATGTTTCTTCGATCATTTCAACTTCATTATATTCCTCCATTGATTGAATCAATATCCTTTCGAACGTATCTGCTAATTCATGTTCCTCGTTGTTCACGGGTGATTCAGCAAGATTGAGAACTTCAAATGTTGCCATCAGAAGTCGGATAACGTTGATCGGATTAACTTTCATGGTAGAACAAGTATAGATCACGACACTCACCGAAAAACTACTTTTCTCTTCGATGTATGTTCATAGACTGATTGTAATTCACAAGAGGGATGGAAATGAAAAACATTGATATCGTATAAGTTATATTGATCAGAGTAATTTTATCCTCAGATAACAAATGAGCCATTTGCATCAATATATTTACAACTCCCGAATATTCTTCAGTTGTGGTTCTGCATTATCAAACAAAATGGTATTGTCATATGTCGCCATTTACGTCTCATTGAAAACGATATCACATCGAAGCGATAAGAGCAACCGAAATACATTTTATCATTGATCCATTATTTCCTACACAAAATCATCGAACTCTTCTTTGTACCACCCATCCACGTTCATGTACAGATGTAAATTTGAATTCCTCAAAATATTTCATCATAACTCATTTTTTCAAATTGGAAATGGAAGCCATTTAATGGAATCTCTACTCTGGCCTTCGGTGAAATTTTTTAGATTCATGGCCATTACTGATTTCTTTTGAAAATGAATGAGGTTGGTCCGATCGATTCGATAAAATACCATTCTGCGTTGCTAAAAATCAGCTGGCGATCAACAAAAGTTTCTCGCATGAGTAGCTGGCATTTTCGTTTCGTCGTTTTGGTTTTGGAGGATTTTGGGGAAAGTTGTAGCGGAAGAGGCCGATATTGAGGAATACCGGCTTTCTTCTTTTCATGGATTTTTGGCAGATAAAGGATTTGGATTTTATTTGGTTCGTTCGAAAATCGCTGTCACATAACGAACTAAAGGATCAACTCGAGTCACCTCCTGCTTAAGCTCATCGTCGATTTTTCTCTTTCGAAAGGCGATTCAAAACAAACCCAGACCTCTGGCTGGAGTATTCTAAGGTTATCAAGGAATATAAACAGCGCAAACATATGAAGAAAGTGGAGAATGTGGTATAAGGCTTCTATCACCCACATCATAGTCTCATCAAGCTATCCTGCTTGACCGCGAAGTTCCATGTTATCTCCGACGTTTCAGTTATGGCTGGCAACAAATGCGGTCTCAACGAGGTCCTGATGGTCGGCCCAACCATTCAGCAACGATATCTTCTTTCTGATTTTACTGTTCAGAATTCCTAAGTTTGTGTTCGCAGGAAATATAGAGAAAATTTATCGACAAGTTCTCGTAAGACTCGAAGACAGAAAATTCCAACGCATTATCTGGAGAGATCAGCCGGCAGATGAAAATGTCAAGCTATACGAACTCCAAACTTCCTCTCTTTGTTTTGTCCCAGTTCCATATCTGGCTACTCGATTTCTTCATCAACTGGCTGATGATGAAAAAGACGATTTTTCACTTCTCTCGGAACTATTGAAACAAGATGTGTATGTGGATGACGTGGTCAGCCACGCTGATTCTCTAAGACACGATTAATTTGCGAGATGAATTGATAGATCTTCGTTGTGGTGGTTCCAATCTTCGCCAGTGTGCATCAAACTCTTCAATGGTGCTGTAAGAGCTTCCAGATTGTGCTGTTAATTTTCGATTACTTGAGGAAGACGATCCCAAGCTGAGGACGTTGGGAGTTCATTAGGAATCTCAGTAAGAGGTTATTGTCTATTCCGTCTACCCCATTGCCTCGAAGGATGTCATCTTGATGTGAACCATTGCCTCTGATGATGCTCGTATCTTTCATCCTCTTGGACTCCTCAATCCGGTTATCACTCATGCTAGGATCAGTCAAGAGGAGCTATGGAGATTGAAATTAGATTGAGAGGACTCGGTACCATAGGATATTTTTACAAAATAGAAGGGTTTTGCCTCCCAATTAGTTTTGATCAATAATCTCCATTTCTTAGGCCATATCTACATTCCTAACTCTGAATATATTGAACTTCTAGGATTCTTAGATGCCAGCGAAGAATCCTATGGAACCTGCATCTACTTACGTACTATCGACATATTAGGGAGGGGCACTGTTCATCTCTGGTGTGCAAAGTCTCGTATCACCGCATTGAAGAGTTCGCAGAGATTTCCACAACTCGAAATTTGTGCTGCTGAGCTACTGTCGGATATCTACATGACTGTAAAGAGAACAACAGATATCAAAGCTCGAATGGAACTCTTTCGGATAGATTCGATGATCACATTCCAATGAATCCACAAATCTCTACACACTCTAAAAAATTTCATCGCTAATAGAGTGGCCAAGATTGTGTTCGTACCTATGACAATCCAGCGGACGCCATGTCTAAAGGACAACTTCCAGTCGACTTCCTCCAGAACTCATTGTGGAAGCACGGGCCTGCGTGGCTCACCGGGGGAGAAGACTTCTGGCCATCCACTCCCATCCAAATATCACGTGAAGTGCTTGGTGCCAAAAAGCCAATGTGCATGACTGTTTCGAAAAACTCGAAATCATCATCTCCAGCATCTTCAACAGGCCTCTTCAGGTTTCGGGTTGTTGTAGGTTAAAACTTGGAGCCTGGCAAATTCTATTGAGACACTCCGGGGACTAGTTCATATTCTGCAAAATGAGTGAGCTTACTGTCGAAGAAAAGGTGTATCTCATTGAGTGCTCTTATTCCCGAGGAAAAAATTACACAACTGCGTATAGAGCATTTCGTAATAAGTTTGGTAGTCACAGAATTGGGAGTGAAACCACTCTTAAACGGTAGGAATTGTTTAGTTCTCCTGCACGATTTGTTTTGAATGTTAGTTCCTAATAAATTTTTTGAGTCAATGTGTTCTTTTTTGAAGGGTGATTGATAATTTTGTCAACTATGGTACCCCACAGGATCGTTGCCATTATCTTCCGGGTCCATCTTATATAGTAACGACGGAAGAGGTAGTGGACAAGGTGGAAAAACATAAAAAATCATCCCAACTGATGTAACTGATTCAATACGCAAGGCGGCTGTGAAGTTAGAATTGAACCGAGAGAACCTACGTTTGATAATTAAACATTTCCTCAAACTTCATCCTTGTAAAATCACTTCTCACCAATTGCTTATGCAAGCTGTTGTAGGGAAACGACTTGAGTTCAGCAATGTTTTGACGCAAATGTTTGGAAATGCTGAAATGGAAGCCAATCGAATTATTTTCACGGATGAAGCTCATTTCTACTTTAATGACTACGTCAATGAACAAAATTATCGATTTTGGGGGAGTGAAAATCCACATTCATCAGTAGCAAAACCGCTCCACCCTACTAAAGTTACAGTTTGGGCAGCTCTGTCGATCAAACAAATACATGTGGAAATCTTGGAAGAGACCATTATAGGGGCGAGTTACCGAGAGATGTTGAATACCAAATTTTTCCCATTCACTAAGAAAAAAGGATTGGTGAATGATTTCTATTTTATGCAAGGCGGTGCAACACCTCATCGAACTAATAATGTGTTCGCTGTATTGCACAAAGTATACGGTGATCGTGTCTTCGGCTTAGGGTATCCTCGCCTCACTATACTCACAGGATTTGAACCGGTGTGATTTCTTCTTGTGGGATTATCTCAAAGACTTCTGTTACGCGGACAATCCTCAGACAAAAGAGGCTCTGATAAACGCTATCCAGAAGGGTGTTTCTAATATTTCTCAAACTAAAATTGAAGAAGTCTTCCATATATTTCAGAAACGCCTTGACAATTGCGCAAATTCTGATGGAGGACACTTCGAGAGTATTCACCATTAGACATATCCCCTCGAATGTGTTTGATCAATTCTTTCACCGTGGAAATTTTTATTAAAAAAAAGCAACTCCAACAAACTGCAAATAAATTTGCAAAGTCTATTATGTCTACAAACATGATAGTTCATCCTTTCCTACATCAATCAACAAAACTATGACAGTTTAATTTTCACCTATTCCCATTTGTCACCCTGTATATACCCCTCTGGTTATCGTCGGGGTAAAAATAAAGGCCTACAAACGGGCCCTATCACTCAATGCGCAGCACAAATACAACCCCCATGGAAATATATATATATTTGAAAAAAAAAAGAAAATGAAATAAAAGCTAAGTTATGGTATCTAAATTGGTATACAGACCCAAACGTTCCTCTTTTCCCCACCCCTTGACACCGTATCCGCAGAAAAAGTAGAAGAAAATCGCTGGGCATCGTTGGGCAATGAATTCGGCGGAGGGTAGAGGAATAATCAAATTTCGGTGGATCCGAATGTACTGACGCATTGGGTGAGTTCGTTGGCTTATATGTCAGAGGTTGGGAGTTCAAAACCCGGTCGGCCAGAATGGTGCGATCTAACCATTTAAGAATGTTACGGTGTAGTCAGAGAAAAAAAAAGTGGAGAAATTCATGATTTTTCGTTAATACATTCTTTGATCAATTAAGAAACCATGTGCAAAATCTCAGATAACCTAGGAGCTGGGTAACAACAGAAATTATTTTTAAAGTTACTACTTATGCATGAGGTTAAATGGGGCATCGGCAAGTTCAGCATTTTTCCCATATTACCGACTGATCGATAATGCAGGGACAATGCTAGAGTTATTTATGCTCCATTTGAAGTCATGCATAAGTAGTAACTTTGGAAATGATTTCTGTTCTGACCCAACCCCTAGGCTATCTGAGATTTTGCACATGGTTTCTTAGAGGATCAAAGAATCTATTTTTTTAAAAATCATCAATTTCTTCACTTTTTTTTCTCTCATCACGTCGTCACATCCTTGAAATCTTGATCGGATTTTGCAGCTTGCTCAAGCCGAGTCAGAGCGATATAAATAAAATAATGATTTTAAAAAAATCGATGGGAATTGTAACTCAATTCAATTGCTATTTAGTAGGGGAGAGGAAGGAAGGGGATATGATATCTTGATATCGCTCAGAGACTTCTCAATGATAGTTTTTCACTTTCGTTGAGGGTTGCAGAGTGAATTAGATAGAAAGATAGAAACCGAGTACATTTTTTGGTACTTTATGATTTTTTCTAGAGAGGAGTGGTAATGGTGGAGGTGATAGGAGGATGCTCAGGAAATTTCTGATGATCTTTTTTTTAGTTCTGCGGGCTTAATTTGAATAATTTGATGAAGATTTTTACCTTTCCCTGTTTTCATTCCTTCTCTCTACAACTATTGAGGGATAACAGCATTTTTTGGGATATTTTCAAGGGTTATTTAAGAAGGCAGAAGGGTAGAAAAACGACCAAAATGCGGGCAAATTTTTGCTTCACAAATTCTCTCATACACGGAGAGAAAAGTCGGGGAAAAATTCTAGTGCTCGGCACCAGAAACGAGACGCAAACTGCCGAACTCCTATATTTTAATCGATATAAGAATAAAAATTATAGATCAGCACGGAAATTTTGCTGTCAGTTAATCAGTTTTTGCAAAGAAGCACGAAAAAAATTCTAGATCTGGCACTAGACAATATCGCGGTATGTCAATTTTGTGGGGAATTCCGTAGAAAATTGTGGGAAAAACTTCATTAATTGTTGGTAACATTAGAAATTTTATTGTGCAGTTGGAGAATTTTTCTAGTGCTAGCACTAGAATTTTTGCCATTCTTGCTATCCTCGTACGTGGCCGCGCGACATCGGCAACGTTCGGCTCGCCGAAGTGAGTCGAACAGCTGCATTTGGGAGTCCCGAGTGGAGACTTAGCAATGACGTCTTCAACGTCGGGTGACGTTAGCGCGTGTTCTACAGAATTATGTGATGATCAGGGATTATTGGGATTATTTTTCTCTGAAAGTGTGATTAACCATATCAAATTTATGGGAAAAAAGTGTGAAACAACCGGTCGTAGAAATTGTTGAAAATTACTTACATTATTCAGTGATGACGTTTTAAGATAATTTAATTCTCTGTAATCGTGGAACAAATGTAATAAAAAAATCTATAAAAATAATTCGTTGGCTTAAGGGGAGACCGCGGTGAAATTTGAAAGTCTTCGGGTCGCGGCTTCGCGACGGTCGTGAATGTTTGTAGTATGAGTTGTAGGTCAAAAAACGTGAGAAAAAATCGAACTCCAAAATATTAGGATGGTTGCAAAGGGTCAAAACGGGTTAAAACGGGTGTTAATCTACAAAAACGTCCAGGTGTCGTAATTTTGAACCGATTGAGCTGAAATTTTGGTGACACATAGCTGAAATATGTACAAAAACAGTGGATATATCTTTTTTTATGCATTTCTTTGGTCTATTTATATTTTTTTTCTGCTCAGTGATATGTCCTAATTCGTAAAAAAAGGCCAAAATTCAAGTATATATTACTTCAATGGAGCACAAATTTTTTCGTATTTTTATCAATATTTTCCTGGTATTCATAGAGAAATTCGAATATTTTACTATCACGTGGTACGTAACTTGAGATTCTTCCATACCCATAATTATATAATTCCTTGAAATCAATTGATTCTTCTACGTTCATTGTAGAACAGGTCCAGAGTTGGATTCGCAGAAGCTCTCACCCCCTAAAAAATGAAGAAAAACATAGATTGAAGAATGGAGATGGAGAATGATGACGAAGAATGAAAAAAAATATAGATTGTTGAAGGACGAACATTTTCCGGTATTCCAATCTACATCTCAGATTTCGGGACGATAAAAGTAGAAGTCATACAAAAATTTAGAATAATCCAGGTCCATATGATGGGCTCTCCTTTTCTGTTTTGATGATTCAGCTGCCTGTTGCGAACGCTTCACTTTTCTTGTGAATTTGTTTTTAGAAATGGTGTTCTGGTCGGCACTACGGGTTAACTTCACTCTTTTTTCATCTTGTTTACGGAAAATACTCTTGGAATATGAACTGAGTTTCTTTCCGCTGATATTCGCTCTAAGTCTGTGGTACTGAGAACAACCCATGGTGAACTTGGAGATTCCATTGATGACAGCAATGCGAATTTTTTTCAGAGATACAAACACGCGTTTCGGACAATTTTTCCAGATCACGAAAGTAAAGACTCGTAGGCATTCTGTGTTCCTTTCTATAATCTCACATAAAGTGGCTGGACGGCATCAAAAACTTCTCTATTCAACTTCACTGACATTCCCGCATGGGAGTGACTGTTCATGTGCTTTGCGTTTGTTGTAAAAACACCATGAGCTTTTTTCATGTGGACAGTCATCATGTTGAGGATTGGCATCAGTGGACGCACAATGTTTCAATGATGCGAAAATACCCTGTCTCATGTTATCAATATCTGGTTCATTATCAACAATCGCTTTTCTATAAAAATTCCCGAGAGCTTTTATTGTCATTATCGTCAATTTACCAATACCTTTCCCTCCCAGATTCGTTCCTCCTTTTTTCAAATTGGCACATAAATTATTCAATCCAGTCACTACACGTTTGGCTACATGATTGATGCACTCTTCTTTTGTGATAGGAGTTTTTCCATAGGGCTTCAACTTCGTGAGGTGGCTGAAAGTCTTCGCGTCACCGTCGGACAACATGATAGTGTAACGCAACTTCGCATCCTCAACAGATCGGAGCCACATCCTTTCAGCTGCTGCTACTTCCATGGAGCCTGAAGATCCTTCGTAATTCACACTAGACTCTCCTGTACTCCGGTGTTCTTTTTGCCATAACGTAAACTCAGGAGTATCCGCACCGAGATTATTCTCAAAAATTGAACAGAAATGGCAGTATTTGGATAGAACTTCCAAATCCACTACTAGTCCTGTGAGGATATCTATCACAATAGCTACTCCAGAAAGCGAGGTATAACCTCTTTTGTGCCACGTACCATCATAGCTGTTCTCAAGGTCTATGATTGAATCCTCCGTCAATGTAGAGTCCAGAGCCATGTGGGTTCTTCTTACGGCTAATCGAGATTCGAATAGAATCTTCTCTTTGAAATTCAGATATTCTCTATCCAATTTCTCCATGTGATCTCTGTGGGCAGATTCTTCCATCACACGCGTGTTGACAATTGCACCATACTTCTTCATAGCAGAATTCCATTTAGCCCATTCCATTCGCAAGGAATCCATCAACCATTCGACGATTGATCTCGAAGGGAGGTCTTCGTGAAGAGTCTAAGGTGCGCGAGCTAGTTCAAGTTTCTCCCGAAGAATTTCCACAAGTTATACACTCAAGATTCAATTTCATGGCAGCGCCCGCAGTATCTAAGATTTGAATTTGTGGGTACTTCTCCGCACAAAAAGAACAAGGAATATCTTCCAATAATTTGTGGAGTGCAGATTGTTGGATCATAATGAACTGATCATCAGGATTACTCTCAGTGGATACATCCTTAGTCAATTTGAAAGCTTGATACTTTCTAGCACTGGTCCCCACTTGATCGCTCGTGTTAGTATTACTTACAGAATCCTGTGAATGAATAAATTCATCTGGAATATATTCATAACCACTGTCATCGAGAGCTGTTGGATCTATGCCACTTGAAGCACCTTCAGAATCAATCGAAACGTCTCCAGAGTCAATCAAAACTTCTTCAGTGTCAGACGAAGCACTTTTTGTATCAATCTCTTCAGGAGATAGGTTAGGATCGGTTTTGCGCCGCTTTGTTACGCAACATTCATGGGCGATTGGATCTGGATTTTTGTAATGTCTCTTACGAAATTTCTGTCTCCATTGATTCTGCTTTTTGAACCCCATTTTTCTAGTAAAGAGGTACAATGCACGGTCACTGGGAAAAATTTATTCACAAATCGATTCTCAGCAATGCGATGGGTGACGCTTCTTCCCCGAAACCAGAGGCTAATCACCGACAGGTGGCAGCAGGTGAACGGAACAAGCGCGCGAAATTTTAATCATTCATCACTATCTCAACAATAATTCATGGTATTTTGAACGAGGGAATAATGATAATGATGAAATGATATATTACAACTACCACATAAGCTAGATTCGCCTGAGAGTTTATTATTTCAATGATGATGTCAAGTCGTTCATCAGCATCAACATGTTTTTCAGATAGAAGTCGTTGGAAAAATATGAAAAAAATTGTGCTCCATTGAAATAATATATACTTGAATTTCGGCCATATTTTTACGAATTAGAACATACCATTGAGCAGAAAAAAAATAGAAATACACCAAAGAAATGAACGAAAAAAAAATATATCCACTGTTTTTGTACATATTTCAGCTACGTTTCACCAAAATTTCAGCTCAATCGGTTAAAAATTGTGGCACCTGGACGTTTTAGTAGATTAACATCCGTTTTAAACCGTTTTGCTCCTTTGCAACCATCCTAATATTTTGGAGTTCGATTTTTTCTCCCTTTTTTTGACCTACAACTCATACTACAAACATTCACGACCGTCGCTATAATACCCAAAGACTTTCAAATTTCACCGCGGTCTTCCCTTAAGGCTCATTTTTTTGATACTGTAGTACATTAATTTAAATAACGTTGATGTTATCAATGAATAATTAAGGGAAAAAAAACGAAAATTGTGGCCGGGGAAAATTTTTTTGTCTGTCGAGTAATATTTCGTTTGCCGATAAAGACGATTTCATGATGAAACGACAAATTTTCTAGTGCCGAAGGGGAAATTTTCGTGTGCTGGCATATTGCGCCTCAATTCTAGTGCAGCACTAAAATTTTTCCCGGAATTTCCCCGCAAAAATTCTCTGACTTTTCTCTCCGTGTACTCTCCTGGTAGTGAGGCATTTGTTGTGATAATTTTTGAGCCTCAGAATTGAACGAACGAAGAGAATTTTTGAAGCAAATATTTGTCCGCATTTCGGTAGTTTATTTTTACCTTCCTACCCTCTCAAGTGGTGGCGAGTTGAGAATCTGTGTGAAAATGACAGTGATATCAAGACACGTTCTTCAAAATCTTTTATTGAGAGTTGGGAAATTAATTCAAATAAATAAGTTGGAGTTTCATAGACGACTTTCTTGCAGTTTTTCTGGAGATGGTGAGTCAAGGGGTGGGGAAAACAGGAGCGTTTGGGTCTGTATACAAATTTAGATCTGAATATGAATTTATATCTGGAGATTGACTTAAATTTATGCCTACATCTCAACTGAGTTTAAAAAATTTATGAAAAAGGAGACATATGCAACTATACTCTAGACTAAGGCGAGCGTAGCGCGCCTCATACGCTAGTTGAAGAAAACTTTCCAAAAAAGTGAGAATATTGAAAAATTAATAAATGAACAAAAAATGGAGAATGAAAATGAAATATTCATTAGTTTATTGGAGATAATATCCGTTAGATAAAGTCGGGAAGTTGAGTAGGAATTGCCAATTCTCATTTTCGAAATTGGAATTACTACGGATCCATTCGGAAGGTCATTACCAATGGAATTGGTCGAAAACAAGCAGTTGACCGCTCGTATATTACAGAAGGCATGTGACTGTTATTTTATGTGTTATTTGTATTTTTAATTATTATTTGTACTAATTCCATTGCAGGTAAGCTTCCAAATGGATCCATAGCAATTCCCTTCGAAGACATAAAGACGCATATTTCGGGAAAAAAAAATGAAATCGATCAAGTAGTTTTTGAGATATTGACCAATATAGTTTTATACGAAAAGTTGAACATCACTGGAACTACTGGACAGATATCGCTAAGCCAAAATACAATGATACCAAATTTCAACCTTCCATCTCAATTTCTTATTGAGTTATTGTGCGTACAAGGAATTTTGGGAAAAAAATGTAAAATCGACAATATCGCGAAAACTTTGGATGAACAGGTATATATATTTTGATTGATCTAGATAGACGACACCAAGACGAATATTAAAAAAAAAAATGAATTAGGTCAAGTAGTTTATAAGATATTGACCAAGATAGTTTTATACAAAAAGTTGAATATCTCAGGAATTACTGGACCGATCGGGCTAAAATTGTGCATCAAACTTGAGCTTAATAGTACCTAGTATGGGTCAAAATTTCACGTCCATGTCAATGAATTTGCCCATATTAATGTTATATTTTCTAAAAAAGTGGTAAACCAAAAGCCGAACTATCAGACCCGGACATTCAGACAATTTCTAAAAACATCATTTCTTTAGGATTCATACTATTCTACATCATTTCCAGGCAAAATTTGAGAATTTTAAATCCGGACAAATACCATGTTTCCATTCGGAAGTAAAAAACACGCATAACGCATCGAGAAAAAGTCATATAGCTTCTGCCGAATAGGAGTTCTGCTTGTTTTATTTCTTTGTTAGTTTGTTTATCAATTTTTTTACTTAAGTACTACTCAAGTCATAGAGATTCGAAAACGATTGATAGAATGCCAATGTTCCATTTTTTGACAAAAACAGTTTTCAAATAAATTGCTCAACGCTAAAATCTATTGAATCGATCAGCCCAAAATTTGATACACTAGTGTGACTCAACGGTATAACAATTACACAAAATTTGGAAATATATTTCCATCTTGTACGTCGATTGTAGAACGTTGAGTAAAGTCTAAGATGAAAAAACTAGAAAAACGCGAAAATCTCGGAAACTGTACGAACGGGTATCAATATTTTGATTGATCTCGATAGTGGACAGGGTCTAAGTAAATGTCTTGGAAGGGAATAGTCTTCAAGTTTGCGACCTTTCTTTAGTTTTACCTTCCTCATAAGTTCATTGGCATTCGAGATTTGTTTTTTTTCTTGTTCTTCCTGTTTCACCCCTTCTCTCTCTCTCTCTCTCTCTCTCTCACTCTCTCTCTCTCTCTCTCTCTCTCTCTCGCTCTCTCTCGCTCTCTGTCTCCGTCTCTGTCTCTCTGTCTCTGTCTCTGTCTCTATCTCTGTCTCTGTCTCTCTGTCTCTCTGTCTCTCTCTCTCTCTCTCTCTCTCTCTCTCGCTCTCTCTCGCTCTCTGTCTCCGTCTCTGTCTCTCTGTCTCTGTCTCTGTCTCTATCTCTGTCTCTGTCTCTCTGTCTCTCTGTCTCTCTCTCTCTCTCTCTCTCTCTCTCTCGCTCTCTCTCGCTCTCTGTCTCCGTCTCTGTCTCTCTGTCTCTGTCTCTGTCTCTATCTCTGTCTCTGTCTCTCTGTCTCTCTGTCTCTCTCTCTCTCTCTCTCTCTCTCTCTCGCTCTCTCTCGCTCTCTGTCTCCGTCTCTGTCTCTCTGTCTCTGTCTCTGTCTCTATCTCTGTCTCTGTCTCTCTGTCTCTCTGTCTCTCTCTCTCTCTCTCTCTCTCTCTCTCGCTCTCTCTCGCTCTCTGTCTCCGTCTCTGTCTCTCTGTCTCTGTCTCTGTCTCTATCTCTGTCTCTGTCTCTCTGTCTCTCTGTCTCTCTCTCTCTCTCTCTCTCTCTCTCTCGCTCTCTCTCGCTCTCTGTCTCCGTCTCTGTCTCTCTGTCTCTGTCTCTGTCTCTATCTCTGTCTCTGTCTCTCTGTCTCTCTGTCTCTCTCTCTCTCTCTCTCTCTCTCTCTCGCTCTCTCTCGCTCTCTGTCTCCGTCTCTGTCTCTCTGTCTCTGTCTCTGTCTCTATCTCTGTCTCTGTCTCTCTGTCTCTCTGTCTCTCTCTCTCTCTCTCTCTCTCTCTCTCGCTCTCTCTCGCTCTCTGTCTCCGTCTCTGTCTCTCTGTCTCTGTCTCTGTCTCTATCTCTGTCTCTGTCTCTCTGTCTCTCTGTCTCTCTCTCTCTCTCTCTCTCTCTCTCTCGCTCTCTCTCGCTCTCTGTCTCCGTCTCTGTCTCTCTGTCTCTGTCTCTGTCTCTATCTCTGTCTCTGTCTCTCTGTCTCTCTGTCTCTCTCTCTCTCTCTCTCTCTCTCTCTCGCTCTCTCTCGCTCTCTGTCTCCGTCTCTGTCTCTCTGTCTCTGTCTCTGTCTCTATCTCTGTCTCTGTCTCTCTGTCTCTCTGTCTCTCTCTCTCTCTCTCTCTCTCTCTCTCGCTCTCTCTCGCTCTCTGTCTCCGTCTCTGTCTCTCTGTCTCTGTCTCTGTCTCTATCTCTGTCTCTGTCTCTCTGTCTCTCTGTCTCTCTCTCTCTCTCTCTCTCTCTCTCTCGCTCTCTCTCGCTCTCTGTCTCCGTCTCTGTCTCTCTGTCTCTGTCTCTGTCTCTATCTCTGTCTCTGTCTCTCTGTCTCTCTGTCTCTCTCTCTCTCTCTCTCTCTCTCTCTCGCTCTCTCTCGCTCTCTGTCTCCGTCTCTGTCTCTCTGTCTCTGTCTCTGTCTCTATCTCTGTCTCTGTCTCTCTGTCTCTCTGTCTCTCTCTCTCTCTCTCTCTCTCTCTCTCGCTCTCTCTCGCTCTCTGTCTCCGTCTCTGTCTCTCTGTCTCTGTCTCTGTCTCTATCTCTGTCTCTGTCTCTCTGTCTCTCTGTCTCTCTCTCTCTCTCTCTCTCTCTCTCTCGCTCTCTCTCGCTCTCTGTCTCCGTCTCTGTCTCTCTGTCTCTGTCTCTGTCTCTATCTCTGTCTCTGTCTCTCTGTCTCTCTGTCTCTCTCTCTCTCTCTCTCTCTCTCTCTCGCTCTCTCTCGCTCTCTGTCTCCGTCTCTGTCTCTCTGTCTCTGTCTCTGTCTCTATCTCTGTCTCTGTCTCTCTGTCTCTCTGTCTCTCTCTCTCTCTCTCTCTCTCTCTCTCGCTCTCTCTCGCTCTCTGTCTCCGTCTCTGTCTCTCTGTCTCTGTCTCTGTCTCTATCTCTGTCTCTGTCTCTCTGTCTCTCTGTCTCTCTCTCTCTCTCTCTCTCTCTCTCTCGCTCTCTCTCGCTCTCTGTCTCCGTCTCTGTCTCTCTGTCTCTGTCTCTGTCTCTATCTCTGTCTCTGTCTCTCTGTCTCTCTGTCTCTCTCTCTCTCTCTCTCTCTCTCTCTCGCTCTCTCTCGCTCTCTGTCTCCGTCTCTGTCTCTCTGTCTCTGTCTCTGTCTCTATCTCTGTCTCTGTCTCTCTGTCTCTCTGTCTCTCTCTCTCTCTCTCTCTCTCTCTCTCGCTCTCTCTCGCTCTCTGTCTCCGTCTCTGTCTCTCTGTCTCTGTCTCTGTCTCTATCTCTGTCTCTGTCTCTCTGTCTCTCTGTCTCTCTCTCTCTCTCTCTCTCTCTCTCTCGCTCTCTCTCGCTCTCTGTCTCCGTCTCTGTCTCTCTGTCTCTGTCTCTGTCTCTATCTCTGTCTCTGTCTCTCTGTCTCTCTGTCTCTCTCTCTCTCTCTCTCTCTCTCTCTCGCTCTCTCTCGCTCTCTGTCTCCGTCTCTGTCTCTCTGTCTCTGTCTCTGTCTCTATCTCTGTCTCTGTCTCTCTGTCTCTCTGTCTCTCTCTCTCTCTCTCTCTCTCTCTCTCGCTCTCTCTCGCTCTCTGTCTCCGTCTCTGTCTCTCTGTCTCTGTCTCTGTCTCTATCTCTGTCTCTGTCTCTCTGTCTCTCTGTCTCTCTCTCTCTCTCTCTCTCTCTCTCTCGCTCTCTCTCGCTCTCTGTCTCCGTCTCTGTCTCTCTGTCTCTGTCTCTGTCTCTATCTCTGTCTCTGTCTCTCTGTCTCTCTGTCTCTCTCTCTCTCTCTCTCTCTCTCTCTCGCTCTCTCTCGCTCTCTGTCTCCGTCTCTGTCTCTCTGTCTCTGTCTCTGTCTCTATCTCTGTCTCTGTCTCTCTGTCTCTCTGTCTCTCTCTCTCTCTCTCTCTCTCTCTCTCGCTCTCTCTCGCTCTCTGTCTCCGTCTCTGTCTCTCTGTCTCTGTCTCTGTCTCTATCTCTGTCTCTGTCTCTCTGTCTCTCTGTCTCTCTCTCTCTCTCTCTCTCTCTCTCTCGCTCTCTCTCGCTCTCTGTCTCCGTCTCTGTCTCTCTGTCTCTGTCTCTGTCTCTATCTCTGTCTCTGTCTCTCTGTCTCTCTGTCTCTCTCTCTCTCTCTCTCTCTCTCTCTCGCTCTCTCTCGCTCTCTGTCTCCGTCTCTGTCTCTCTGTCTCTGTCTCTGTCTCTATCTCTGTCTCTGTCTCTCTGTCTCTCTGTCTCTCTCTCTCTCTCTCTCTCTCTCTCTCGCTCTCTCTCGCTCTCTGTCTCCGTCTCTGTCTCTCTGTCTCTGTCTCTGTCTCTATCTCTGTCTCTGTCTCTCTGTCTCTCTGTCTCTCTCTCTCTCTCTCTCTCTCTCTCTCGCTCTCTCTCGCTCTCTGTCTCCGTCTCTGTCTCTCTGTCTCTGTCTCTGTCTCTATCTCTGTCTCTGTCTCTCTGTCTCTCTGTCTCTCTCTCTCTCTCTCTCTCTCTCTCTCGCTCTCTCTCGCTCTCTGTCTCCGTCTCTGTCTCTCTGTCTCTGTCTCTGTCTCTATCTCTGTCTCTGTCTCTCTGTCTCTCTGTCTCTCTCTCTCTCTCTCTCTCTCTCTCTCGCTCTCTCTCGCTCTCTGTCTCCGTCTCTGTCTCTCTGTCTCTGTCTCTGTCTCTATCTCTGTCTCTGTCTCTCTGTCTCTCTGTCTCTCTCTCTCTCTCTCTCTCTCTCTCTCGCTCTCTCTCGCTCTCTGTCTCCGTCTCTGTCTCTCTGTCTCTGTCTCTGTCTCTATCTCTGTCTCTGTCTCTCTGTCTCTCTGTCTCTCTCTCTCTCTCTCTCTCTCTCTCTCGCTCTCTCTCGCTCTCTGTCTCCGTCTCTGTCTCTCTGTCTCTGTCTCTGTCTCTATCTCTGTCTCTGTCTCTCTGTCTCTCTGTCTCTCTCTCTCTCTCTCTCTCTCTCTCTCGCTCTCTCTCGCTCTCTGTCTCCGTCTCTGTCTCTCTGTCTCTGTCTCTGTCTCTATCTCTGTCTCTGTCTCTCTGTCTCTCTGTCTCTCTCTCTCTCTCTCTCTCTCTCTCTCGCTCTCTCTCGCTCTCTGTCTCCGTCTCTGTCTCTCTGTCTCTGTCTCTGTCTCTATCTCTGTCTCTGTCTCTCTGTCTCTCTGTCTCTCTCTCTCTCTCTCTCTCTCTCTCTCGCTCTCTCTCGCTCTCTGTCTCCGTCTCTGTCTCTCTGTCTCTGTCTCTGTCTCTATCTCTGTCTCTGTCTCTCTGTCTCTCTGTCTCTCTCTCTCTCTCTCTCTCTCTCTCTCGCTCTCTCTCGCTCTCTGTCTCCGTCTCTGTCTCTCTGTCTCTGTCTCTGTCTCTATCTCTGTCTCTGTCTCTCTGTCTCTCTGTCTCTCTCTCTCTCTCTCTCTCTCTCTCTCGCTCTCTCTCGCTCTCTGTCTCCGTCTCTGTCTCTCTGTCTCTGTCTCTGTCTCTATCTCTGTCTCTGTCTCTCTGTCTCTCTGTCTCTCTCTCTCTCTCTCTCTCTCTCTCTCGCTCTCTCTCGCTCTCTGTCTCCGTCTCTGTCTCTCTGTCTCTGTCTCTGTCTCTATCTCTGTCTCTGTCTCTCTGTCTCTCTGTCTCTCTCTCTCTCTCTCTCTCTCTCTCTCGCTCTCTCTCGCTCTCTGTCTCCGTCTCTGTCTCTCTGTCTCTGTCTCTGTCTCTATCTCTGTCTCTGTCTCTCTGTCTCTCTGTCTCTCTCTCTCTCTCTCTCTCTCTCTCTCGCTCTCTCTCGCTCTCTGTCTCCGTCTCTGTCTCTCTGTCTCTGTCTCTGTCTCTATCTCTGTCTCTGTCTCTCTGTCTCTCTGTCTCTCTCTCTCTCTCTCTCTCTCTCTCTCGCTCTCTCTCGCTCTCTGTCTCCGTCTCTGTCTCTCTGTCTCTGTCTCTGTCTCTATCTCTGTCTCTGTCTCTCTGTCTCTCTGTCTCTCTGTCTCTGTCTCCGTCTCTGTCTCTGTCTCTGTCACTGACTCCGTCTCTGTCTCTGTCTCTGTCTCTGTCTCTCTCTCTCTCTCTCTCTCTCTCTCTCTCTCTCTCTCTCTCTCTCTCTCTCTCTCTCTCTCTCTCTCTCTCT
>NW_021680429.1:487867-628002 GCF_001412515.2 Diachasma alloeum
CTCTCTCTCTCTCTCTCTCTCTCTCTCTCTCTCTCTCTCTCTCTCTCTCTCTCTCTCTCCAAAAATTCAGATAAATTCTGGTGTGGTTGATTTAATGCAGAAAGAGATTGATTCCTAATTTCGCGAACCGATACAATTTTTTGTCTATTACCAAGTGTGTTTTTTTCCTTCAGGATTTGTTGGAAGTCTTGCAATAATCCACTCTTAAATAAGAAATCCAATCCAAGAATGCAGTCTTCGACAATGTCTGCTAACACAAAATCTAAATTTACTGATAGTTGTCCAATTTGAATTGTTGTATTTTGAATGGAGTGATAATGGAAATTCGCTCTGGCTCCAATTAGAAGATTGAGTGGGAGATCAATTTTTTAGAAAACTGTAGAATTTTTGTTGTAGAATTTTGAGTTTAGTATAGAAATATCTGAAGCTGAATCAACTAATAGTTCACATTCTTGGTTATCTATTTCTCCAGTCAATGTTAGGTTTAAATTCATTGTTTTCCCGTTAATAATTGAATGATAGCATTTATTAAAATCCTGATTTTCTTGAGTCAATCCATCCCTCGTTTGATTGACTTCAATCAGTTTTCCGATTGAGGTGAGTTATCAGTGGAATTCCCAGTTGATTCTCTTTCGTTATGAATACATCTGCAGCTCTGGCTGTTGTTATTCCTACGGTAATTATTTTGATTGTGATTCTGAGTCGTGTTATTTTTTCGATAGTCGCTTGGGTGCCTCTTTTTGTGATAAAATTGTGCTGAAGATTTTTTGCAGAAGTTCTTGTTGTTTTGAGATTTTTTTGGATATTCAGTTGAATAATGGCCAAAAGATTTGCAGTGGTAGCACTGGATATAAACTTTTGTATTCGGAGGATATTTTCCTGAATTTTCTTGTTGCCTGGGTGATTAATTGTTAAAGTTGAATTTCCTTTTCATTTTCTTATCAGTAATTCTGTCTTGGCGGAATGTAATTTTGATGGACTCGAACTCTGTGGCGCGTTTTAAAGCAATACGTACAGATTCAATACGTTCTGAACGTAATTGATAAGCAAGTTGATCATTGCGAAGACCACGAATAAAATATTTGCAAGCTATTTTATCTCTTTCTACTGGGGGAATGCTGAGGTAGGCAAGACGAGCTAAATTCTGGATTTCTTCTCCAAACATTTTGAAAGTTTCATTCTCGCGACGTTTTTGATACTCGAGTTGATTGTAATTCATACGTGAAAAATGTTCATCACCAAATTCATGTTCCAATAATTCGATTAATTTGTTGTAATTTTTCAGATCACAATCATTTAGACATTCAAGAATATCTGAGGCTTTTGCACGCAAAGATGTAGCTAATTTCGCGGTTTTGGTTTGTTCAGACCAGGCGTAATTTTCAGCGGCAATTTCAAAATGTTTTTTATAATGGAAAAAAGGTTTAGAACCATCATAAACGACGGGTTTAATTTTTTCGTTTTTCGAATTATTAGCGTTACTACCAAGCAGGTAAGCAGAGTTAGATGCACTAGTAAAAGTGTTCAAATTAGTACTGGTGGAAGCAATAGAAGTAATAGGGATATTATCTGTATTCCGATATTGTGCTGCTAATTGATGAGCTAGTGGAACAGCTGCTGCTGGTGGAACTCCTGGAACTAGCGGAACTACTGGTGCTGGTTGAACTACTGTAGCTAGCGGGACTGCTGGTGTTGGTGGAACTCCTGGAGCTGGTTCTCTTTCACGTAGCAATTCCATCATTGTATTACGAATATCACCTTAAAAATTCTGATGTTGTTCCTGAAGTCTGTTGTAAATTGTTGTTCATGGTCGCTGCAAGTCTCATCTCTGCCGCTTGAATCCCTTGATCGAATCTCTCTTGCATGACAAGGAAACGAGTATCCATTAAATCCTCTTCTCAATGGGTCAAGACTTCTTCTCTCAGGTCTTGCCTTAAAATCCTCTCTAGTGGGTTTTGAAAGCCATGAAATCCTCTTCTCAATGGATCTGCAACGTCGTGCTCATCTTCGGAATGGATTGAATCCTCGCCATTAGCATCTGCCATTGCGAAATCATCACAACTGATAATTCTTCCAAATCAAAGGATGAATAGAATTTTCCTTTTTTTTTAATTAATCAATTTATTTCTTCTTCAGTTTATTTTTAAATTAATTTAGTTCAAGTGTTGATATTTCAATATCACAAGGAAATAGGGCGATTTATTATCATTAACTATGATCAAGATCAAGACAATAACAAATCACACTCTCTTTCCTCCATCATAACAACCCTTAGCAATCATTCGAACTACATACTTCTCATTCTCATTCTAAAAGAGGGGAAGTCGATAATTCAATTAACTCTATCGCAACAATATTTTATCGGTCAATTTTACCCCGTTATCCCATTTTACCTAACTCTTTCTTAAAAATATTGAATTAATTAGATGGATTTCATAATTGGTAGAAAATTTTTGTTTCTGATTAACATCACAGGGAATAACATTTCAATAACGATTGTTTATTGTCATAGCAATGAAATTAATCACTAATCGAATAATGAAAATATTTCGGTTCTCACTATTGATTAGGTGGATATTCGAAAATATGTTTCAGTTCATTATTGATTGGACGAGTATTTAAAAATATTTCCACTTTCATTATTGATTAGATGAGCATTAAAAATTGTTGCAGATTTCATTATTAATTGGATGCGTATTAGAAACTATCTTTGATTTCATTGTTGATTGAGTGACTAATCTATAATATTCAAATGTAGTTCCTGATTGGATATTGCTATATTTTTTCTTTTTTAGTGATTACTCATTAATACAGTATTTAAAAAATACGAATTTCTCAATACTTATTCACGATATAATGTAAAATATTTTCACAATATTAGTGATTCAGCAAAAAATGTGGATTTGCGGTACAAATATTGATGAAAATATATGTGCCGATCTCTACTTAGTAGACACGGACTCAGATATCTCTGATACTCCGTGCAGGCGGCCAGCAAAACAGAGGGGCCAATGGAAATGGAACTATCATCAATACATATAGCTATACTTTCATCTCGCCAGACATCGGTCTCTGCGGAAATTTCACATGGCGTTTTGTGGAGGCAGACGTCAGCAGGCCAATCATAGGTGCTGATTTTCTGTACCACTTCAATGTGCTCCCCGACTTGAGAAATCAACGAATAATCGACAGCTCAAGAGGTCTTACGTCGACTGGCCAATTTATAGAGTTTCGCGCACTATCGGGGAAGCTCCTCGAAATTAATAAAGATTCACCGTATGTGTCAATTCTCAAGGAGTTCCCAGCGATAACGAAACCGGAGGGCTGCTCAGAAACGCGGAGCACTCTACACTCCACTATATTACGACAACGCCAGGACCACCAGTATCTTGCAGATTTCGTCGCTTAGCTCCGGATAAACTCAGATTCGCTCAGGCTGGGTGCTCCAACATGATGAAGATGGCTACTACAAGGAGATGCGAAAGTCCCTGGTCATCTCCACTCCATTTACGGTGATGAACACACACTCGACTACACAGATTTCGTAAAGGTTTTCAATCAGATTTCACTCGGACTTTTTGAATTTTCGTACATGACCTTTGGCCTCAGGAATGCGGCTTAGCAATTTCAACGCCTGATTGATGATGTCACACCGGACCTATCATTTTTATTGCCATATATAGATGACATCTTGGTAGCATCTGAAAATGAAGATCAACATCAAGATTACCTGAGAATTCTCTTCAAACAGCTGCAGGACTATGATTTGATCATCAATGTCGCCAAGTCTGTCCTTGGGCAGCCAGAAGTACTTTTTCTCGGACTCATGATCAAAGCGTAAGGCATCAAACCACGTAGAGAACGAGTCAACGCGATTTTGGAGTTCACACAATCTAGGACAGTCAAGGCAATATGCCTTGAGATACCTTGGTACCCTCAATTTCTATCGCAAGTTCATCAAGGAAGCAGCAGTATTCCTTGCTCCATTGGACGCCGTGCATAAGGGACCAGACTTCAAGGGAAAACATCCTGTGAATTGAACTCGAGTCCTCGAGGATGCCTTCACGCGTAGTAAACTACCACTGGTAGATGCGATTCTGTTGTGGGCAATTTTAACAGAGACGTCAGATTATGCAATTGGAGTCGTTCTACAGGAGAAACACAAGAGTTCCTGGTAACCGCTTGCTTTCTTTAGCAGGAAACTCACGACTTCAGCGCAAAAGTGTACAACTTACAATAGGGAACTCCAGGCAATATACACGGCAATTCACCACTTCAGATATATCTTCGAGAGACGACACGTAATCATTTTTACGGATGACAAACTGCTGACATATGCCTTTCAACGAAAATCGGAATGAGCTTCGTCATGGCAATTCTCGCGATTAGAGTATATCGCTCAGTTCTCCACGAATATAAGACAAATCGCCGACTCAGATAATGTTGTAACGGAGAAACTGTCATGACTCGAAGCAGTCTAAAAAGCTGTCATTAATCAACAACCCATCGAAGCCCAACGCGACGAGCAAGAACTCCAGCAGCTCTTACAGTGACCAGACATCAGTCTAAAATTGATTCGATTGCAACTTCCAGGATTGCAGAAAGCACTGTACTCTGATGAATCATCAGGTACAGTTCGCCAATACATGCCAGTTCAGTTGAGAAAACTAGTGGTATCCTCACTTCACTCCCTAGCACACTGCGAAGACTCGTCACAAAACACTTCGTCTGGCCTTCCATAAACAAGGATTATTTGGAATGGAGCGAGCAATGCCTACCGTGTCAACGTCAGAAAGTGACACGTGACGGAGCCTTACCAATTACGGAGTTTGAACTCTCCTCACAACGGTTCGAATACTGTCGAACTATTGTTGGTTGATTCATGCGTTACCCCGAGACAATCCCAGAGGCTCCAAAATGAGATCACAAACACTGTGATATACGCAATCCTCTACTACTGGATTTCAAGATTTAGCGTTCCAGCAAGAATAACATCACACGGAGGAGGACAATTTACCGTGGACGTATACAAACACCTCACTCAGTTTCTGGGAATAAAGCGGAAAATGACAACACGACTTCATCCACAAGCCAATAGACTCGTAAAAAGACTCCGCAGGCAACTGAAGTCGGTCCTACGCTATCATGTGGTGGAGACCCCGGCTCTTCGAGAGTTTCGCGCGTTTTGTCGAAAGCATCGTTGGCAGCATGGGGAATTCTTATCAGTCACGCAGGAGGAGGTTCGATCTGCTTTGCGGAATATGAAGAACCATGTCGCTCCGGGTCCTGATGGTATTAATACCTTTTGGTGGAAGCGGTTTACCTCTGTTCACAACCATCTCGCTCGGATATTCACAGCATTCCTCGAGGGTAGTGAGCCTATTCCTGAGTGGCTGGTGGAGGGGAGAACTGTGCTTCTCCCGAAGAAAGGAGACTTGACTGACCCAGTCAACTACCGGCCGATCACGTGTCTGAATACACTATACAAGCTCTTCACAGGGATCTTGAATGAGCGCATCCTCCGTGATATACAGCCAGTGTGGCAGTCACTCCACGAACAGCATGGAGCGCAGCGGGGACTGTCAGGTTGTAAGGAAGGTTTACTGGTCGATCGTTGCGTGCTGCGTGATTCGATGCAGTATCATCGTAATCTGTCAGTGGCCTGGCTCGATTTACGCAAGGCATTGGATAACATGAGCCATGAGCTCATTTTCCTGCTATTGGAATGCCTTGCGGCAGAAGATAACATAGTGAGATGCATCAAAGATCTTGCGCCGCTCTGGAGAACGTGCTACACCATAACATCTGATGAGGGGAGGCTGACTTCAGGGCTGGTGCAGTTCAGGAGAGGAGTTTTTCAGGGTGATACCCTGAGTCCCCTCTTGTTTTGCATTTCACTGATGCCGCTGTCTGTTGCATTGCGTTGTGTGGGAGGGTATCAAGCCGGAAGACCTGGCGATAGGAGGTATCAGATCAGTCATGTATTTTACATGGATGATCTGAAGTTGTTTGCCTCGGGAGAGCGGCAACTCAAGCTTTTGCTGGATGTTGTCGCGGTGTATTCACGTGCGGTCGGTATGAGTTTCGGGTTGGACAAGTGTGCCGTCTTCCATATGAGGAGGGGTAAAGTGGGTGACGAGGTGGGTGATCTTCAGCTTGTGGATGGAAGTGTCATCCATCATCTTGGCACCGAAGAGTCATATAGATATCTTGGATTCAATCAGCGGTCGGTAGTGGACGCTGAGGCAGTCAAGGAGACTCTTCGCGGTGAATACCGGCGGCGGCTACGGAGAGTTTAGAAATCCGAGATTTTCGGCAAGAATAAAGTCACTGCATCGAACATGTTTGCTGTCCCAGTGTTTCTCTACTCCTTTGGCGTTCTCAAATGGAGCAGAGACGAGCTGAAACAGCTGGACAGAGATACCCGTAAGCTGATGAACATCCACAGAAGTCTGCATCCCCGATCTTCGAGTCCGCGATTGTATTTTCCGCGCGAGAATGGGGGGCGAGGCCTTCTCAGTTTAGAGGCTCTTCATGATCGTCTAGTCTTCGGTTTAGCTTGTGACATTATGAATGAGATGGATCCCCACTTGGAATACGTACATGATCATGAGCTCCGCGGAATCCAGGCCTTTCTGTATAAGACAGCAGACACCGCAGCAGCTTCCCTCAGTTTAGAGTTTCATCGTGGCCGAGATGGTCAGTTGGCTAGTGACTCATTAGCTAGCATGACCAAAGCTCGGCGTAGAGCGACCATCAAGCAAGCGGAGCAGTCCACCTTGTTCCGCCAGCACATCGATAGGCCCATGCATGGTGCGTTTTTCCGTCATGTAGAAGACCAGGGCCTATCTTTTCAGCTGACATTTTCTTTCTTGAAGTCCGCTGCCTTGATGTCCGAGACTGAGGGTTTCATCTGCGCATGTCAGGCTGGTGTAATAAATACCCTGGTCTAGCGAAGCTGTGTTATGGGGTTGCAAGTTCCCGACACCTGGTGTCGGGCTTGCAAACAGTCCCCCGAAACTCTGAGGCATCTCCTGTCGGTCTGTCCGAGATATGCTATCACGAGTTATATTCATCGTCATAATGCAGCCCTAAGAGTGCTTTATTTCCATCTGCGGCACTCCTATGGAATAGACAGAATGGCACTGCTGCCATATGCTCCAGGAGATATTGAGTCCGTTGTCGTGAATGAGAGGTCTAAGATTTACTGGAACTTCTCTTTCGCGACCGTCCGGCCAATCGTTGCAACAAAACCTGACGTCGTTCTCTATGATTTTGATGACAAAATCATCCATGTCATAGAGTTTTCGGCTCCCGCTGAGAGCAATATCACGATAAAAGAAGAGGAGAAACGGCTTAAGTACCAGCCGCTTCTGTTTGAGCTACGTCAAGCAAATCGGGGATTTAAAGTGAAGTTGGTTGTTCTCATCATTGGTTCTTTAGGGGGAATGAAACAGTCATTTATATCTGAGCTCGAAACCATCTCGGCTTGTAGGCGTCAAGCCTTTATGTTGGCTAGCCAAATGCAAAAGGCCGTCATCCTTGGATCTCTTCATCTACTTAGACAGCACGATTCTGGACTGCAATAGAGCGTATCCTCCGGTTGGAGGGAGCACTATTGCAGAGCGATTAAGAAACGTTTGTATCGCTTAGCTTACTGGGCGGTCTTCGAGGTGAAGTCGGAACCCTCGAGGATCGCTCAGCGATCCCATTTAGATGGAACAGAAATAATAATAATGATTATAAGTCCGCACTTGGAGTTCGTGCATGATCATGAGCCGCTTGGCTTTCAAGGCTTCATATATAAAGCAGATACCGCCGCGGCGACCGTCGGTTTGGAATTTCGTCGTGGCCGAGATGGTCAGTTGGCTGGTGATTCATTAGCCATCATGGCCAAATCTCGGCGTAGAGCGACCATCAATGCGGCGGAGCAGTCCACCTTTTTCTGCCAGCACGTTGATAGGCCCATGCATGGCGTATTCTTCCGCCATGTGGAAGAGCAGGCCCATGAAACAAAAAAACAACCAAGGGCAATTCTGCCATAGAAAAAAAACAACCAAAACGGACATATAATGTTAGGGGTTAATAATGAGTGAATGGTATGAGGTTTTAAGGGGAAGTTTGCGCCGTGGCTCATTCGTCATCCGAGTCGCGTGCGAGTCGCTCGTCATCCGCGGTTAACGCGAGTTTTAAATCTTTAATGTGGTGGCGTCCCGCGACTCTCCCTTCCTCATCTAATAACTCGTAAACGAAATCGGAGTTAATGTCTTTTATTCGATATAGTTTAGTGCTCCATTTATGCGCGAGTTTCGACGTAAAGCCCTTCGGCCCCGAGGATAATGTTCGGATTTTACACCTAACTAAATCGCCTTCTGCAAATCTTACGTCACGATGATGACGATTGTAATAACGAGCTTGTTGCTCGAAAGATTTATCTACGTTGTCGGTAATTAAATCATAAATTTCCGTCATGCGTTCCATACGTTTTGTCCATCTGGCCGTGTTCGGTACCGCGATTTCTTCGTCGAGTGCCTTCATTTTCCGCAAAAATAAACTATCGCAGGGCTGACGACCGAAATTCAAGAATGCGGGCGAGACATGGAGTGAACTATGGAGCGCGCTATTATATGCTGACCGAAATTCGTGCAAGTCTGAATCCCATTCTCGATGATCCTGTTCAATGAAACAGATAATCATCGTCTTGAGGACGCGCTTTACGCGTTCCACTGGGTTGGCTTGCGCGTGGTACGGCGGAGTGGTTATATGACGGATATCAAAAGATCTCGCCATCTCCTGCATTAATTTATTTTTGAATTCTGTACCATTATCTGTAAGGATCAATCTAGGTGTTCCCCAGCGAAATATTATCAGACTTTCAAATTCGGCGATGATAGATTTACCATCTGCCTTTTTCAATGGGGCCACCTCCACCCACTTAGTGCACAGATCTTGAAAAACTAAGAGGTAACAATAACCTGATTTGCTCGGAGGGAAAGGGCCCATGATATCCGCGGCAACCACTGTCCACGGCTCATGAAAAACGCGTTGCCCCATCAAACCCGCAGGTTGTAACTGGGAGACTTTACACGTCTGACAAACTTCACATGATGTGACGTATTTGGCTACGTCTTTCGACATTCCTGGCCAATAATACGCGAGGGCTACTCGAGCTTGCGTCTTTTCAATTCCCAAATGACCTGAACGCGGTAGGTCATGAGATTCAGAAATAATATCTATTCGTGACGACCTTGGGGGAAGGAGCTTCCACGCATCGAGGTCCTCCGCAACCGTCGAAACCAGGGAGTTTGGTCGGTATCGAAACAGTTGATCGTTCTCCACCTTCCCCCCCTTGAACTTAGCTGGTTCTCGAATTACAGACGCCTTTCTGCGTGAATACCACTCATCTTCCACCTCTGCCGCACTCTCATTTCCAATTTCCGTCGATGAGTCGGGGTTTTCAACAGCGTTAACCTCATTTTCATCGGCCTCAGCACACTCGTCCTCGTACATTCGCGATAATGCGTCTGGAATGTCATGGAGCGTGCCAGGTCGATGAACTAAATTATAATCGTACTCTTGTAACGCTAGTGCCCACCTTCCTAACCGGCCGGCCGGGTCTTTCAAATTATGGAGCCATTGTAAGGAGCTGTGATCGGTAATAATCGTGAAGTGGTATCCTTCAATGTACCGTCTAAAATGATCAATAGCCCACATGACCGCGAGACACTCTTTTTGTGTAACTGAATAATTTCGCTCAGGCTTCGTTGATGTCTTACTGGCGAACGCGATCACATATTCGACTATTCGAATCAACTGTTTGTGTGAGGACGGCTCCAAGACCGTAAGCACTCGCATCGGTTTGAATCGTGAATGGGACCGAAAAATCAGGATAATACTGGTGCAGTCGACAGAGCGGCTTTAATACGCGTGAATGCAGTCGATTGTTCATCCCCCCAATTCCACTTAGTATTTTTGCGCAAGAGGCGCGTAATAGGCTCGGCCATCGCGGCAAAGTCGGGAATAAAACGCCGATACCATGATGACATACCGAGGAAACGTCGAATTTGACGTATTGTACGTGGTTCCGGATAATTTAATACTGGTTCGACCTTCGAAGGATCGATATGAAGACCAGTTTCATCCACGATAAACCCCAAATATTGGACGCGGTTACTACAAAACATGCTTTTTCCCAAATTTATTTCGAGGTTTGCATCGCGCAGCCTCGTGAGAACTAATTCCAGATACTTGAGATGATCTTCAAACGTCTGAGTGACGACAATGATGTCGTCTAAGTACGCAAACGCGAAGGGCTCAAGCTCAGGACCGATAATCCTATCTGCGAAACGTTGAAACGTCGCGGGTGCATTCGTTAAACCAAATGGCATTCCTACAAATTCGAACGTGCCCAGACCGGGAACAGAAAACGCAGTTAATTCGCAGATTTCTGGATCCAGAGGCACTTGGTGATAGGCCTGTTTGAGATCTAATGTGGTGATATAACGCGCGGAACGCAACTTGTTTAAAATTCCGAACAAATTCTGGATGGGATACGCGTCCTTTTTCATCAATTTATTCAACCATCGGAAATCAAGATATAATCGCCATTTTCCGTGAGACTTTTTCACCATGACGATGGGATTATTCCAGGCACTCTCAGATGGGCGAATAACTCCAGCCTCCACGAGTGCTTTTACTTGCCGCACGAGTTCTTGTTGGATAATTGGGGACATCGGGTAACCTTTCAACCTGAATGGTGTATGGTCACGCGGCCCTATGATTGTATGAGACGTGAAATTCGTGAATTTAATTTTTTCACGCGGTGGGGGTACTAACCGATGCACGAGTTTACCTATTACTTCGCGTTCAGTCTCATTTGTTTGTACTAACCCACAAATCTCATTTACTTCGGTAAAATCGCGAGTTTCAATCGGGAATTGACGATCGTCACCGTCTATCCACCACTCATTTGCTCTACCATCGAAGCCAAAACCGAAATTACGGACAAAGTCCATTCCTAACAACACGGGTCTATTCAAGCCAGGGGTTACCTGAAATTCTACTATGTGTGTAATTCCCTTAATCGTGATTGGGACTAACACATCCCCCGCTACCGTTTCTGCGTGTCCCTTAGCCATTGCAACGATCGGCGACGCGGGTGGTTTCATCTTTAACTTGAGATCTTTAATCCACGAGTCGGATAAGGGTCTAAGACATGACTTGACAGCTCCGCGATCCATCAGAGCATATAGTTCATATGAGCCAATTGATAGCGGCAAGAATATCCGCGCCCCTAGCGGTTTTTCCGCGGTATGACTCGAAGTCGCTGCGAAACTTTCCTCCCCATGTGATGTTGCGGGTGCGCCTGCAACCTCACTTTCCCTAGTTTCGCGTTTTATCGTGGAATTATGTTCCGAATTGGTGATCAGCCGCTCGGAATTTTCGCGATACAAACGTTCATACGTAGGTGGAAATTCAGTCTCGTCATTATCGAGTGTTACTGCGGTACCGTGGTTTAGTTTACGACTCGAACTTGGATTTTTACTCTTAGACAACGATATAGAATTGTTGGGGATCACGCTAGTCTGCGTGATGTCCCGGCTTGAATAATTGAAATGCGCCCCTCGATTCCTAGTGTTGGAAGAAAGCCGCGTTCGGCGGTTATTATGAAGCGTGATAGTCGAAAAATCCGTTTCGTTCTCAGAAATCTTATCATGGGACATAGCCAAAGTCGATTTAGGGGATTGACGGTCTGAAACGCGCGTTTTAGGAGTAGGTTGGGTCCTTGAAACCTTGGGAGACAGCGCGGAACCCTTTATTGCTGCGCTCCCTTTGCGTTTTCCCCTGCCGTTTGTTTTGGTGGGTGATTTTTACAATCGGGTGATTTGACACCCCTTGTCCCACACACATAGCAAAAGATTTCGGTCTGCGGCTGCTCACATTTCGCGGGTTTGTGACCGTTCTTCAGGTAATTATGGCAGAAATCCGTCGACTTAGATGATGTCGATGTCGCTGGTGGTGTGCCAGCCTGAGGGGTTTTAGCTGGGGACGTCCATCCGGCAGCTGAAGAATTGTTTTTGGGTTTTGCAGCTTTTGTCGCTGCTGAGTAGGACCGTACTGATGAAGCAGGAGGCTGAATCGCGGTAGCTTGAGTAGCAGCAGGGGCTTTTTGAGTGGAAGGCCTCCGAGACTGACTTTTCTGCTGGGATTTGTTCGCATCTGAATTTACTTTTGCGGGCTTCTGAGGCCCGGTTACCCCACTGACCTCATTGATCTGTTCCACAACCACTTTACCCCCTTTCTTTGCGTAGCGCGATGGAACATACGCGCAATGCGGGTAAATGTTCTCGTGCGCGTCTGGGGGAGGTTTCAACGGAGTGCGACTGTGCCTCCAGTCGAAATCTAGCACAAGATTCTCCAGTTCGTCAAACGTCGTGAAATCATTGCGGTAAATCATCGGATGATACTCCGGCCGTAAATGGTTGTAAGCGATATCAAGACGGGCTGCTTCCGAGAAATTTGGATTATTCGATAAGCGCCACATTAAACGAACTGCGTCCAAATAATCTGTCCCGCGTTCGAGAGGCCCCTGCGTCCTGTTCACGATGTCGACAATAGCTCGACAATGCGTATCAATGGGGCTGGAGAAGCGACTCAAAAGCGCGGACCGTAATTGTTCAAAAGTCCTGAACCGATCGCGGCGGTCTTCCCACCAATTATATGCGACACCTTTAAGGATTGTGGGCAGAACTTGGAATAATTCATCGTCAGGAATACCACAGGTTTCCTGACGCACTCTCAACTGACGAATAAACTCGTCGATACTCTCATGAGGTAATCCTGAGAAACTCAGTTTCCAACCCAAGACTAGATCAAACATGGCCGCGTTATAACGTTTGCCTTGTCGACCCGGAGACAGATGATCTAGTCGGGCATCTGAGGCGATAGGGCTTGGATAGAATTGGCCATTCATCCAAAAACCTGCGATTGGGGAAGATACATGCGGGTCAAGTCCCGCTGGCATCGTAGGTGCCTGAGAATAACTAGGGGTGGAAATAGTAGGCCTTGGAGGCCCTTGACTTTCGTCCGCGAAATGAACGCGCAGATGGCGCTGATTTCTTGCATGAACGTCACTAATGGACACGAGTTGATCGAGAATCGATGTTTCATGATTTGGATTTGAGGCACTTGTGGTTACGGTGGGGTTGCCCTCCGCTTGACCATACCAAGTGCGGGGAATGGCCCCGGACCCTTGATAATACTGTGGCCCCTCGTACTTATGTGAATTTGTGGTCCCATGACCGCCCGTTCTCGGAGGTGGTACTTGGGATCTAGAGGTGTCTCTCCCTGGGGTATTCGTTGGCACTTCCGGGAGGACTGGGTCTGGATAACCTTGGTTCCGATAGTACGAACCGCGGTTATCTCGTGGAGTTTGGTTCAGAGTCTGCTGAACTGAAAATTGGGGTAAATCACCTGCCACAAACCCCCTATTATTTTGAGGTGAGCCTGTGTGTTGAGGGATCCCCGGTGGGCGTGAGCTACGGCTCACGTTCTCAAACATGGACGACATGTTGTGCAATACACTGTCCGCAACGGTTGACATGACAGTGGTCGTAGTCGACGTTGGTTGCACTGAGGATCGTGCGACGCTGTGCTGAAGAATCGCGGGGTCAATGCGTGAGAGATCTGGTAAGGGCTGCTGGAGCTCTTCATTACGAACTGGGTCCGGCCCCGCGGCATTGGCACCCTCGAAATCGAATTCGTCGAGGTACAGATCACTCAATACCTCAATGTAATCGTCGGCCAGAGACCATGGTACTCCATCGTACTTCATGCGAAATAATGCGCGAAGCGCTCTGTCGACTAACACGTCATACCATCCTACTGGACTACCGCGGACGGATGGCAGGAATGCGCGAAGACGCGTGATGTCCATTGAACGGAGGTAACGCGTCACTTTCGTACATTCATCCATGTTTATTCAATTTATTAATCCTCGAATTGACGAAAATTTTGAAATTAATGCTAACAATCGAAGTGTACAAATGAGAGGACTTAATTCCCAAACAAAATCTAATAATGGTTATCCGGAGGAAAAACAACATTAATCACCCCCATACCTAAATTACAATCCCCGGAGAGAAGAGATCCGCCAGAATTTCTAGCCGGAACAAAAACAAGAAACAGCTAAATTTCCCAGGCCGAAAAAGAAAGTAATGTCGAGGACCAACTCCCCCAAAATGAAAACAAAAGAATTCGGATTTTGAGAGAAAACGAAATTAATTATCGAAAACAACAAAAAAAAACCCAGATTTAATTTTTTTGAAAACAAAATAAAAAATTAATTGAATTCCAAAAAAAAATCCTTGCAATAGAAGTAATTCTTGACGCAAACAAATTAAACTCGGAAACAAAATTTTAATTCAATTTTGGAAAAACCAAGAGGACAAAAAAAATTGATTAATTCTTCGAAAGAAAACCAAATTAATTCCTGATAAAGAAATTAATTTTTGAGCGAAGACAGAAAAAAAAATTCTTTCCGAACAAAAATAATTGTTGAGAAAAAAAAAAATAATTTTTGGGGAAAATAATTTTTGCGAAAAAAAATAATTTTTGCAAAAGGAAAAAAAATAATTTAAAAGAAAATTAATTTTTGAGAAAAAATAACAAATTTGAAGAAAACTGATTTTTTTTTTTTTTTTAACAACAAGAAGGAAATATATGGGAAGTATTCAATTCGGCGAACATCTAATATGACCAGAGGTCAATGACTCCGCGTGAATACTCGTGAAGCCCAAGTGTGCATGAGCACTCGAACAGCTGATACCGCGCGATCAATCCTCCCCACTATTCTCACTAGTCCCACTGAACGCGTGAAGCGAGAGCGTCCCGTAGAAATTGTGCGAGAGAGACTTCCGATACCGAGCGTTCAGTGTTTGCTAGATTGTCCGCACGACATTCCAGCGTGAAGTAAACAACCCGAAATTAGAGGCGAAATACTATGGGTCGATACACCCGAATACAAGACGAGTGTTAAACTCGAGGCCGAGGAATCTTAATCCCCAAATAATTTAATTCAACGCGAATAACTCGCCCTATGAAATTAAATCACGAGAAATTTCAGTTCGCATAACGCGTGAATTTAATATAATTTATTTCCAGAAATAAAATTTCCGATAAAGTAAAACCAAATAATTTTTAATTATTGAAAGAACAAAAAAAAATGAATCAATTTTGTTATCCCGTGGATTTGCCCGAAGGCCCCACGTTGGGCGCCAAAAAGTTGAGGTATTTTTCCAAGCGCGTCTGCGGGATTCAGACGCGTGGTTCTCCACGAACTTCCAGCGACCCCTTTGGACTCTCTCAACCCGGAATTAGAACAACGGGAATGACGAGAAGAGACGAAATGCCAAAAAGGGCGCCAGTCCTTCTAACCGCCAAAGGACAAGGTCACACCGTTGAGCCACGTTCCACGACTAGCTCAGATAACCGCGGAGGCGTGTGGGAACAGGCTACAATGAGCGTAACTCAACAATATGCAAACTTTTACAAAACAAAAAAAAATATTTTTAATCCATGAGTTAAGTCTGATCTTTTACACGTGCGGGAGAGGACTCCCGCGAGCACAGACGCTATACAAACCAAAAAAATGTAATTAACTTAGTAATACTAACTAACTAAAAGAACTAATAATAATTTTTGAGATGCGCGGGAGACGCTAAGACGCGAGGATCACCCGTAAGCGACGACGACGCGAGAGCCACACGAATGAAGAAATTGAACAAAGTTCCAAAATCAAAACCGATAAACGGCAACAATATGAATGAAATAATTAATATTCAATAATGAAAATAAAGGAATGAGGCCAAAGGCCGCTGAGTGCCGCGTCCCGAAGGCAAAACGCTCGAATTTTAACACTCAAATGGTCTCCAAAATGGCCACCGGAGAAATAAATCGAAAACTACGCGAGCACTCACAAATTAAATTACGCTCGCCGGTTGATACGCGAGAAACTCCAGGGTAAACTCGTCTGGACCCTCAGTACGGCGACGTCAGGAAAAAGGCCGGAAAATCCAGACACACCAAAGTAATAATTGTTTTAACAATTTAAAGAAACTCAAAGAGCATAATAAAACTTTAATTGCGCAGAGCGACTTAATATGGATGAACCCCAGCGAACAGTGTCCGCAGGGGCCGTACATCGCCCCGAGGAACTTCAAAATCTTTTCTACCCCCACCCCGATCACGCGATGAAGCGCGGAGAATCCGCGCTATTATATGATTTTGAATTGGGAATTTTAAAATTGTCATAATTCCCAGTTCCTGAATCCCAGAGAATTGAGACCTGCGCTGCGCGGTCGGTGGATGTGATCCGCATTGAACAGCGCAGAAGCCAACATAATCCGATGCTCCCTCAATCTTGCAGCATGAGTTTTTTTACTGGGCGGCCTTGCGCCCCCGATCCATCGGTCAGGCGGTGGGGGTTCGCACGTAGAGGCCTGAGATGCCTGCTGGCGTGCGTCGATCGTCTCTCGCGTCCTTCGTGGTGTGAGTCTCCCAGACTCGGTGTGTGCATGCTAGTCGGTGTGCTACTCGTCATCTGCTGTAGTGCCGACTTGTAGTTATTCCCGATGCTCCACTCCACTCCCCTCGTCACGAAGCTCACGTAACCCACGGTGAGCGCGATCGACAGAGTTCGAGAGAATGATGAAAAGAAAGTAAATAATAGAAATAAAAAAAATAAAATGACAATTGTGGCCCTGGGTGATCCGACTCCTCGCTGAGGTAAAAATACTAATTTTCTCCCCATGATCCGCGGTCAGTTCAGGTGAGGAACAGTACATGATTTTTATCATGTTACATGGGATAGACGGAACACCACTGCTGCCATATGCTCCAGGAGATATTGAGTCCATTGTCGTGAACGAAATGTGTACGATTTACTGCAACTTCTCGTTCACGACTGTCAGACCAATCGTTGCGACGAAACCTGACATCGTCCTCTTCGATTTTGATGACAAAATCATCTATGTCATTGAGTTCTCAACTCCGGCTGAGAGCAACATCACAGTGAAAGAAGAGGAGAAACTGCTCAAAAACCAATCACTCCTGTTTGAGATACGTCAAATAAACAGAGGATTAAAAGTGAATTCGGTTGTCCTTATCATTGGCTCTCTTGGGGGAATGAAGGAGTCATTCATATCTGCGCTCAACACCCTCTCGGCCTGTGGACGTCCAGCCTTCAGTTTAGCTGGGCAGATGCAGAAGGCGGTCATCCTCGGGTCCCTCCATCTACTTAGGCAGCATGATTCTGGATTGCAATAGAGCTCACCCTCAGCGATTAGGAAGTGTTTGCATCGCTTAGCTTGCTGGGCGGTCTTCGAGGTGAAGTCGCAACCCGCGAGGATCGTTCACCGATCTCATTTACGAGTAAAAAAAAATAATAATAAACCCCCCACCCCCGGAAACTCTGATGCATCTTTTATCGGCTTGTCCGACGTATGTAAGCACGACTTATATCCATCGTCGTAATGCGGCTTTAAGAGTGCTGTATTATCATTTGCGGCACTCCTATGAAATAGACAGTTCACCGATGCTGCCTTATGCTCCAGGAGATATTGAGTCCGTCGTCGTAAATGGGAGGTGTAAGATGTACTGGAACTTCTTATGCGCGACTGTCCGGGCTAGCGCTGCAATCAAACCTGACATTGTTCTCTTCGCTTTTCATGACAAAATCATCTATGTCATTGAGTTCTCGGCTCCGGTTGAAAGCAATATAATAGCCAAATAAAAGAACAAGCGGCTCAAGTATCAACCACTCGTGTTCGAGCTACGTCAACTGAACCGTGGCTTCAGAGTAAAATTGGTTGTGCTCATTATTGGCTCTCGAGGGGGAACGAAGGAGTCGTTCATATCCGCACCCGAAATCATCCCGGCTTGTAGGCATAATGCCTTCATATTAGCTGGCCAAATTCAGAAGGCTGTCATCCTTGGGTCCTTTCGTCTACTTAGGTAGCATGATTCTGGACTGCAGTAGAGCTCACCTTCTGGTTAGGGGGAGCACTATTGCAGAACGATTAGGAGAAGTTTGTATCTCTTAGTTTGCTGGGCGGTCGTCGAGGTGAAGTCGGAGCCATCGAGGGTCGTTAAGCGATCTCATTTACGAGTATAAATAAATAATAATAAATACTGTGACCTAATTTTCTGAGGTTCACGGAACCCTCGATCCATTACGTAGTCCTTCGGTGCACGACAACCCTGAAACAACAAACAAGTCGAGTGCCAGGTCGTTATTACCAGAACGACCGCTGAAACGAAACGAACAACCAAAATCAAAATTTCCAGAATAATCTCAAGCTTCGAGACGGTCTCCTGCTAATTCAGACCGAAGAACGGCGTGAAGGTCACTAGTGAAGTTTAGATTAACGGATGACTAGGTATTGACCGAATAAATTAATTTAATCCAAAATTGCGGGGCGAAATCACCATATTTAATCAGGCTTGAATTAGTCGATACAATAAAAAAAAGAAATTAAGTTTCTTGAAAACCCCCTTTGGTTATTTCGATCGATCAACAATCGTAAGGCTTCGATTGTTACTAAACCTACAATTGTCAAAGCAATAAAGAATTCTGAAAGGAACATAAACAAAACAAAATACTCAGTCAATTTAGTCAAAAGAGATTCCGGTAGTTAAATTGAAAGATCTAACCATCCCAAAAAGTCCGAAATAAATAATGTCAAAGAGAAAAATGAAAATCAGAATCAAAATATCGTCAATAATAATCATGTAGATTGAACAAAACTGAACGATCGAAACCCCAAGAATTCGTCTACGTGATAAGTAAAGCTGGCTGTCCGAAACAAATACGAAAACCCAAGACAACGGGCCAGCGAAACGAAACAAGGTCACGAGACACAAAAGAAACCTACGTTCAATGTCCTTCACTGAATACGAACCGACAGCGAGAGTATTCGTCTAACACGAAGTCATTTAGACGCAACACTAACTAATCTTCCCAGTATCGTTTCAACAATAAAATATTCATAAAATAATTGTTACTCGCAACATGAAACACGAGAGCCCAAAACTCTACGAAATAAATCAATGTCGCGAGACAACCGAAGACGAATGATCAAACACAATAATCTCAAATATGCACGAGAGACACAAAAAAAAACCCACTAATCAATTACTGATCAGAGCGACTAGGACTCTATCTGGCAATTATTTCGACTCTAAAAGTTCTACGCGACTAAGATGCACAAAACATCTGTTCAAAACTCTAAAATTGGCCAGAGTCCTACTCACGACAAATTCACACAGATGCGTCATACAGAGTTGTAGCCATCCCGCTCACCCAGCAGTCCACCTCGGTGTCTCCGGAAAACGTTTCCAAAAACAAAAAGGGAGAGAGTCACTGAGAAGTTTCGTCTCCGGCGTGGGCAACTGGCATCTGAGAATGAGGGTCTGGCCGTCACCCTCCCGGGGGACATTTATTTGCTCTATCTGAACTGGGCTGTGTATGATGCAGCTCTTCGTTCGAAGCCTCGAGCTCCCAGAGTGGTTTCGTTTGAGGCGAAAATACGGAGGCGCATCGCGAAACTTCATATTAAGATCGAAAAGGCGAGGAAGCAGGCATCGCGCATTCAATGCGTGATTGATTTCATCACCACTGGTAGGGCATTTACTGCCCGCGTTCGCAAAATATCTGTGAATTTGCGCTACCATCATCACACGTTGAATAAGGCTATCAATTTCCTCCTTCTAATTAGGGAGAGATATGTTAAAAAGTTACGCGTTACGGTCTTTGGAGAAGCGGTTACGTCGGGTGGTCGACAATTCTGTTTTCCTTTCCGATCCCAATCGCTGGTTCGAACCACGTTCATCTGTGCCCGATTGCAAAGTAATTAGGAGAAGTTTGTATCGCTTAGTTTTCTGGGCGGTCTCCGAGGTGAAGTCGGAGCCCTCGAGGATCGTTCAGCGATCCCATTTACGAGTAAAAAAAAAAGAAAAAATAATGAATTATTTTCAGCTGTGTAAAATCTGTTCAAGTCTACATCAAGGCTTAATAATTTAAATGGTCTTGGTGAACATGGTTATTGGTGAACAAAGATCGATATCAGAGAGATTTTGAAAAAACTTAATCGATATCTTGAAGAAAAATATTCCTACTCACCCCACCAATAAATCCGACGGGATCCCGGGGGCACTAGTCCTTTCACCTGGCCGTTGGTCCCTAGTCTGCTTCGACATAGCCTTTCGAATCGTCGAGTTGGATAGCCCGTACATCGGCCCATTTCCTCTTATACAAGCTGGGCGAATTCTAAAATAGCAAAAATCTAGTAACGTTTTCTAGACTGCCAGTGATCGCGGTTTCACCCAAAACCGCTGTTTTCAGCCTTTCATTGGTCTTTGGCTCTTCCTGTCTATTCTCGGCTTTTTCAGCCTCCTCTAGATGTCTCTTTCTGTCTCTTTTCATATGTTCAACAGTTCATATCTCTATTTGAGCGAATTTCAACCCATAACGAGAAAAACTTCTTATAAACCTCGTAACTTTTGAGTCAGTTGTGATTAAAGGCCAATCATCAGTCAATGTTAGACTTGATATTTGGCCTTTAATCATGATCCCGATGTTCGGCGCAAGTATTTTAGGTCGATGTTCATTATCGGGGCCCCGATACTCAGGGACACGATGTTGGACTGATGTTTAGCCGAGTTGCACATATCGGCTAATCCTGCATGGATCCACGTATGCCAAAATTGTATTGATTTCTTCTATACTCATTGCGTATAGAACGATTCCATACGAATTCTATAGGTTTTTCCTATACAGTATTTATTTGGGAATGGGTCAATGTGAGTGGGACTTTCCAGGTTTTCGGGAATTTGGGAAGTATCAGGTGAATTTCTCTGATCTGGGAAATTATCTTTGATGAACACGGATGTGATTAAGAAATCTTTTTGGCAGCGTTGAACCGATTTTGGGTGAATATTTTTATTGTCGAATACAAAACGCGAACGCTGAATTTTTAATGCCACGATAAAGTCACGTTTAACCTATTGTCTCGCGTAAGTCCCGAATCGTCTCGGTGTGAGAGGAGTAGTGGTTCCGTCTGACAATGAGTATGAGTGCGCCATATGAGAAGCATGTTGGCGCACGCACACCGCTACAAAACGGGTAAAAGTGGGGATCACTTCCATCCCGTTCACTTCCACTCCATTCTTCGGGTTCCATGAGACAAAGCAAAAAGATAGGGTAAAAATATTCAATACCTTCAATTTTGACCTTTGAATGAAAGCCCGCAATGATTAATGATTTTTACTTGAATATAAATGTCTATTAGATTGTACGCGATTATTATTCAATAGATTGGGTGAATTTACTGAACAATTTGAACACAAAAGAATTAACTAATTGAATTTTGATCTTTAAAGGATGGCTCTAAATTTTTGATAATAATTTCTGCTTGATTCTTGCTCGGGGTGCTAAGTAATACTGGTCAGTGGTTAGCGTTGTAACATGCAAGCGGTGATTGTTGCTGGGGCAGTCCGAGTGGTGCTGCCTCAGTGACGAAATTGAATATTCATGCAGAAAAACCTAAGCGTAAATTACGTTTAAGAAGTCGTACTTTAAGTTTTCGAAAACCTATTTTACGCTTAGAGTTAAACAGTAAAATACGCCCAAAACCGCCGTAAATTACGATTACATAAACGTAATTTACGATGTCCTAAGAATTGGTAGTCAACTGTCCATGAAATTTCATTTTTTTTTTTACCAGTGTAAGGATAATTTACATTTTGCTCAACGTAAATCCCAAAGCAAAATACGCTTTGTTTAGGCGTAATTTTCGTTTTTATTTTCACCGTAACATAAGCTTTTTTAAAGCCTAAATTCCGTTTTTCATATCGGAAAAAAGCCTCATACACCATATTGACATTAAGCGTAAATTACGTTTATCAAAACGTAATTTACGTTTAGGTTTTTCTGTATGTTATATTTTGAACAATATTCGAATATTTCTATACGAACATTTTTTATTCGCATTCTGAATGATGGGATTCTATACATGAGTTTTAGTTCTATACGAATAATCTATGTGCTTGAGAGAGATACGTTTAGAAATTCGGCGGGTCTAGACACGTGTCTATACAAGTCGAAGTAGATTGTGTGGATTTCATGTAAGTTTTGGATTGTGTGGGTTGTGGATTGTGTATGTGTTATTATAGAGAACTGCAGGAAACGTTTTTTTCTTACTTGAAATGGCCAATTACGGTAGAATAAAATCAATAATCTGCTCTGTGTTTTCTTTTTTTTCCTTCCACCGAAAATTTCAATCCTTCTCGTCATATCTATACTCCCAAAAAAACAAAAACAAATGTCTTCGCAAAAACACTGCGTCTAGAAAAAGTTTTGTGGGGTCGTTTCTGGAAAGAAGAAACATTTTTTTCTTGAAAACAAAATTCCCATAGAAATTTTGCAAAAAATAAACAAATAACAATCAAAGCCACGTTAAGAAATGTCCAATGGATCATGGAATATGCTATCAGATTATTATGGGGAGGATAACTCTGAATAGAAGGATTTTCAAAAAAATCTTCATAAAATAAAAAATTCAATAGAGACAGGATTCAATGTTCTTGTCGCGGATCAGAAGATACAGATTGATACGAGACAATGAGTTGGAAAACTCCGCGCCAAGAACTTTGAATCCTGTCTCTACTGAATTTTTTATTTTATGAAGATTTTTTTGAAAATCCTTCTATTCAGAGTTATCCTCCCCATAATAATCTGATAGCATATTCCATGATCCATTGGACATTTCTTGACTTGGCTTTGATTTTTATTTGTTTATTTTTTGCAAAATGTCTATGGGAATTGTGGTTTCCAGAAAAAAATGTTTCTTCTTTCCAGAAACGACCCCACAAAACTTTTTCTTGGCGCAGTTTTTTTGCAAAAACATTTGTTTTTGTTTTTTTGGGAGATTTCAGTCATTTTTCCAAAACGAGCACACGATCATTTTCGTATGAATCGAATTGATTTTTTTCCGCGCAACAGAAACTATTTTCAATCACTTCTGCTCTAAGAAAAAAAGGTATTTCTTTCCTACATTTATTTATAATTCATGCTCCGATTCGATTTGAGAATTTCATGAGAAAATCGAACGTGCAAATTACCCGCGTAAAATAACCTCAGAAATAAACTCGCCCACATGTTATTCACGGACTGAGTTGAAAATCTAAATTAATCGAGGATAGGGGAAAAATTTCTATGCAATATACAGCGCTATATGACCTTGTTCATCAATTTTTCATTAATTTTTACAATAAGTCAATGATGAGTCTAAAAAATGCAAATCAGTAGAATTCAAGAAGGAGAGAGAAAGAGTAATGCGCTATTCAAATCTCTCTCCTCTGCGCGTGAGGTTGAAGCGCACTGCTACCAACTTCGAAAACGAAATCTCCCACTGCTCAGAGATAATGTGAAATGCGAGAATGTGGATATGATCCCGTTGCTATGCACGTAATTTCCTAAATATTAAGTCGAAAAAGAAAATAATGATATCAATGGAAAGCTCAAGGCCGATTTATGTAATGTAACTAAGGCTATTTTTTTCGTAGGGTTTCCCGTTTTCATTTTATTCAATAAATGTGTTTCGGTGGTAGTGGAGGGGGTAGCTGCTTCGTGTATAGATACGCAGTGCGTTTGGCCTGATGTTATGCTCAGTCGGTCAAAACTTTTTTTGGCCGATACGCTATCGCGTATCTCGATCTGGACCTCGGAGATAAAGATAGTTTGTGAGGTTACGTTTCATGATTAGTATACGTATTTTTTTAGTGCTGTCAGAGAACGTTTTCAATTTCGTGGGACAAATGCTCTCAATTAGGTTACGCTGAGAGCCCGAAATCACGAAAACTATTTAATAATAATTCCGTAAAAATTTGTAATATCTTCCCAAAAATAATGAGACTAATATTTTTAGAAAAATTTCTGTGAAATGAACTGTTTGTTCAGCTATTTCTGAAAGGAAATCATTTTTTCTCCAAAGAATAGAATTCGCATAGAATATCAATGAAAAATTGGACAGACGAAACAAATTAAGTTTGAAAAATTTTGAATAAATAATTGAAAGTCGGTGGAAATCACGAATGGGGTATAGAATTGTTTTTTTACTTCGATTGTTGATTGGAAAGATGTTCTATCACGTGAAAAATAAATGAGTTAAATTGAATAGAAAACAAACAGGGGTTCGAGCTTATCCAACAGTAGGCATGTCGCCATTACTTTTTGCGTTATTAGTCTTTCTTGTTTTTAGTTCTACCAATTTCATTGGTAGTGAGCTTCCGCATGGATTCGTAGCAATTCCCTGTTCTTATGACAGGCATATAACTGCAACCACATGCTACCCCATGCTAAATGGTTAAATGTTTCCGTAAATGCTTGTTCAGTTGTGCCCATTCAGAATACTAACCTTCAGTATTGTAAGAGCTACAATCATACTAAATTCTAACTTGCTATTCCCATTTTTTTGAGCTATCATGTGCACAACAACGAAAAAATTTTAAAAACGAAAAAATGGGAATATCTCAGAAACTTTGTATGAATGGAGTCATACATTTTCATTGATCCGGATAGTGGCTGTCTAGACGAGTATGTTGAAAAAAAAATTGAAATTCGTCAAGTAATTCATGAGATATTTGACAAAAACCGCGAGGCCGATTGCGCACATCTAAAATACCAACGTCGACTATTTTAAGAGCTAGAAACCAAATTTCAATTTGCTGTCTCCTTTTTTTCTCAAGTTATCGTGCGTACAAAATTTTTAAAGAAAAACCGAAAAACGGCATCTCCGAACTGTATATTAACCTATTGCTTCGCGTAAGTCTCAAATCGTCACGGTGTGAGAGGAGTGGGGGGACCGTCCGAGTATATGTGCAGACCGTCCGAGTATAAGACCATAAGAGCAGCAGGCTAGCGCGCACACCACTACAAAACGGCGGAAAGTGGGTACCGTGAGATGAAACAAAGGGTTAAAGAGTCTATATATTCTGATCAACCTACATAGAGGCCATCGAGATGAATATTTTGACAACAAAAATTGAAATGGGTGTCATAGTTTTTGAGATATTGAGGAAAAACGAAATTCAAACAAATTGTTATATCTCTGGATTAGGTCGATCGGGCTGAAACACCGCACCAAAGTTGAGCTTAACAACAGCTACAATTAGCCAAAATTTCAGATTTTTATCTACAAATTTCACCGTATTGATGTTGAATTTTCTAAAAATTAATCACGAAAAACTCAAGTTGTCGGATACATACAAACAGACATGTCCCTAAAAAAGGCATTTCTTCATGTTTCATTATATTCTAGACCATTTGCAATCAAAATTGGAAAATCGAAAAATCAGTCAAAAACAAGGCTTCCATTCATAGGCAATAAAAAGCTTTATAGGATATAAGAATGATTCTTTGGTTATTTTGAAGAAAAAAACAATGAAATCTGCCTAAAAAAATAAGAAAAAATGTTTTCATGAAAAAACTGCACCAATAAAAAGTTTTGTTTGGTTTTTACTGGGAAGCAGAAATTGTTGAAAAATACAAAAAAATGAAAAAGAAAGCCAAGCCAGAAATGTTGAATGAATAGTCATTGTGCACAATCAGATTTCAATGAGAAAGATAATTTCAAATCTAATAAAGACTAGAAAAAAATTCTCTGTAAAATAAAAAATTAGTAGAAGCAGGACCAACGTTCTTGGCGCCGATCGGAAGATGGAAGATTAGATTGATACTAGACAGTGAGTTGAAAAACTCTGCGCTAAGAACGTTGGCCCTCCTTCTACTAATTTTTTATTCCATAGGGAATTTTGTTCAATCCTCATTACATTTGAAACTATTTTTCTCATTAAAATCTGCTTGTGGATAACGACCAGTCATTCCACATACCTGACGTAACTTTTTTTTTCTTTTTTTGTGTATTCTTCTAAAATTTCTGTTTCCAGGAACCAAACAAAACTTTTTCTTGGCGCAGTTCATTTTACAAAAATACGGTTTTTTCATAGGTAATAGCTTCAATCTTTGTTTCTGATTTTCATTTTTCAGAGAACACCTGAACCTTGTGATCCTCAGTGTTGATTCTTGCCTATTTTCGATTCTTATATAATGCCCCCACATACAAGACAGGCTCCCCCCCCCCTTTTATGAAATCTCCCACCATACATAAGACCCCCGATTTAGAACCCCTACCTGTTGACAAAACACCCCTTGTACACCCCCTCCCCCCCACCCCCACACAAAAACTCCGTCCTCATTCATGAAAACCTACATATATGAACCCTTTCTATATATAACCCCACCCCACTCTCTTATACACCTCACTAGAATCACCTTGAATCAAACCAGAAAATCTACTTGAATCAAGCCAGGAAATGGACATGTATCAAGCCGAAAAATCAACGTGAATTAAGTCGAAAAATTAGACCATATAGGGCTTCCTTCTCCGTGTCAATCAGTTTTATCAAACTGAATGGACCCTAAACCGTTTCTGTTACATGTTTTTTTCCATTTTGGGAACAATACATTCAACGAATTGAAAAAAATCATGAACGTTTAATTACCGTAATAAAGTGTTTAAATAACCAGAACGTTTAAATTTGACTCGGTGGAAAATGCGAAACAAATGTAGAAGAAAGAAGTGGAGGAATGGGATATATATATATACTTGCTATATATACACAAATATATAGAAGAAGATCGAGATGAGTCCGGCGTGCGCCTGATAACGTATTGGCCCGTCAGTTATTACTCATTAACTGGTCGAAGGGTGTGGAAATCGAGAGCTCTAGTACAATGGAAGGTAATGGCTATATGATTCTCCATGAGTTAAAAAGACGTGCGTGGAGAGGGGAAACGTGTAACTGCAGGAGAGAAGAATCGAAGTATATTTGAACAGGGTTCATGGGTGTGTATAGTATACTCAGCGCCTTGTCCTGTGTATATGCCTATGGAGAATGCCCGTTATGTGCACTCTATACCCGGTACTCATGTTCGGCTTTTGATCCGTACGTCAGATAAGATCGTTCTTTGTTACCGAGAGACTTTATATGCTTCCAAGAGGTCCACTCGTAACCTCCTACAAAATCATTCCAACTCCACTACTTTGATGATATTGATTTTGTCACTAATTCAAGAATGATTTATCAGGAGGTACATAAGGATGTTATTCATTTGTTAATTTTAAATAAACTGAGATGCAAAAATCAATAGAAGCATCGAATAATTACTTAGCAACTGTAAAATCTTCACGCTCATTTCAGCAATATACTACAAAACTAAAAATTATCGAATAATCCCTCCAAGACAGTTGGGGATTACTTGTCTTCCTACTGCTTGAAAATTTCGACTATTATTAAATTTTCTAAATTTCATGTCTTCCCCTCAAATCATATTGAATGCAAACTTTCCATGCAATTACATTACTGAAATATAAAGATCAGTGAGAAAATTCTTGTTATCGTTAATTCCAACTACAGATTATTCCAGTTCTTACCTTTGTCATCTTTTTCTCGCTTGTGAAATGAAACATTTATTGAGAATTTTGATATTCTTGATTATTTTCTCCAATCGGATTTCCACCAATCAGCGCACAGTATTTGAGACTAACCGAAAGTTTTATTTTGAATATTTCCTCCTAGCTTTTGAATATTTCGAAGCAGCTCTTCGTTTTATGCTCCCGCACGGAAGTTTTGTAATTGTTCATTTTTACGATCTGCTAATTTTGCTTGGAAGTGATGGAGAATATCATGAAACGTCAAGATTGATATTTTTACAGAATGTCTATGTCACATAAATAAATAAATAAGGACATGTGTAATCACATAAATAAATAAATAAGGAAATGTGTATGTCAGATAAATCTTCATGAAACATGCGACTGTTACTTTTTGTCTTATTAGTCTTCCTCTTTCTTTTATTTCTATTTTAGTAAGTTTCCGAACGGATCCGTATCAATTCCTTATTCACAAGACAGACATACATACGCAATCACAGTAATTGTTTTTATGAAACCATCACTTCTTTGCCTATATTTACACTGTGTAATCGCTCATAGGTATTAATTGATTGTGGTATTTTAGTTACCCCTACCATTATTTTCGAACTCCATCGTCGAAATAAAATTCCATGTTTTTGCTTCCGAATGGAAGCCTTGTATTTGAGCGATTTTTCGATTTTCTAATTTTGATGGCAAATGATCTAGAATGTTATGAAACATGAAGAAATGAAGTTTTTAGGGTCATGTCTGTATGTATATGTGTGATGAACTTAGTTTTTGGTCATAAATTTTCAGAAAATTCCATATAAAGACGGTGGAATTTGTCGATCAAAGTCTGAAATTTTGGCTGATGGTAGCTATGATTAAGCTCCACTTTGTTGCGCAGTTTCAGCCCGGGCGCTCCGGTAGTTCGTGAGATATAACAACATCTTTAAATTTCGTTTTTCCTCAATATCTCGAAATCTGCTACACCGATTTCAATTCTTTTTTTTTTTTTAATTTGTCTCGATGGCATCTATCTAGATCAATCAAAATATATATACCCTTTTACACAAAATTTGAAGATATGCCCGTTTTTCCCTTTTTGTCACGAAAAATATTGTTTACACGATAACTTAATAAAAAATGGAGATAGCGAGTTGAAATTTGGTATGCTTCTAGCTTTTATAATATAAAAGGTTGATATTGTGGATGGGCGCAATCGGCCGAACGATTCTTGAGATCTTCAACCTTTTGTATAAATATATTTCTTCAAATATCTTATGAACTACTGGACGGATGTCAAATTTTTTTTTCAAAATGTTTGTCTCGGTCGCCTCTATCTAGATCAATCAAAATCTATATATCCGTTTATAGAAAGTTTCCGAGATATTTCCGTTTTTCTGTTTTTCTTTTTTTTCAGTCTTGTACACCCGACAACTTGAGGAAAAATGAGGATAGCAAGTTGAAATTTGGTATGATTATAGCTCTTTCATCACGCTGTGCGAAAGAGTGACTTTTTAGGTACGCTTTGCGTGCCTAAAACGTCCCTTTTCCACACATTGTGATGAAAAATATCGTTCGATACTCGTGGGAAAAGTGGTTTTTGGTTTGTGGGAAATGTTTTCCGCACTCGTAACGAAATATACTATTACATAACTGAAGTTTGGTATTTTGTATGAGCGCAATTGGTCGAGTGGTTTTGGGGATATTCAATTTTTTGTATGAATCAATTTTAGATAGAATTTTATTTCGACGATTTTCGACTTTCAAATAATGAGTTATTTATCAATGGAGTTCGAAAATTATGGTAGGGGTGATTAAAATACCACAATAAACCAATACCTATCAGCGATAACGCAGTGTAAATAAAGGCAAAGGAGTGATGGTTTCCTAAGAACAGTATGAATGTGGTTGTGTATGTATGCTCAAAAGGCTGAATATCTCAAGAACCGCTCGGCCAATTGCGCCCATCCACAATACCAACCTTTTATGTTATAAAAGCCAGAAGCATGCAAAATTTCAACTCGCTATCTTTATTTTTTATTAAGTTATCGTGTAAACGAGATTTTTCATGAAAAAACGGAAAAGCGGTAATATTTTCAAATTTTTTCTGAACCGGTATATATATTTTGATGGATTCAGATAGAGGCCATCGAGACGAGTATTTTGAGAAAAATTGAAAGCGGTAGATTTTGAGATATTCAGGAAAACCGAAATTTAAAGAAGTTGTTATATCTCAGGAACTACTAGACCGATCGGGCTGAAACTGCGCACCAAAGTGAAGCTTCATCATAGCTACCATGAATCATAATTTCAAACTTTTATCGACAAAATTCACCGTATTTATATTGAACTTTGTAAAAATTGATCAACAAAAACCCAAATTGTCACACACACACATACAAACATGACCCTAAAAACATCATTTTTTCACGTTCCATACCATTCTAGACCATTTGCCATCAAAATAAGAAAATCGAAATCTCGCTTAAATACAAGGCTCCCATTCGGAAGCAAGAAGTAAAGTTGATGCTAAAAATCTGAAATTTAAAAAATAATTGATATTATTTGGGAGCACATCTGGGCGAACTTTCGGCTCAATCGGGAAGTAGTTTTTGAGATGCAGGAATTTCTCTAAAATACGCAACCGCAATGAATTTTTTTGACGTCAAAATATTCCCTATGATAATATCTATCAAATCTAGTCACAACAGTTCTAGCGAACGAGGGATAACTTTGCACTAATCGGTATTTTTCATTTTTGTCATAAAATGGGTTTACAATAATTCTCAAAAAATTTAAGATGGAAAGCTGAAATTTGGTAAGATCGTAACTCTCATGGTACTACAGGCTAGTGGAAAATATGTTTTGTTCAATACCTCCTAAACTACCGGTCGGATTGATTTTTTTTACAAAATACTCGTCGCGATGCTCTCTATCGAGATGAAATTTCGCCGTGATGCGCTCCCAAATAATGCCAATTATTCGACAAAATTTCAGATTTTTAGCTTGGTAGCAGGACAGGTCATCCCCAGCCTTTTTCATCTCGGGACATTTCATCCCGGCACTTTTCATCCTCTTATTTCACCCTAAGCCATTTCATGTTAGACCCGTTTCGTTCTAGGCTACTAGAATCCCCTACCCTTTTCATTTCAGAACATTTCATCCTAGGGTTATTTCATCCTTATTTTGGAAAACAAAATCTGAAAAAAACGATTTCGGAAAAAAAAATTTTAGAGGACAGAATCCGGATAAAAGACTAGTGAAAAAAAATCTTGTGATGGAAATTGATATTCTATTCGATTATTTCATTCACATGCTATTTCAATATGACACAATTAAAATTAAAATTACCAAACATTGGTGACGGCAGCGTGTTCTGCATCCTTTCTGATAGGCACTCCACTTCTATATATCACTTCACCTAAACCGTCGCTATATTTATAAAATGTGTGTGCATCAACAATCAATGTTTTTTGCCCTCTTCGAGTTTTGTCGAATTTCAACACTACGTTCAATTTATTTCGGCAGATTTCATTCTTAAATTATGTCGTTCTTCCTCGTAGTTGGAATGTGTACTGTGTCATGAGAGTAAATATTAGGTCATCCCACTTCTGGTGTCACACTGTTTATTTTCTATATCTTACCAACAGATAACCGACATACAATGATACTTTCATAATATTGTTAATTCTTCTCAATAAATGACGCAACACCAGTTTTATTAAGGGGCGGTGTTATTCGAACACAACAAAGAGATGTCTTTTATGACAGGAGTCAAGAACAAGTGAAGTTTTAATCAAAAGACGAAAGTATTCAGAGTTTAGCACAGAACATACTTCAGCTCATACATTCAACGAAGGGGGGAACCCGCAACACTACTCCCCCTCGAATGAAAAGGTTGCCGCCCTGACAACCATACTGGAGACTATTTGAGATATTGCAACCTTCAAAACGAATGACAGTTGTTATTGTTGAGATATAATGAATTGAGTAGAAAGAAGGAAGAATTGAGTCATAAGTGGAAAGTTGGAAAATCCCACATAGGGAGGGCTCCAGTTTGTTTTTCAGCTAAAACCTCCCAGAAAATTAACTCTGTAAAACAACCCGAATATGTGTTTGACTCGATATAAATCAATAGATTCGAACTGTGTAATCACTACAATTTCATTTCAGTAGCGAAGTGGTAAAAGGAGATAAGCCAATTTTGACTATTCACAAGTTTTCAATCTATATCTTGGAATCTAAGGAAGATAGCAAAATTTTTGTTATAGCCTTTTTTATGGAGCCAATTGAGTGCTACAACAAATGTAATTACGAAAATTTCGCTATCTCCCTTAGATTTGGAAATATTCCTTAAAAACTCAACTGGGAGATAAGTCGACTTATCTCCGTTTACCACTCCACTACTGATTTGCTTGTTGTATGAATAGAAGTGTAATGATTATTATTATACATTTGTACATTCAATATTAACAATTTTGATTTTTAGTAATTACAAGGCGCTGGTGAAAAATGGGTATGTTGATTAGGGTTATTTCTCTTATAACACAATTAAATAAGTAATTTGTCCATCTTAAGTCATTAGTCTACTGGGCCCAGTTTTATTAGAATGAATTTGTTAACCACGGGAAATTTTGGTGTCAGTTAACCACTGACTATCAGTTAACCACTGATCTTATTAATCGAGATTAATAGATAATTGAAATAAAAGACCATTAAGGTGTTAATGTGGGTTAATTCTTCCAATGACCACAGCCTATTAACATGAACCACCTTGAACATTCCCCGAAGAAACTTCTGAATGCCATACACTACATCATTCAATTTTGATCTAATTACATAAGTCTTTTCCCAATCTTGTTGGATTTTTGGACACTTTCCTTTAACTCGTTTGGAGGCAAAGAGCCAAACTTTCTGCCCAGGTGTAAAATAGATCATGTGAGCTTTTAAGTCAAATTTCGATCTCATCTTATTGCTTTTCATTAACCAATTTTCTCGAATTTGTTGATGAATATCCATTAAATGATCTTGGAGTTGATCAGCATAATTAGCAGGAGTGGTGTCATCAATAGCACTACCGGTGGGGGGATTTCCCTGAAAAAGATTTAATGGAAGTCGTAGTTCTCTACCGAGCATTACCATTGCAGGGGAAAACTCTGTAGTTTGGTGTTTCGAGGAGCGATAGGTCATGAGAAAAAGCGGGAGCCACTTATCCCATACCTTCTGATTGTCATCGATGAACTTGGCAAGATAATTTCGGAAAGAGTGATTGAGTCGTTCAACCATCCCGTTGGATTGGGGGTGGAGGGGAGTGGTTCTAGTTTTATGGATCCCTAAAAGCTTCATGACGAGACTGAAAACATGAGCCTCAAAATCTCTTCCCTGATCCGCATGAATCTCAAGTGGTATTCCGAATCGGGAAAAGACATGAGATACCAAAGCCTCAGCCACAGTCTCAGCTTTGTGATTGGGAAGAGGAATAGCCTCAGGCCAACGTGAAAAGTAATCTGTGACAACAAGGACAAAGCGATTACCGCTAGTAGATCTGGGTAATGGGCTCAGGATGTCGACAGCGACTCTTTCAAATGGGAAGCCCACGTTGTAAATCTGAAGCTCTCCTTTGATCCGTTGTCTAGGTCCATCGCGACTGAAGCAAATAGAACAAGTTCTGCACCATTTCTCTACATGAAACTTCTAACTTGCCCAATAAAAACGTCTGCCAATATTATTCAGCATTTTATTCACTTTGAAGTGACCACCAACTGGAGAAGAGTGGGAGAACATCAAGATTTTGTGACGACGCTAACCAACGTGAACCTCAAAACTTAAAATATAAACCGTAGACTTATCCATAACTCGATGCGAAACTCAAAACAGCCGGAATGTTCTCACCTTCGGCCTCCGCTCCTCGATGTCCCCATGAAAATCCTCGAAAACCGAATAAACGAAGAAAAACGGAAAAACGAGAAAATGTTGTCGGGCGCCAGCTGACTTTTGTTCCAGCGGTGTCAACGAACCGCATTAAAAAGAACCATACGAAAAACTTAGCTATAATCGGGGAAACCAATGGAGAGGTTGCGGAATTAGCTCGACTAGCTCGGAGGTATTCGGAGAGCGGGGTAGGATCGGTCGCTCGGTCTTAGGAAGGATGTCGCTTATTCAACAAAATGCACCGAAAAATGAAAAGGAAGAATCAGAGAATTAATTAAATGGGAGATGAGAGAATTACTTTAAAGTTACTCCGGGATTTATTCAATTTCTCGATAATATTTCAACTCAGGTGGAATTTCTATTCTTCACAAATAAAATACATTAATTTCGATTAACTTCAATCAAATTAAATTCAAGTGAATTCCGGACAGTGAGAGTACGTGAATTGACCTTGAGAGAGAGGTTATCACAAAGGGAAATGGGGGATCCGAAGAATTCAAGCCAACGATCTCTCCGCATCGTCCAGAGACTGGAGTGCTGGAGGATCCGAAGGCTATATCAATTCCGATGCGATGATCTCAGCGAATCTCCTCAGAATAATAAATGACAATTAATGGGCGAGGGACTCCAATATGCAAATGTCACTTAAGAGTGCCATTTTGCCCCATATTCGAGTCCGTGCTCCATCAAGAGCGTCGTGGCGTCACAGGAAAATCCCTGGAGCTCACGAGCTTCAATGTCGTAATTTCCGGGGTCTCGTCTTCCAAGAAACCTTAAATTAATAAATTCAAACCTTGGGGGAGCTTTACTGAGTTAGAAGAGCACTCATTTGAGGCTTCAACTCGCTCAGGGAAGAGAATAAACCACCATGTGCACGACAGCATCACGGCACGTGAGGAGCATGTGTGCACTTGTAGGCCTGTTTTATCCACTTTTTCCCACTAAAATTGGCACTGCACATTCCCCATACGTTCTCGAGGGTTCCAGTGAACTAATAATGCACTCAGAAGGTGCATTAGTTGTTCACAAGACCTCTTGGTGAACGGAGAGGGCACAATGGCGCCATGGCAGGGCATGGGCCATGTGCGGCCTTTTATTGGGTCTCACTGTCCGTTGTCACTATCACTGGAAAGTCACTGGAGTTTTTATCACTGGGGAGAGGTCTAGGAAGCCGAACGAGGGTTTTATGCACTCACTGGTGCATTTTTCCTCTCGTTCGGATGAGTTTTGATGGTTGGGAATGCATCTCGGTGTCACTCTTGTGACCGCCGGTGCACTCTTCCCGGAGGTTATCACTGGGCACACTGGGAATAGATGCACTTCTCTCCTCGGGAGAGAGTGCACATGGTGAATAAAAATGTACTTACCATGTTCTTCGTGTGGGTCCTCGGCGATGGTCTCCACCAACTCTCTCAATCGTGGCGGATGTTCTCGGGGATGTCGTCGCAGTGGCTGCTTGGGTCCAACTCTCTCGTAAACTGCGTTTAACTGGCGGATGTTCTCAACTGGGTGGCGCGACTGGCACGCCGTCTAGCTGCCGCTGGGGCGGGCTCCTGTAAACGAGCATGCGGGGATTTCGATTCGAATGGGTTTTAGACTTATTTAGGCATTTCTACATTTATTTCTACAGTCATTTTTACATTTATTTAGGCATTTTTTTAATGAATTAACCCAAGGGGTTTTTATCCACAATGACTGAACGATAGGAATCTGGAGGTTCGGAAGGGGGGCATTAAGGCAGTTGTTCGCCTTTTCCTCTCGCGAATGCCCTTCACACCTGAGTGAGTGCACTTTTTCGCTTCTGTCACTCTCCCGGGAGTCATCCTGGAGTCACCGTGAACAAATCTAAATAGAGAATAGCCCATGGCGATCCATGCAGACGAGTGGGCTATATTCATCCACATGGCCTTCCAGCTGCACTGGTGAATCCAATGACTCCACGAAGCGCCTTAGCCAGGGAGCGTGAGTGTTTCACCTCAACCTCTGTGATCAGCAGCCTGCACTCAACGAGATCAGCGAGATCTTAGCGGGAAGCTCGGTATATCGGCTCTGAATCGCGGTGGATCGTCATCCCTCTCAGGATCCGCGAGATTTCAAAATACAAAAATATAACTAGGAAAATACAATTACTGTACATTTTCCCTCAACCGTAAAACCGAAAATTTATCCCCTGTTATGTTCGGAGATGCTACCTGCGTCGAAGGTTAAGAATTTTAGTCTTTTAGCTAGAATTTATAATTAAATAAAATGGACGACGCTGCTTTTTTTATTCTTACCTGAGGTTGATTTTACTATTGATGGATATGGATTGGAAATTGAATTAAAAAGAGATTAGATCAACTTTACACATTTATTTGAATTGATTTTGATTCTTCGTGCAATTTTAGAGGTTGAAACAATGATTATCTGTGAAACCCTGCATTCATTACTAGATCTATTTCTTGAATGTTAACAATGGTAATTATTCACTTTGAGTGGTTCTTAATTATATTTCGTGAATTCTTGAGATAATCCACCACGTTTCTCTACCAGCGAACGATTGGTACACTATTACAAATACTTAGGTGGAATTCCCGTCTTCCACTTGTTCGGGATTGACGAAGTTAGAATTGAATAAGTCTTGAGTCTTAATTGTTTATAAAAGTTTGAGCCACACCCCCGATTCATCAAGTTCACCACTAATTCTCTCAGATGCAAGAAGCTGTTCTACTTTCGGTTAAAGGAACTTGTATCCCCGAACACTTGCTAATTTATATTCCCTACTGCTATTCGAGAACACTCCGAATTTCCGAAGATAAGTTCGAACACTAACAAGAGCCGGACCGATTCCAAAAAATACTTCCGCCAAGAAGTCGTAGTTAATTCGCGAGAGGGTTTTCGTGACTAAAGTTTGATTTTTTGGAGGGGCCTCGCCTTACTTGGGGAAAATGGAAATTTATTTGGAGTGGGGGAGGTGGCGTGATTTCCGCCTCTTTGGTTTCCTGGTTCATCGACCCGGCTCTGTTGTCGAATTTTGCAAGGTTGCGGTCTTTCGTTTTTCAAGTGTTCCCGAGGAGTGCAACGTTGTGCATTCTTTAGAGGTCGATGTCGGTTGGCATTGATTTTGAAATAGGGTGATTTGTGCATTGTTGTTGATGAGGAAGTGATTGAAATAATCTGGACAGAACACCCCTAAAATCCGAAATAAATCAGATACATAACTGAAACTAAAAGAGAACAAAAACTTTAATATTACTTGAACCGGAGATTTTACTTTTTACCCGTTTTTAATGTGTATCGACACGTGCATTTAATTATTTATTGAAATCGAACGTTGTTTTCCCCGCGAGGCCCTTCCTGATGTTCTTGGAGACCGGTTTCTACGAGCTGGAGCTAAAAGGGGTCTTGCATCGCCCTTCGGTAGGGGTGCTAACTTTTTGGGGTTAAAGGAATCGCGACTCTCTCTCGGAAAAGATCAAAATAATTTCATACTTACCTACTCACTCTTACGGTTTACTTAATTCTGCGACGAAGTTGTGTACAGGTGGCGGAATTCTCGAAAATTCCGTCACAATTTCTTTCGTTACTGCTTTTGGAACGACGATTTGAAAAATTATTGTCGATTGAGTGGAAGATTCCCATCGACGATAGAAAATTCCATTCTCCAATTCCAGAGAATTCCAATACAATAAATAGATGTTGATTTCAGGGCCGAAATGAGAAACTGTAGACCAATCAGGACGTTCATTCTTTTTCTTGGACACAATAATACACCTCAAAACTGGATCTTCGGATTGAAGACGACTCCAATCGAAACTGTCGTCTACAGTGCAGATAGTCCTGCAAACTGGTTTGAGAGATTTTTCCTCAAGAGAATTTGATCGGTTGCATTTTTTACAAGTGCAAGGGCGACGAGAGAGACCATCAGCATTGCCATGGAGATGGCCAGGCCTGTGTGTAATTGAGAAATCATATTGGAAGAGGATTTCTAGCCAACGAGCAATAATATCGTGAGGATGTTTAAATGATAGGAGCCATTTCAGGACTACATGATCAGTTCGAATGAGAAATTTACGTCCGGGGAGATAATGATTGAAATTCTCAACAGATCGAACTACAGCTAAAAGTTCTCGACGGGTAACGCAATAATTTCTCTCTCCTTTTTAAAGGCATTTGCTGAAATATTCGATGACCCTTTCTTCACTATTTTGAATCTGGGAGAGAGTGGCTCCAATTGCTGTGTTTGATGCGTCAGTGTCAAGGATAAAGTCACCATCGGGGATCGGTATTGAAAGTATTGGTGGACTTGTGAGGTGTTGTTTCAGTTGGTCAAAGGTATTCTGAGCTTGTTGTGACCATTTGAAGGGAATTTTGTGTTCTGTGAGGGTGTATAAAGGTTTGGCAACGTTTGCAAAACCTTCAACATGATTCCGATAGTAGGAACATAGACCGAGAAAGCTGCTGAGTTGAAGTTTGTTCGAGGAATTGGCCATGATAAGATTGAGGAGATTTTTTCAGAGGAGCATTGAACTCCCATTCTGGAAATCACATGACCTAAATATAAGACTTCTTCTTTGAAGAAAACACATTTTTTAGTGTTGACCTTGAGATTAGCTGAAGATAATTGAGAAAAAATTGTTTTGAGGTTTCTTAGGTGATCGTCAAAGTCCTTGCCAAAAACGGTAATATCGTCCAGGTAAACGCGACTAATTTTTCCAACTAGACCTCTCAGAACTTCGTTCATGACCCTAACGAATGTGGCTGGAGCATTACAAAGTCCAAAAGGGAGGATTTTGAACTGCCACAGTTCATCTCCGATAGCGAAAGCTGTCTTTTCTCTGTCTCTGGGATCTGATTCAACCTACCAATAACCAGATTTTAAGTCGATCGTTGAAAACCATATAGACCCTGAGCTAGAATTGAAAATGTCTTCCCTTCTAGGTAATGGCATTGAATCTTTGATTGTGATATCATTCAACCGGCGGTAGTCGACACAAAATTGTAAAGAGTCGTCTTTCTTCTTATTGAAAATTATAGAAGAAGACCAAGGGCTACAGCTTGGTTCAATGACATTCTGTTTTTTCATTTCTTCGAAAAACTCGAACGCCTTATCTTGAAAATGAAAAGGAATTCGGCGCGTATTTTGTTTGATTGGGGACGAATCTTTCACGACGATTTGATGTTTCGCCCCGTGGTACCGACCTGAATCCTCGGAATTCTTAGAAAAACTGTTCTGAAATTGTAGAAGGAATGATTTCAGCCGCTCTTGTTCTTGAAAATTCAAAAGTTCACAAGAAGTTTCGTAAAGTTTGGACCAATGATCTGGAATCTTTTTCCGACTATCAAGAATATTGTGAGGAATTCTGTTTGAGATGACTTGTTTCATAGAAACGATTTTCTTGACATGATTAATGTCAAATTTGCGATTGACAAGTGATTTGAAATCTCTCAATAGTCCTGATTTGAAGCGGAAGTTCAATCCGAGAATGCATCGATCCGAAATTTCTGTGAAAACCACATCTAAATCTAGACAAAGATTTCCGATGATAAAAGTTACTAGTTTGGTGGCAATGTAAGGAAATTCATCACCTGAAACTGTCTGGATAGTGATATTATTGATGACATTTGTCAAATATTTCAAATTGTTATTGAAGAGGTTAGGATTAACGAGGGTAATATCTGAGGCAGTGTCAATAATCATTGAGCACGGGTTTCCATTAATCATACTTTCAATTTTCAACCCCAATATCAATTCTGGATTTTCAGTCGAAACCTGAAAACATCTGAAATTATTCATGTTTGATAGAGTCAATCCGTCCCCCAACGAACTGACTCTATTTAGTTTTCTGGATTTGAGTGCATAATTGAATTTGATTTACGGAGATTCAGATTCCTGTTATTATTATTGAAAGATCGATTTTTCGGCAAGTTTGAGTTCTGACGATTTCCGTCACTGAAGTTACGATACGGATGAAATCGATTCGAAGAATTGTCAGTTGAAGTGTTCTGTTGAATTCTCTGTTGATGGTCATCTGAGGTATTGAAAGTGTGACACTTATTCGCATAGTGACCAAATTTTCCGCATTTGAAATAAGTAACGAGAAGACGTTTGTTCGAAAATTCTCCGTGTGTCGAATGATGTGAAGACGGATTGTGAAAGTTGTCTTGGGAACGTTTAGCAGAAGAATTCCCGGCGGGACGTTTGTTGTTCAGCCAATGCATGATTGATTTAAGTTGTGTAGCCCGGGAAACTGCTTTTTGTAAAGACTCGATACATTCCGAACGTAACATAAATTCAATTTCTGTGTTGTTAATCCCGTTAATGAATGATCAGCGCGCGATTTCATCACGATTTTCTTCCGAAATGTGCAAGTGAGAGAGACATATGACACGTTCAATATCGTCGGCAAACGACTGATAATCTTCGTTTTTACGTTGCTTACGCGTCTGTAATTCATTAACGATGTTTTTCGTCGAAATGTCCTTGTAGAAATGTATTGATTTTATTATAATCCCTTCTGTCAAAGATAGGAATTTTTTCAAGAATCAGTTGAGCTTTGCCGCGAAGTCTAGTTAATAGTTGAGCTACCATAACGTCATCCGAGCAACCATTTTGTGAAGCAGCAATCTCGAAATGAGTCTGATAAGGTGACCATGACTGTGTCCCGTCGTAAGTGTCAGGTTTAATGAAATTGTTTTTATTTGTGGTCACACTTCCGTTCGGATGAAGATTTGTTGGAATGGAAGCCAAGTGAGGGGCAAAATCATTAGCATTAGTACTAAAAGCGTTTGAGTAATTTAAGGGATTATCTGATTGATTGAGTGTCGTAGAGTTTTTATGACGAAGACGCTGGGAGTTCAAAGCGTCGGTAGTGACTTCCGGTGGAATTCTATTAGAATTATGCTGCTCTGGACTCTGGGAACGATGAAATTCGGCAGGAACTGTTCAACTGTGAGAGTTCGGACGATCGGGATGGATGGGGACTGCCACTTCTGATTGAATTCTGCGAGAATTGTACGGCTCTGTATTCTGGGATCGGTGAGTTTTAGCAGGAACCGCTCGACTGTGGGAGTTGGGCTGACCGGTAGTTTCCGGTAGGGTTCTATGCGAATTGTGTTGCGCTTCCCTAGCAGTGTGTCGGTGTTGTTGTAAATCAAGTTGAATTGACTCACGGATAGATTGAATGATCTCTGATACGTCGGCTCGACGTTGTTGTTGAAATTCCTCTCGGAGACTCCTGATTTCATTGAATATTTCTGCCCTCAAATGTTCGTGTGAGTCGTGTCCGCTTGGTGCTGAATGGGGGTGAAATCCCGAAGCAAGTGGACTGATACGGAGAGTGGATGTTTCAGGGGAGGTTTCTCTCCTTTTTCCTCGCCGCCGAGATATCTATCGAAGTTGGTGAAGTCCTCTTTTCGAGACATAAAAATCCAAGGAGAAATTAGTGGGCACTGGGTTTAGTTTTTTTTTTTAGAACCAGTTCTGACCTCAAATGGTAATTCTTCTCAATAAATGACGCAACACCAGTTTTATTGAAGGGCGGTTTTATTCTAACACAACGAAGAGATGTCTGTTATGACAGGAGTCAAGAACAAGTCAAGTTTTAATCAAAAGACAGAAGTATTCAGGGTTTAGCATAGAACATACTTCAGCTCATACATTCAACGAAGGGGGGAACCTGCAACAATATTATACAGTCATCTCCTCCATTACTGAAGCCGCGCTCCCAGACTGCTGGCAATTCTCGAACACCATGTAGAGTCCCATTTTCATTCGAAATGAAAATAATCCTATGAAATTCAATATCTATCTGCTCTTTGCTATTGTAATGAGTGCCTGACAATTACCTCTTCACGTGACCAAAATAATTGAAGTCACACGGATTCATATCGGGAGAATATGGTAGGTGGAAAAGCTCTAACCAACCTTCATTGTCAATTAACTGCCGAACGATGCGTGCTTTACGTGGTCTGGCGTTATCATGTGAAATAAGGGGAGTAGTTATGTAATGTTCTTGTGCTCATTCGGGAGTATTGCCCTCCAAAAACGCCTTATAACGTTCAGATATCATAGTTTTATTTTCTGCATAAGTCGTCAAAAAAGCGATCCCTCTTATATCCATTGCTACTAGCAGCAGTACTTCCCGTTCGTGACGTTCTGCACGGTGTAATCTTGGCGATGATGTACCTGGTTCCATCCAAGATCGTGATTGATGTTTTTGAAGAGGGGTATAAAATTCGACTCAACTCTCATCTACAGACAGGACCCTAGAAAGTATATTTTTCTTACGACGATACCACGCCAAGAAATTCTTTTTGATCGTCAGTTAAACTGTGAGGTAACCACGTTGCCAATTTATTGACCAGACCTAAATCTTCGGTTAGTACTCTATGCACAGTCGAATGAGGAATACCAAGTTGGGTGGAAAGATCGTTGACACTCACTTTAGGTGGCTGACGGAGAGCTTCTGCGATTCTATCTCTTCCGTCTAATCTATTTGATGACATTGGTCGAAGGACCCGCACCTCATCTTCAGCGAACGTTCGACCTCGTTTACAGGCATTGAGCCAGCATTGTATTGTTCGCTTATTTAATGTATTGCGGCCAACACATTTCACTAATAACTCGTGCGCAACTCCTACAGAATAATCTAATAGGGCACAAAATTTCAGGAATATTCGTTGTTCCACACACTCACAATTTTTTTCAATACCTCCATCGTAAATACTGCAACGTAAGTAAAACGAAAAGTATACGGCACTGCTATACTGAATGAGTAATACTATCATGTTACTATTTTTTCGTCAGATGGCGCAATACCTTGCGAGCTGCAAAGAAAAAGGTGACACCAGAAGGGGGATGACCTATTAGTACGATAGGGCATGTACATGGGTAAGTGATATGTATATGTATTGATGTATTCCCATACAGAAAAATGTGTATTTTGAAAATTATATATCTTATACATGGAATTGGCCTCATTTATATATATATAAAAGTTATATAAAATATAAATTTATACATGTTTCATATGTATTTCATATGAATCTTATTGCAACGTTGAAAGGAAATCAAAAATATATCATTAAATGTTTACTCTGTTCGGGAATTGTAATAAAAATCAAAATGAGAAATAAAAATCAATATAATAATCAAGAGGATAATTAAAATAATAATACGGATGTAAAAGTTGAAATTCTATTCTGTCCGCTAATTCAATTGAATGGAAAATTCTTTAATGCTAAATATTCGGGCACTGTTAAATTATTTTCCTCAAATTCATGTTAATTTTCTACTTGTAATAGTATAAATACTGGGCGCCATGTGATTTCATCTCACGTTAGCTGTTCCAAGTAATAATAATAAAAATAATTACCCCGGTTGCCTCCGCAATAATTATCGTAATGAATTTAAATTTTGTTCTGGCTATTAACTATTCCTCAGTGATCATCAAAATATTCTTGTTCTTGAGAGAAATAATAATAGTAAATATACAGTGAAATAATAACTCGACGTTATTCAATATAATTCAAGTATGAAATAATAATGACATTAGCTTCAGAGAAATGTGGGTAGTTAATTGAAAAGAAAAACACAAAAATAAATGTTTTGTAAAAAAACTGAGCCAAGAAAAAGTTGTGTTTTCCTACTGAGAAGTCGAAGTTGTTGCAAAATATATAGAAATAAAAAAGGAAGCCAAGTCAGGAATTTTGAATAAATGGTGATAGTGCATAATCAGGTTTCTATAAGAAAAATAGTTCTCAATGGAATAAGTATTCTAATAAAATTCTCTATGAAATAAAAAATCAGTAGGAGCAGGACGAACGTCCTTGGCGCGGATCGAAGGATAGAGGATTAGATTGATATAGACAGTGAGTTGAAAAACTCTGCGCCAAGAACGTTGGTCCTGCTCCTACAGATTTTTTATTTTATGGAGAATTTTGTTAGAATACTTATTCAATTGAGAACTATTTTTCTTATAGAAAGCTGATTGTGCACTATCACCATTTATTCAAAATTCATGACTTGGTTTCTTTTTTATGTCTATGTATTTTTCAAAAATTTTGACTTCCCAGTAGAAATCAAACAATACTTTTTTTTGGCCCAGTTTTTTTACAAATACATTTGTTTTTGTGTTTTTAGACAGATTCCATTATTTTTTTTCAAATAAGCAAGGACTGTTTTTACATCCGGCGAAATTTGTTCTTCTCAATTCAATCTAAATCATTCATTTTTCATAAGATAGAACATTTGTTGAATCAACAATTGAAGGGAAATAAACAGTTCTACTCCAGATTTATTGTCTCCACCGAATTTCAATTTTTAATCATCTATTAATAATTTTCTGACTTGATTTGGTTCCTCATTCAATTTTTGTTCTGATGATTCCTATGTGGATTGTATTTCGTGGAGAGATGAACTGATTTCCTTATAGGAATAGTCGAACTAAGTGTTCACAAAAAATTCCTTTTGAAAACATCTGTTTTTTTTTGTTTTTAAAAATATTTAGGGAAACATTGAGTGGAATGGACTTTTCTGACTTCTTGTTTCAATATTTATAACCAAGGAACAAATTTATCGATTGAGCTCAATCTAAGCTTATTACAAAGGGGCTGATTGTACTTTAAATTTAAAAAAAAATTCTATTTCATCTACACTTCAATAAGACATCAATATTTTAAAAAGGATTCAAAGTGTCCATTTCATCCCACCGCCTCCTACTAATTTTTCCCAAATAATTACAAAATTGTTCGCATTTCACTGTCACTTGATTTAGAGAATTTTTTTTCTATGGAATGAAAATATTTTCTGTTACACTCGGAAACAAATAAATATTTTCTTTTCGAATTTAAACATTCACGGACATTTAATACTTGATCACACAATATTTTTGACACATCTCACTTTTGTCACATTCCAAACTGTGATGAGGCATATTCATTTATTTTTTATTATTTTCATACGTATTTTTTCCCAACACACACTGCCCCCTAAAACATAAATCCCGCCGCCGTTGGGTACCTTTCCTCTAGTTATCCCCCCCCCCCTTTGCCACTCCACCATCGCCCCTGGACTCAGCAACGACGGCCGCCTAAGGAAGGCAACAGTTCCGGCCCTACTTGATCAGCTGAAGGAGCCGTTGCTCCCCCAAAACCACCCATACATAGGCCCAGACAACCTACAGCCCTCGATAATCCCCATCGACACAACCCTGGATGGTGACTGTGGGCACAATCTAACCACCATGATTGGCCCCGATCACCCACGAAGATGACCAGAAAGATCTCGACTATTCGCGAATCCTCACGAACGAGACGAAGGAAAAGACGGAAGAGAGAAGAAGCGGCACTCGTGTAACCGCTGTCCTGGACACTGCCACGTGCGCTCCAAGTTAGTCGATGAGAAAGTGCAAATACCCCGAAGGCTGTACATTGGACCGTTGTGTTGGAGAAAAGAGGATTTTTGGTGCCCGAGCTTATTCCGGCTCTAGATAATGTGCCCCTGGAGTCAGAGAGGAGGAACGAAGGCCCTATCACAGGAGTTGCGGAAGAACCAGGATTAGTTTTTGGAAGTCCAGACCACACCTGGAAGTCGTGAGTACGAGTTGTCCCCCTCATTTCCCCCTCGCCTTAAACAATATTTCTTTCCATTCCGCCCCCAACGATGAGCCTACACTCTCTTGTTTCTTCCCTTTTAGTTATTATTTGGATATTTAGTTGCATTCCCTCGACACGACTAGCTTCTCCCCTTTTATCTGCATTAGAGTCATCCCCTTTTTACGTGTACAAAAGTTGCCTGGCCTCCCCCACTCCCCTAGATCTCAAGTAAAGGCCTTTTTGACATCTTCTGACGATCTATTAATTGTAAAGTTCAGAGAATATATTCCATGATTTAAACTTAACCCCTTATTTGCCCTTTTCTTTCAATTACCCTCTCATCATTTCAGGGATTAATTTAATTGAAATTAGGAAAAGGTCACAAAACATAAATCGATAACCTCACAAACAGTGAATAAACTACCTTTATGTCCGAGGTACACATATGAATATAGATCTGGCGGAATGAAATTCGAATTTTTGATGAGAGAAAACAAAATAGAACACCGAGGCGATTTTCCGTTTCATTCTAATAAGTGATTTAACGTAAAGAAGAACATTTCCCGTGGTTCTCCATAACAGCATCACAACCCACATTCAAATGCACTGGTGGCAACACTTCAACATTGGATATGAGGTTCAGTTGGTCCGGCGCTGCCAACGTCACAACTTGATTCGCCGATTTTAGAATGTGGATCGCGAGAATGTGATTATCAAACCGTTGCTATGCGCGTATCTTTTTTTACTGTTAATCCAAACAATACCGATAGTTACACCATTGAAAAGCTCATAGGCGATTTATGTAATGTAACTAACGACACTTTCCCGATTTGTCGTCCTGTTTTCATTATACCGAATGTAAATCATTTAGAGGTAGTGGAGGGCGAAATTTTATCGTGTATAGATACGCGGTGCGCTCAGCTTGATGTTTTGCTCAGTCGCTCAAAACTTTTCTTGGCCGATACGCTACCGCGTATCTCGATTATTTTAATTTAGATAAACAAAAAAATATATAATTTATTCAATAAATTTGATGTAATGAAAACTTTCTTTGAATTTACACAACCATGTGATAATCCACGTCTGGATTATCACCATCCATCCATTCGTTGAAATAATATAACTTTCAATTGAATAAGACAAAAGATTAATAATTATAATTTTATGAAATAAAAATATCATTCGATTCAGGATTTCCTACTCTACAATTTTTTTGAGAACAGAACACAAATTCGCCAATATTAGCCGTGATAATTTCGGATTCGAGCTCGTAGAAATTTGTACCGATTAATTTATTCCTGATTCGGAATATAGAGGATTTCCGCACAATATATGTTTCTTCGCTCAATAATTTACCTTCAGTAAATTCGTCCGAGTCGGTTACCATCGAATTTAATCAGAACTTGAAGAAATTATGGAATTCTCGCGAATTATGATTTTCATTCTATTAATCCACTTCCGGTGAGTTATCACCCAATATGGCGCAAACGAACGCCGATGATGCAATTAACAAAACTCCGAAAATCACAAACATTAATTATTCAAAAATTTCCGGGTTTTCACAAAAATATTCGCGTGAATTATTACCAATTATCGCACTGAGAAAGACACCTGAATAATTTCCCCAACACTCGAAATCCCCAAGCACGTAATTACTACATCGAGATACGCGGGAGCGTATCGTCCAAGAAAAGTTTTGACATCAAGCCGAGCGCACCGCGCATCTATACACGACGTCACTTACCCTCCGCTGCCTCTATATCATCTCCATTTAATATTATGAGAACGGGAAGACAAATCGAAAAGCCGTCCTTAGTTACACTATATAAATCTACGTCTACGAGCTTTCCAGTGGTGTAACTGTTGTGTTATTTGGATTAACAATGCTGAAAATATGCGCATACCAACGGTTTGATATTCACGTTCTTGTGATTCACATTATAAAGTGTGAGTTTTTGTTTACGATGTCGGCAGCGTCGATCTAACAGAGCCTCCTCATGTCGAACATCGGAGTGTTGACAACAGTGCGTTTAAACATGTGTTGTGATGATGTTATGGACAACCATGAAGAATAGGTCTCTATTCTCCATGTGGATAACTATAGGAATGTTTTTTTCTCACTTTGAATCACTCATTAGAGTAAAACGAAAAATCAACTCTGTGTTCTATTTTTTTTTCTTTCGTCGAAAATTCAGATTTCTTCTCGTCATATCTATATCCGGACCTCGGAGATAAAGATAGTTTGTGCGGTTATGGTTTATGTTTGGAAACTGACAAAAATGCTATTTATCGAATATTGTGTAATCAAGTGTTAAATGTTCGTGGATAGTTGAAATTGAAATGAAAAAATATATTTTTCTTTGAGGGAAAACAGAAAGTGTTGCCAATTCCGTGGGAAAAAATGTTATAAATTAGGTTACGGTAAGATACGAAGAACACGAAAACAAATTTGTGATTATTTCAAAAAATTAGTAATGTCTTCAACAAAAAAAAAAGTGGAGAATTGTTTTTGTCTTCGTATTCTATAGTTATTTTTGCTAATAAATAAGCAATATGCTTTCGAATGGTCATTTTGCATATAATTTTCTTCCACGCAGAAGGAGAGGACGAGGAGAACAGGCTGCTAAGGATATGGCACTGGAACTTGGAAAACGCGGCAAACATAGGTAAGAATGAGAAACGTTGGGAAGCAACGGACGTAGTTTTGTTCCAGGAAACATATTTGGAGGCAAAAGGTATGAAGAGAATGCCGGAAAAGTTGAACTCAAAATTCGAATGGTTCGGGAAGGAAGCCAAGAGAATTCATAAGAGGGGAAAGGCTAGCGGGGGACATCTAGTAGGCATAAGGAAGGCATTGAAAACAAACTGAATAGTAGAGGAGTGGGAATACGGAATGAAACTGAGGTTCCAAGAGGGAGAAAGCAGAGAGAGTTACAGGGTAATAACCATCTACAACAATGACAGGAAAAACTTAAAGAGAGCACTGGGGAAGATGGACGAACTGGTGGAGGACTTGGGTGGATCAGAGGAGAGACTGATTATCGTAGGCGACTTAAATGCAAGGACACAAGAGCTACAGGGAGTAGCGGATTGCGGATGGAAAGAAGAGATAGGGATAACAGAAAGGAAATCACAAGACAAGAGGATAAGAGGAGAGCGGAAGAAGCTATTGAAATGGTGTGAGGAGAGGGCATTCTGGGTTCAAAATGGAAGGACCAGGGGGGACGAGGAGGGGAAAATAACATTTGTAGGGAAAGGAGCAGGACTGGGGAGTGTCCTGGATTACTTGCTAGTCAGGATGGAAGGAAACGAAGCACCGAGCTGGTTCAGGGACATGGAGGTGAGGGAACAGGAAGGATTAGACCATCTACCGATCATATTAAGGGTGGAATGGAACGAGGAGGAGAGAGTAAAGATCGAAGAAACAGAGACTCAACAAAAACAACTGAGATGGAAGGAAGAGAGGGCGGAGGACTTCAAGAAGAATTGGAGCAAGAGGTGGACAGAATCAGGAGAAGAGAAGGGACAGAACATAGGGGAGAGCTGGGAGAGACTGGTGAAGGTAACGACGGAAACAGCATAGGAGGTGAAAATGACAGTGAGCGGCGGACGAAGAGACCTGGCAGCCTGGGATAATGGGCAATATGAGAAAGAAAGACGGGTAATGTTTAAAAGCTTAAAGAAATTCAGGAAAAAAAGGGATTGGGAAACTAAAAGGAAATACAACCAGTCGAAGAAAAAGCTTAGAAAGCTGAGGTCAAGGCTTGTAATGGAATAGATACAGGAAAAACAAAGGAAAGTAGCACAGGGTAGGACAATGGCAGACTGGTGGAAGGCGATGAACTGGTTTAGGCAAGGGAAGAAGAGAGAGCGCAACAATTTGAAGAAGGAAGAGCGGCTGAGGCAATTCAAAGAACTACTAGAAGCAGAGGACGAGAGCCGGACGGAGAGGGAGTTCGTTGAGGAGACAGATGGAAGAATGGAAGAAGGCCAGGGAAGGGGCCTTAAGAAACAAATAAAAGATGCCAAACTGGACGGAGATATTACGGATTGAGAGATTTTGAGGGCAGTAGCTAGATTGAAGAGGGGGAAGGCAGCAGGAGAGGATGGAGTAACTGCAGAATTCTGGAAAAACTGACCACAAGAGGGGATGAAGGAGTTGAATGAAATAATAAAGGAACTATGAGAACAGGGGGAAAAAATACATAGGTGGAACTTGGCCACGATTTCCCCAATCCACAAGAGAGGGGATGTGAACGTTGCGGCAAACTACAGAGGGGTATCGCTTTTGGACATCGGCTACAAAATACTAGCATCAATAATGGCTGGGAGGCTGGAAAACTGCCTAGAGGAAGAGGAAAATCTATCGGAGGCGCAGGCAGGATTCAGGAGGGAAAGAGGGACGATGGAACAGGTACTTGTTTTAAACACATTAATTGGGAACAGGCTGAAGAAAAAGGAAGGGAAATTGTACGTGGCGTTCATAGATTTTAAGGCGGCATTCGACAAGGTGGACAGGGACAGACTATGGGAAAAAATGAAGAGGATGGGAATAAGGGGAAGGTTCTTGAGGATGACGAGGAAAATATACGAAGACACAAGGAATAGAGTAATCGCAGGAGAACAGTTGACTGAGGAATTTAAAACGAGAAAGGGAGTGAGGCAATGTTATCCGTTGAGTCCTATCCTATTTAACATCTTCATACACACATGGTGGAGGACCTAGAAAGGAGTGGCGAGGGGGGCACACCGATTAGCCAAGGAGGGAAGGTGAAAGTATTTGCACTAATGTATGCAGATGATGCAGCAATAGTTGCAGAGGAGGCGTCGGATCTACAAAAGATGCTGAAGACATTGGAGAGATGGGCAGATAGGAATCTAATGGTGGTGAGCATAGAAAAAACCAAAATACTGGTATTCAGGAGGGGAGGAAAGAGGAAACGAGAAGACTGGAAATACAAAGGAGAAAGGCTGGAAGTAGTAGGAGAATTTAAATACCTGGGCTACTAGATCACAACCGGAAACTCGTATGCAAAACACGCGAGGAAATTGGCGGGGAAAGCACAATTGATGATGAATAAACCTTGGGGGGAAATGACGAGAGCAAAGCTAAAGAACCTGAGGAGGAGGCTATACTTCATGGGGGTGACGGTGAAGGCTGCGGCACTACACGGAGTAGAGCTATGGAGGTGGAAAAGGCAGAAGAATGTGGAGAGGGTGCAGAAGAAGTACATAAATGCCAACATGGGGTTGGCAAGAAACACAGCGGACTATATTTGGAGAATAGAGGCAGGAACTTGTAGTGTGGAAATGGAGGTAGGGAGGAGAGCGGCAGGGTTCTTGATCAAGCTGAGCAAGATGGACGAGAGTAGATGGGCAAGGAAGTGCTTGAGGGAGGAACTGAGAGCGATAAAAAATTGACAGGCTACGAACTGGGGAAAGGAAGTGCAGAGGAAGCTGAGATCGCTAGGAGACGGTGTATTCTTGGAACTACTATGGGAAGGGAAAGAGGCAGACGCGGAGGAAAGACTCCTGAAGATGCTGAAAATCTTAGAGGACCCGGAACAGCAGGAAGATTGGGAAAGGATTGAAAGGTCGAGATACTGCGACTACTATAGAGAGCTGAAGGAGGACACAACGATGAGCGAGTATTGGAGGGATAGGCGGCTAGGCATAGAGCAGAAGGTGTCATGGGCAATACGGAGATGCGGAAACGTGCTGAGGAGAGGAAAGAGCGGCTTTGAAAACGATAAATGCAGGGCATGTGGAAAAAAGGCAGAAAGACTGGAGAATGTGATAGGCTGCAAGGAATTAATTGGGAGATTAAGAGAGGAGGATAAGAGCTGGTGGAGAAAATGGAGAAGGAAGTATGGCAGGATCAACTGGAGGGAGAGGTTTCTGATGGAGTTGAGAGAGAAACCTGGCAAGAAAGGGTGCGAGAGATTAGCAAGGATCGAGAAGGCGCTGAAAGAAGCAGAGGAAGGAACCAAAGAGACAGCAAGGAGGACAGGAGTAACTGAGAAGACAACAGGGTAGGAAGAAGGGGGGACAGCGTAAAAAATGAGAAAAACAACAATTAAGTGAGGACTAACAGTGATACTAAATATTAGTAGTAGTAGTAGTATTACGTTTGCATCCTTGAATACATAAATTCATTAATGCAGAGGTTCTGCTTTACAATATAACAAATGGTATAATGGCATAATAAAGTGTGTAAATTGAAAGCAAGTATTTGGCAATGAGTAAGCTTGTAATAGCGAAGACGACGCTGCAGTCAACTGGCGCAGGTGGAGAGCGGTAGGAGATTGAAGCAGTGCAGCACTAAAAGCTCTAGAAACCTGAACAGGTCAGCACAGTGGAAACATAAAGAGAATCAGTCTGTAACAGTAATACCAAGGAAAGTTAGCCAATGCAAATAAGACAGTAAACTCAAATGATCAAACCAGAAGCGAGCGAGATTCAAATAGTTTAACAACAAATAAAAATAAGTCCTTCATGCAGCGCAGATCCGAAGAACTTAGTAGACTGGTGAGGTTATCTAGCTGCGAGGCGTTTTTTTTTTTTTATGAAAATGAATGATTTTATTCAAGTTAGATCTTGGATTATATTTTTGTGTAGTTTTAAAAGATAAGAGGCACACGGTTTAGTTATAGTGATGTCATTAAGTCGTGAATGACGAGAACGATCTCGTGTCGGTCTTTCCGTCGGACTCTCCGTCAGACTCGAACAATTTCTCAGGATCAGATGGGGTTAAGAGCTCATCGGGTGAAGCACCACTTTGGACGACTAAGAGATTGTAGAGCTTAAGGGTATTGCCCTTTCCCCTGCCCCCTGCATAAAGGTCTTGAAGCGTCTCTCCGGAACCAACGCTCCTCGTCGGGCTTCTGGAGCAAGAAGAATTGTCTTCCAGATCTGCCCAATATCCAGTGATACTAGAATGTTGAGAATTTTCATGGAGATCTTCCAGATTTATAATACCTGGGGCCTTTTCCGATCCCCATGAATCACTCCCGTGATTCGATATCTCAGACACTGTTACAAAATCTTCAGGCGACAATGAGCTCTTTTCCAAAAATGAATTATCCTCTGAGATTATCGTTGCTCCAAGAACCGGATCATCCTCTGAGATTATCACTGCTCCAAGAACCGGATCTTCCGGGTTTGTTTCGATCACGCCCACATCGCTGAGAGGGATCTTTTTCTCAACCGGTGAAGCTTCGGGTTGGGACTCCTCATCGCGTAACTGATGAGGGATCTCAGCCGTATACTTCACATTCGCCGAGAAAATGACAGTTAGGTCGAGAGGTTCATCATTTTCAGAGCTGTGCTCTGTCACCTGACAATCATGGTACCCAAGCCCTGTTCTTGATGTGGGACGATGGGTGTACTGATCGTTTAATTGATCAGCAGCCCAAGACGAGCATACGAATGAATGTTCCCTGGCGAAAGTGATTTCGGCATTATGATTTGATGTTCCACAATCACAGAAAAGTTCAATTTCCGGTTCGATGTGTCGATCCTGGTTATCACCATAGCGTGAACGTCTGGAAGAAGGAGTGTTCTTGCTGAACGCTGATGAGAGATGAGGAAAGAGTCGGAGGCAACAGTATCGAGAATGGTTCACCTTTTTGGGAGGAGATTGGGTAGGGCTGCAAGATATCTTATGAGTGTTGATGAGGTAAGGCCTACGCTGCGGAGATCAATTATTTTCTTTTTTTTTTTTATTTGAAATATTTTCTGTTGCGATTTTGATTATGGCTATTACTGCCTTATTTTATTTTATAGAAAACATTATCTGTTGAGATCACATTGCGACGAGTAACACCGGTGATGGTAATACTAAATATTAACTAATTTAAAGCAGAATTAAGATAAAGGGTAACAGAAAATGAACAGTGAATAAATTTTATATAATTTTGTATATAACTGATGCTAACAAGTATTAATGAGAGGAGGAGGACTACATAGGTGTAGAACAAAGAAAAACATTTGTAACAGCAAAGAGATGAATAAATAAATAAAATAAATAATAATGTTCTTCCACACGGAGAAAATATAAAATTAAAAATTACAATGTGAACATAGTAATGGAGGACCATACCGAAACAATTTTAAAATTTGATTTATCTTAAACGAATTTTTACTCGTGACAAATTAAATTTTACTTTTATTCAACCACTTTCTACTATACCGCCTCGCAGTTTTTACTATGTTCACCAGTAAATTTTCAGTGTAGCGAGTATGGTCCTCGAATACTATATTCACATAGTAAAAAATAATATTATATTTTTTCCGTGCATCGCATATAATCCATTATTCATGTTATTTTATTAAAGTGAGTGATATTTCTTTTTTTTTACAAATTGTGTTAGATTTTCAACCTAATTAAATATTATCATTATCCTTATTCTTATTACCACTTTCTTCCATACAACCGATTGCCTTTTTAAAGGTTCCATCACTCAGTTTTTTTTTCAACTAATATTTCAGTTGTCTACAACTCGTCTGAATGTGTTGTCTGTTGTGATGCTCGATTTTTTCCAAATTATAAAATGTAAAATATATATTTATGCCACCTATTTATTTAATTAAAGTAAAGTCGAAATAATTTTCGTGAATGATAATTCAATCAACTTGAGCCTTTTTCTGTGGAAATTATGGGAAATCAACAAAGTTTTGAATACTATGAGAATAATTTTTAAAAATCATGTATAAATCAAATGAAAGAATGAAGCTATTTATCATATATTGAAATTTCAATGAAATGGTATACCTTTTTCATGCATAATCTGATGAATTTGAAATATCACATTTGAAGAAACCATCAAAAAGCTCATTTTCAAGGAAATACATGAAAAATTCGAAATTTCCAAAAAAATCATCACAAAAACCAAATGCACAGATGTAGCTATCGTAATTATCCTTTAACTTCGACTTAGTGGCGTTGAAACCGATATTTTAAGCTATAATTGAATTCATTTGAAATATGATATCTAAATAAATATCCGCAATTCTTATTTTCAAAAAATGAAAATTTTTTGCAAATTTCGAGATAAATCAAAATAATGATTATTGATATCCCCTTCATCTTCGAATTCGGTCAAAAGGACATTCAAAAAAATTTTTTAAGCCATCATTCGATGTATTCTGAACTTTTTTTTTTTGAGTGATCGTGGGACAACCGATGTTTGAAAAAAAACAAAAATTAATAAATGAATTGAATTTTAATTAACATCGATGTAGAGGACTCAACAATACCTAATTTTTGGAAAATTTTCTTTTTCTTCAAGTAATAACAGTTTTCAGTTTCGTGGGGACAATGGTTTGAATTAGGTTACGAAGAGATGCGAGAAACAAGAAGACACTTCTGTAACTATTTCAACGACATTAGTGATATCTTCAAAATCAAAAACAAAAACAAATCCTTTTATAAAAATACCAAGTCAACAGTTTTACAAAATTTTTACATCCGAAATTAAGTCTAAAATCTGAATAAATGATCAGGAGTCGGTAAAAACAATGAATCTGGAGTAGAACTGATTGTTTTCCTTCAATCAACAATTGAAAGGATGTTCTATCTTGCGAAAAAACAAATGAGTTGAATTGGAGAGAACAACTTCCTCATGATATGAAAATAATTCTGTGTTGAATGTGAAAAATGAGTAAAATCTCCCTAAAAAACAAAAACAAATGTTTTTGTAAAAAAACTGCGCCAAGAAAAAATTTTGTTTAGTTTTACTGGAAAGTTGAAATTTTTGAAAAATACAAAGAAATAAAAACGGAAGCCAAGTCAGGAATGTCAAATAAATGGGTATAGTACACAATCAGATTTTTATAAGAAAAATGGATCTCAATAAAAAAAGGATTTTTTTAAAAATTTCCATAACATAAAACATCAGTAGGGGCAGGACCAACGTTCTTGGGGCGGATTTTTTCTACTCACTGTCTATATGAATCTAATCCTCGATCTGCTGATCCGCGCCAAGGACGTTGGTCCTGCCCCTACTGATTTTTTATTTTATGTAACGAGCATGTGGGGATGTTCGTTAGGGACACCCATACGACCTGAAAAAAATTTACTCCCGCGACATAAAGCCGATCCGTGAGTTAAAAGTGTGAGAGAGAGGTTCAAGTTTTCCCATTTCGGTGAGGTTTCCTTTTGTTTGAGGACGTCAGCTAGTTTTCCCGCTATGGCGAGGTCCAATTTTAGGCAATTCCGCTTAGCTATTTCCTGAAAAAAACGTGGTAATGTTTTGGGGATTTTTCCTTTTCTTATTATTGATTTATATCATTTCGAGATTTAAGTACGTTTTGGAGTTCATCAATCTGTATAATTACGCGTTCTTGAGAGCCCATAGAATTATCGCGAAGAAGGGCCAAGTTATGAGTCATCCGGTAATTTCTGTGGGGTTAACTCTTTTACAAATCTTATGCGGAATCGATTAGGTCCAGCTGAAATGCTTGCGCTCCATTTTTAGTTGGAGTTCACTGGAGATTAATTGGTTATCTTTACGTTTATGGTGGAAGGTTGTCTGGGACAAGAGCAGTCATTGTCCCCAGCGAATTGCCAGACTGCATATGGGTTATTGTTTAAGGCTAAAGATTTTGCAAAATTTTGAGTAGTGGTTCGTTTCATTATGACCCCGTGACTCCCGGAGAACCGATCCGTGGGAGGCGCCAGGAAATCTAGAGTAATTAACCGAATGTCCATCAGTTCGGTTCAGATTTAGTTAATTATTGTTAATGCAGGGTTTTAGATAGACCGGAGTATAGGATCTAGCAGTTACGCCTCTGCTTTTCCCGAGGTAATTCGCCGGTTCCCTCAAGGTTCACGCCTTTGATGGGTAAGAGTCTCCGCCGAGCAGGGGCCGTCCCTCATTGGCCGGAATTCGCGCTCGAGACAGTGACACGCGATACTGACCCCCGAAAATCAGTTCGGTATTGACCACGGTCAAGTGAAGACACGTGAGTAAGGGATGGTGCTTGGATTACAATACCCACGATACAGTACAACCCGGATATTGCTGTGAAATCGAGATGGTGAGGAAGAAGGGTCCCGTCACCAAGAAGTTCCCAAAAGTGAGTTTTACGGTGGAAATTGAGTTTTATCCGAGCCATTGATAATGGCGTCGGTTTTTCCCCCTCGCGGTGGATTCACTCTCGTGGTCTTAGCCACGTGGAGTGGGCTAACCTCCGAACAATCCCTCGTTCGGCCTCTTAATTTGCAATTTTTTGGGGTTTAACGAATATTCCGGATTTTTATCCGTGTGTCACCCCGATTTTTAATCGGTTATTCCACCCGAATCGGGTCGGTACCGAATTTTCATCGCGACTTCCGGTTTATCCCGGCCACATTTTTGAGGTGATTTTCGGATTCAGTGAGTGTGTTTTGTCCCCAGCGGACTCATTATATATTTCCCCGGTCGAAATCTGAAGATTTTCGACTTGGGCTATTCCTCTCTCCCTCGCTCCTATGGCGAGATGTATCTCTATCTCCCTCTACGTATAAATTGCGTAGAGCGGCTCGAGCATTCCCCATGAATGCTTCCCCCTCACGGCACCCCGCTGACATTCGTCCGCGCCTACAAGCTGCAGCTCTCGTTTCCCGCGAGTGTTCCCTCGTTAAGATTTTCCTCCGGATGTAAATCAACCTGGAGTGGCTCCCAAAATTGATAAATTTGGAATCATGGGCTTCTCTAGACTTTCCCGAGCAATTTGACTCTGGGTTTTTCGAATTGGACTCTATAGATTTTCCGCTACGGCGAGTTTAGTGTTATAGAATTTTTATTTTCCCGCAGTACGTTATACGTATACCGCTGGGTCCTCTCTCTCACTCTCACGGGGATTCGCATACCTTTCTCCCAGTTCTCGGAATTCTCGAGTATTTCGGGATTAGCGAATATTTTTATATTACCACGTGAGGAATTTGATGACCTCAACCTTGTGGCCGAATCAATCAATAATGTATTATTTTCGGGACTACCTATTTCAATTCAAGTTATTATTGTCGATTTGTTAGAAAGATGATAATTATCATTATAAATCTTTTCTTTTTTTGGTAAGACCAATGTATATAAACAGGATGTAAATTCTTTATTTTGAAAAATCTCAATAGTGAAACAAGTAAGGACAATGTCGATCCCGTTCTTTTTTTTGTTTTGTAGTTTTGACCGCCCCATTAACCCGTTTCCACCTGAAATCCACCCCTCTCTCCACAACCTAGCACACTGAGCGAACCGAGGACCGTTACCTTTCCCCAAAAATCTAGTTTTCTCCCTTTTTGTGTACATTTTAGAGGTTTTCGAAGTAGAACTGATTTTGTAGACTCCTCCGGTTTGGTAATTCCGGCTAAAAATTATCTGGCGCCCATAGATTTTTACATTTTTGAGTTTAACTAGATTCAGGGGAAGAAGGGAGAAGGTAATAGGCATTTTTAAACCCCATGCAAAAATGTCACGTTACAGTTATGGAGAATTTTTTAAAAATCCTTTTTTTATTGAGATCCCTTTTTCTTATAGAAATCTGATTGTGTACTATACCCATTTATTTGACATTCNGAAGTAGAACTGATTTTGTAGACTCCTCCGGTTTGGTAATTCCGGCTAAAAATTATCTGGCGCCCATAGATTTTTACATTTTTGAGTTTAACTAGATTCAGGGGAAGAAGGGAGAAGGTAATAGGCATTTTTAAACCCCATGCAAAAATGTCACGTTACAGTTATGGAGAATTTTTTAAAAATCCTTTTTTTATTGAGATCCCTTTTTCTTATAGAAATCTGATTGTGTACTATACCCATTTATTTGACATTCCTGACTTGGCTTTCGTTTTTATTTCTTTGTATTTTCCAAAAATTTCAACTATCCAGTAAAAACCAAATAAAACATTTTCTTGGCGTAGTTTTTTTAAAAAACATTTGTTTTTGTTTTTTAGGGAGTTTCGTACTTACAAAGACACGTGTTTCACTCGCCTGTTGAAAATCACAGAATTTCGCCTTATTTCGCTCGCCCTGGATTTATCGCCAATTTCTCCTTGCCGAAGAGAATATCCAGGCCTACTCTTCTATCTCATAGGAGAAAACTCGCACTTTAATCACTCTTTTTATTAAAACTTATTCTAATTGAGTTTATAGTGGTCACCACTGTGTTTCTAACAGGGGTGCCCTACGATCCAAAGTGATGAGAGATGGCTGTAATCGCGTTGTCTAGGTTCGGGTTGTAGCTTCTTCTTCTGCTCCAATTGTCCCAGCCAATGGGAGAGCGCCAACGTGTCACTTCATATCTCTCCGGGTTAGTCAGATATGTAAATGTCAAGGTGATTGGTGGTTTTCCTCCACCCTCAGCGCTTTCACGGTCATCTCAATAATTAGTTCCCCTGTATTCAGCTTCTGACTCCGGATTGGCTGGCTATTTGACCCCAGCGCCGTCAATGTCAGGGTTCAGAACGATTAATGAGTTGGGTTAACTCGTCAGAGGCCCCGATTATCGGCCTCACTAGGTCAACTCGGCAGAAGTCCGGATTATACATCCTCTGATCACTCCGAATCGACATAACCTCCAACTGTCATCAGGACATCAAGTTGTCTTTATTTTTCTCCGGATGGATTTAGGACAATTATACTTCCTTCGGCTAATTTTCCAATCATGTGTCACTCAACCATGGGCAACTTAGCCCTCAACTGTCACCTTTATCCGGTGTGAGTTATTCCAGTGACTTTCGTTTACATTGATCCCTGTATTTTCACCTGTTCACCATCTTTCAGGTGATATCTCCCTTCTTCCGAAATTCTCCAGATTCTTTTACTTCAAACGTGCCCCTCAAGATACCCCGCGACACGAAAAAGCCTCCCCCTGGAGAGGATATTCCTTCTTTGTCTTTCAACGTCCTACTCAGGCTGTGGGTTGATCTCAGCTCAGTAGACGATTTCGTGGTGTACAATGTTATTCAATGACTAATTAATAGGAGGGAGGAAGGTAAGAGTTCCCATCGCATCCGGTATTAGATTATCATTGTGCTAATTTATTTTGCTAATAAATCTCCGGGTTTATTTGTACTAGTTTCCACTAGACGAGGGTTTAACCTCGTCACACCCCGGTGCCAGATGGGAGTTACTCTCTTCTTTATTCCTCGACTTTCGATGACTGCGAAGTAGATCACGTTAATAATAATAACAAACTGAAAGGACCTGGTATTGCACTACGGCGTTGTTTGAGATCATGTACTGGCGAACTTCACTGTTTCCGGGTTCAGGATCATTGTAAAAGTATTGGAGTGTTGGCAAAAATTATATGTCAGGAAAAAAATTATAAAAATGATTCATGGTTTGAACAAAAATTAAAGGTATTTTATTCTTCTAACCCTCCGTTGAACACTACTTGTTCACCATTATCAAGTCATATACAAAAAAATACAAAATATTTGGATTCCTTCCCAGAATTCACACAAAAAAATTATAAAGCGAAATTGTAAAGCCATATAAAGAGCTCTCGCGAACTATTTGTATGAGTCCTTATCACGAGTATTAGCCATTTAGGATTCATCCGGGAACTCCGGGAGTATTAATGAGCTGATTTAATCCTTTATGGTTAGATAGTTTATATTCACTGTAGTGAGTAATCAGTTTCTCTGTCCCCTCATGTAATAACTCAAAATTGTATCCAAAAGTGAGTTTTCTTTATGACCGAGAGATGAATCAAACAACCAAGAAAACTAAAGTAATGACTGAAGAGTATGTAAGGTTATGCTAAATTTCAGAACGACTTGGGAAAAAGAATTTTTTATTCAATTTTTTTGTAAATTTTTTTATGAATCAAAAATAAAAGTGATCCTTCTGAAATTGAAAGGAATCATTTCAATTACGTTCCGAATTACTTCTTTGCCGTAACCACAAAAGAAATAACTTGAGAAAGAAGAACTTTTCTCCCTTTGAATATACCAAAATTCATCGACAATAATTATTTTCAATGGAATGTTCTTCCACTCGACCTGGCCTGGGTCGGAGACTGTCGAGGCTCAAACCCAAGTGACAATGGAAATAATACCCGGTGGACGCCAGTTAATTTTATAAAAATTAACAAAGACAATTTGACAATATAACATTACCGACTCTTTGACTCAGGACGGTGTTTTTGAAGACCCAAGGACAGAAGAAAATAAATTTCCAAGAGAGAGAGAGAGAAATTGGACAGAATGTACAAGTTTATTTTACTTACGAATTCGTGTCAGAAACCGACTCTCTTTGACACAACTAGATGACAACTGAGTTTGCTATATGTACTTTAATAATTCGACTTTAGATAGAGATTGACAAACTTCACAATCAATTTATGGATAATACAATAGAGGACAATTTCACAAAATACGATTATTTGACGCGTGTGGTGCAAGAACCTACACGAGTGTAAGGCGCCGTCGTGTGTGCTCGACACTTGTTGAGTCCCACCAAATCAATACTTTGGCGCCTGCGCGGTTGACCAGTAATCAGTACCGGGCGGATTCGTATTTTCAGGAAATTTGAAGTATTTGACAATGGAGACAATTATTAATGACCATCGAGTTGTGTGACCAAGTCATGTAAATTTGACTTGACCCAACAATTTTTAATAACACTTAGCCTATGGTTTCTAACGTTGACGTCAAATAAAACCTCCTGTAACCAACTAAAGAATATGACGAACATCGTACCAGTATGTTCAAAAGAAAACAAAACTAAAAAAGGAAAAAAAATCAAAATAATACTGCACCATTCTTCCTGAAGAGTTAAACTTTCTGTGATACGCTGGAGAGGTTCATGAGATTTTCGGGCAACACGAACGGTCCCTATCAAATTAATTGGATACCTCATCGACCATTTAACCCTGTGGTTTCTCTCGTACTTTCCAGATCCTCTAGGTTTCCACCGTACGTCCGAGGGATAGCAGTTGCTGTCTTACGTGTTCCTTGTTCCTCGTCGAGATTGACTAACTCATCAGGTGGGTATCGGTACTCTGTCGCATACTCAGCATCATCCTCTCGTTCCTTGAAAACCGCTACTAACTCTTCAACAGCGGAGAAATTACATTTCTTTAGATCCCGGCGAACTTCAGGCAAGGTGGTATCAAATACTAAATCAAGTTTAGCCTTTTTAAAGTACCGGAGATTCTTCATCATCGAGCACACATTCTTCGCCATCGCTCGATTTCTGAGCTTCTCCTCCAGTGATTCCTTCCAAGCTAACACAGAGTAGGCTTTACGGAAAGCATATAAGAATTCCGGTTAGGAGCGGATACTTTCCCAGGTTACTTTGTGCCATTCGAGTGCATCGTCTCTGAAAGTACTAAGGAGTACTGTCAGTATCTCTTCCTCTTCCACACCATTAGTGGAGATGAACATAGCTAGTTCGTCCAGATATGCTTCAGCATCTTGGTTCTTATGCCCGGTGAAGTGGATTTCCTGTTTGCGCAGAGCTTCAATAGTTTTGGCATATTTCCCTTTTAGATTTCCTACTCCACTAGCATAGGGGTTGGATCTATTTTCAGCATTATATCCATATGAATGACTGCCATGTCTGGTGTTATCTGGTTCATCAGGAACGTCAGGCTTTCTTCTTCTCGCAGTTGACCTCCTGGGTTTGTCTGTAAATCTTTGATCTGAGTTGTTTCTCCTCGGCGAGTTGGAGTTATCTGGATGTCTATTATCTCTGGACCCCCGTCCTCCACGACGCCCCCCAGATGCATCTCCAGAACCTTCGGAAGATGAATTGTCTCCTGAGTCATCCGGATCAGATTCATCATGTCCTCCAGCGGACCCTCTTCCCCTATCATTCGATCATTGGTTGTTCCTATGCAGATTGTTATTCTCCATATGTTCCGGGTGTTGAGTTGTATCCAGACCAGGATAAGTAAAATCAACATGATTCTGTTGAGTATTCTGCTGACTGCCTTTATTTCATTTAGCTGTCGATGTTCCACGGTTCGCATGATTTCGTTGCTCTTGGGTAGTTCTTGGTGTTCTCGACTGATCTGCACCAGCAGCTGCAGTTGAATATGTAGGCAATCCTTGACTCCTTCTGGGATAATCATTGGGAATTTCACCTTAAGCTGGGGTTGCTTGCCCATAATACTGCGGTGCTGTACGGGCCTTATTATGAAATCCCGTACTGGCAGTGAAATACGAAGTGGAATGTCCTGATCTACTCATGCTGGGATTAGTACTTATGCTTGGATTGGTACCGGTCGACTGGGCTTGATAGTTTCGTCCGAGATTCAAGCCAGTTGTCGGAGGTCCTTGACCTCTAGGTACTTGCTTCAAATTACGATAAATCTCTGTACCAAATTCTGAGTAGTAAGTCGTGTCTCCAAACATCGTCAGTGCACTCATGTGAGGTATGTTCAAATAAAATAGACCTGGTGCACTATTCTAATCCTGTGGCTGAATCGTTATGGAAGCTATTCCAGATGAGTTCGCTGTATGACCTTCTCCAGATAGATGGAACATTACATTCGACCTGCGTTGATTATTGTGTCCAAAACATGATCTTCCTGGTAATGTAGTGCGTAGTGGCGTCAATTGAGCTTCACTGGTGCACTATTGTAATCCTGTGGCTGAATCGTTACGGAAGCTGTTCCAAAAGAGTTCACTGTATGACCTTCTCCAGATAGATGGAACATTACATTCGACCTGCGTTGATTGTTGTGTCCAAAACATGATCTTCCTGGTAATGTAGTGCTTGGTGGCGTGAATTGGGCTTCACTGGCTTGTGAGATAATAGCATTCACCTCTATTGGAGGCTGCACAGGTGGATCTGGTGCTAAAGTTCGTCCATTCATCCTTCCAGGTATTGTCGGATGACTCGGTAGAGGTCGAACTGACTGCAGGTTAGTGTTTCTCCCTGAGAAGAGTGGCCCAGTGCCATGCAGTTGACTGGAATCTGAATTATTAACATGACTCTTATAACGTCCATTAACAACTTGTCCATTTTTATCAGTGAAAGTATTAATTTCGGGTGTAAGTGGAATGGTTGTAGTACTCAAGTGAGATCTTTGAACACCTGTTTCCTCCATTGTCTGCGCCCCATGATTAGTGACTGAATTTGTTCCAAGCCTTTCTTGCTGTTCATCTGTATTCAATCCCTCAGTTGGTGTTCCTGACTCTTCGGCGAAGGCTTGATCTTCTGTTGAAGTTCCAGCCGAAGTGATACTTGAATCGTCTGTAGGAGCAGTTATTTCAACAGTGGGTGTAGTCCGGGTTATCTGGGAGGACTGTGGTGGGGGTTCTTTCACCGAAGATGTCAAGGACTGTACTCCTGAAATTTCCGCATCTCCTCCTCTGAAAATAACCGACTCATCGAACTGTATTGCTGTATGTACATCTGCTCTGATCATTTGCTGGCAATGATGATCGACGCCAACTGAGATCTGCAGTCCCCATCAAGGAATTATATCCCTGGGTTGGAGATATACATCCTTCCACTTCTTGGATTTGTAATCCGGTTCCCATTGGTTGTATCCTCTGTACTGCTAGATTACTCTGTTGTAGAAAGTTTTCCAATTGTACTCCCAGGTTTATTCCTCATCCTTGTGGTAGTGTAGACGCAACTGATGACGATTGTCCCTGTGAATTCCCCAAGGATAAGTTCAGTCTCAGACTTAATCCTGAAAGTGACATTGGATCCTGATAATAGGCTCCTGGTTACTGTCCTTTTGGTAAGACAATACTGTTGGCGAGAAGAACTTGTTGCTAACCTTCTATTACGGATGTCTCTGCTGGCGTTCCAGTCAGAGGATTAAAATTCAACACTCCCAGTATCCTTGCTCCACCAACTGTGTATGGCTCATTCCAACTGAATTCTAGTTCGCGATTGAATCGTGTTCCTCGTGGTCTTATTCTAACTATGTACTCATAGCGTACAGCTTTATCAATCAACTCTGCATATGAGAGTCCCAGTATGTCAAGTCCGACTACGTCCATCTTAACCATTAGTTCTCCACGAGGTAAAGCTGCAATGGCCGCTTTTATTCCGGTGAAGGGCGTATGCACCGGCACCAGATTCTCGTGGAACTCAAACCTCTTCATCGCGACACAAGTGACTCGACACAGACTCAATCTTCTTATTTCTCCCAACTCTATTAATTATTTCAAATTGATTTGATCAAATTGGATCCTTCTAAGAGGATTATCCATTAGAATAAGAAGCAGTTCTATTACGAATGCAAAAGTCAAAAATAGCAATGTACGGTCAACAGAGAAAAATCTTCAAATTCTCCGTAACTATGTCGCGTTAGGGTATTTGTGATAACTTACTATGATCAACTGATCAATACCTCAGATTTTTAATTAAACAATTCATAACATTCTCATGAATCACATAAATGTTGCTATAAGGAAGTGGGTAAGGGATACAGAGCTCAATAACTCACATGCCATGAAATATCTCCACTGGATTATTATTTATTCTACTGAAATCAAAAATTGTTCAAAATACGGTTGGAATCCAATTTTTGATTCTTAGACAAATTGCCTTAAACAGAAGGTTGCGTGTTGTGATATTGTTCGATGTTTTCCCAAATATGAACACCGTAAGATTGCGTCTTGAATAACGATGGTCAATATACTTTGAACTCCGTTAACGAATTATTACGATTGGAACTGAATTTTCAGTTCTTAGACTTCAAGGTCTTACACCTGTTCGGGCGCCATTTGTAACGTTGAAAGGAAATCAAAATTATATTCTTAAATTTTTCCTCTGTTCGGGGCTTGTAATAAAAATAAAAATCCGAAACAATAATCATAATAATAATCAAGAAGAAAATTAAAATAATAATACGGAACTAAAAGTTGAAATTCTATTCTGTCCGGTAATTCTATTTAATGGAAAATCCTTTAATGCTAAATATTCGGACACTGTTAAATTATTTTCCTTAAATTCATGTTAATTTTCTACTTGTAATAGTATAAATCCTGGGCGCCATGTGATTTCATCTCACGTTAGCTATTCCAAGTAATAATAATAAAAATAATTACCTTGGTTGCCTCCGCAATAATTATCGTAACGAATTTAAATTTTGTCGAGCTGTTGACTATTCCTCAGTAATCATCAAAATATTCTTGTTCTTGAGAGAAATAATAATAATAAATATGAAGTGAGATGATAACTCGACGTTATTCAAAATAATTCAAGCATGAAATAATAGTGAAATTAACTTAAGGGAAATCCGGGTAGTTAATTGAAAAAAAAATTATTTCAATTTAGATAAACAAAAAAATATATAATTTATTCAATAAATTTGATGTTATGGAAACTCTCTTTAAATTTACACAACCATGTGATAATCCACGTCTGGATTATCTATCTATCCACTATCTACCATTATCTATCCATAACTATCTATCCTCTCGTTGAGATGATACAACTTTCAATTGAATAAGACAAAGGAATAATAATTATAATTAAAAAAAATAAAAATATCATTCGATTCAGGATTTCCTACTCTGCAATTTCTTTTAGAACAGAACTCAGATATGCCAATATTCGCTGTGATAATTTCGGATTCGAGCACGTGGAAATTTGTACCGATTAGTTGGTTCCTGATTGGAATATAGAGGATTATCGCAAAAATAATTCTCTTCGCTCAATAATTTACCTTCAGTAAATTCGTCCGTGTCGGTTACCATCGAATTTAATCAGAACTTGACGAAATTATGGAATTCTCGTGAATTATGATTTTCACTTTATTAACCCACTTACGATGGGCTATCAACCAATATGGCGCAATCGAACGCCGATGACGTAATTAACAAAACTCCGAAAATCTCAAATATTAATTATTCCAAAATTTCCGGGTGTTCACAAATATATTCGCCTGAATTATGACTAATTATCGCACTGAGAAAGACACCTAAATAAGTTCCCCAACACTCGAAATCCCCACGCACGTAATTACTGCATTCGTACTTTCAAAGACACGTGCTTTGCTCGCCGGTTGAAAATCGCAGAATTTTGCCTTATTTTGCTCGCTCTGGATTTATCACCAATTTTTTCTTGCCGAAGGGAATATCCAGGTCTACTCTCCTATCTCGTAGGAGAAAATTCGCACTTTAATCACTCTCTTCATTATTACTTTTTCTAATTGAGTTTATAGTTATCACCACTGTGTTTCTAACAGGGGTGCCAACTATCTAAAGTGCCGTACGATCTAAAGTGATGAAAGATGGCTGGAATCGCATTGTCTAGGTCCATGTTATAGCTTATTCTTCTGCTCCAATTGTCCCAGCCAATAGGAGAGCGCCAAAGTATTTATGCTAGGCAGGTTCTGGATAGTAGTTCGCCAAATCACAACCAGATGCGCCATAAGGCGTGGAAGGTTCTGGAATGATGGCGCCACCATCGCGGAATTTTCTAGACGGATGACGTCATCGACTCGCATGGTGGGGGAACCTTCCTGGTGGGACTTGTATGCAATATAATACTATAAAAACTTGTGGATACATGGATAAAATTGGATAATGCCGCCACAATCGCGGAAATTTCGAGATGAATAACGTCATTGATGAGTCATCGACTTGTACGGTGGGAGAACTCCCCGTAAGTCCTAAACATTTGCAAATATTTAACAACATTTTCAACTATTTGACAACATTTGCAAACATTGGACAACATTTGCAAATATTTGACAATATTTCAAATATTTTGCAAATATTTGACAACATTTGCAAACAGTTGGAAACATTTTCAAATATTTCACAACATTTGCAAACATTCCGCAAACATTTGCAAACATTTACAAATACATGCAAACGTGTGCAAACATATGCAAACATGTGCAAATATGTGAAAACGATGGTCGAATATTTTCAAGATAAATGACATCGGTAAGTCACTCAGACTGAAAACTCATTGATGTGCGAGGTGGGGGTTTCCCGTAAGTCCTGCTGAGACTTGTACTTTCGAGAAAGATGAGGTCATCGATGACTCATCGATACGCGCGCGGTCGGCGATATCCCATGTTTCCTGTTAGGACTTGAATGAAATATAATTACCGGTCGAAACTTGCATATTGTAATGAGCCATCGCTGTCTTGGAATAAAAATTACGTCATACTTGTTCGCGAATATTCGAGAATATTCCATGATGGTTTAAATCGGGGTGGAGTAAGGGGGTGAGTTGCTATAAAATCAACCGACTCTGAATTCAGCTTCAAAGACACAATTGATTTCCTAACATCACGATCTGCGGTTTTAGTGTGTTATTATAATGTTGATGTTGGATGTTCAAGGTTTTCAAAACCCAACTCGGAAATTTTTGTAAAAGAACTGGCAGTTCATGCAGTTGGAAAAAATGAGTGTGCTTGTCTGCTTTTTCAATCCCCTTGTGGATGGAATGAATTATCAGCAAAATAACAAAGAACCAATGAATGGATTATTCATAATCACCATGGAATCGCATGGGAAATATGCTCAAGATGCAATTGCGCAGATCACGAAAGGAGCGACAATCATCTTCGTGAATGGACTGCAGAGGAGACAATGGTTACAATCTTATACCGATAAAGTGATAATGGACATGAATGAGTTGGGGTGCTCAAAAGCAAAAGATATTACAACCTCCAGATGCTGGAATCACAAAGAGCACAGTCTCATCGAGAATTATACCTGTGCATTCGAAAATTGTGGGAAGCTACTGAAATGGTTCACAAAATACTTTCATTCGACGGTTGATCCGATTACTGACTTCTTCGATTGGATACAGGATACGCAAATGTTGCAAGCAGATTCCACACATCTCCTGAAGAGATTTCTCTTGAAATTTTCATGGCAACCCATTGACGAATTATGGGAGAGATTGACAGAGAGGCTCAAAAACATGAGCGAAATTAACGAGTACCACCGATATTATCAACATCATCCGACATCGATTCAAGGAGGAGACGTTGTGGATGGACCTGTACCGCTCATAAAAAATTGTCTCGTTTGTCAACTATCAGATTGGATAATTTTTTCATAATAATCTGAAATGATTATTCATACCTTTATATTCCATACAATGTTTAATATGTAACTATGATTGATAATGAGTATTATACATGTTTTTAGTTATTTGTACACACCTTTAAGCTCGCTCAAGATTTTTCAGAATTATACAGAAATACTCTAAATGAAAAAGCTTCATTCCATCAAAACACGTTGATGTTGTTATATGAATTTTTCCCTTATATAAAGTATTTTTCCAGATATTCAGCATCACAACGTAGTAAACGACTCGAAGAGAAGCTCACTACGCATACAGTGCAACCAACGAGTTCGCCTCCACTCCACACCATTGGTCTGAGAGATCAGATTGACTGGTTCGACTATATCTACTACATGTGCTCCTCACAAACCCATCATGCGTACGCAACGCAAACCCACCATGTATATCGTTATTAAATGCATCACCCCCTATGACTAATGTTATTATATAATTTATGATTTCTGGAGCCAAATTGGAAAATTTAAACATTTAGTTGGCTGAGGATGATATTTTTCACTGCAAAAATTCATGTTTGTGCAGGCTCTGAAAATCAACTCAAAATCAAGTATCTTGGGGAAAAAACAAGATTTGAATTCATCGGGATCTGAAGAAAAATCTATTAGATACGATAAGGTCGTTCATTACTAGATTTATAAGTTCATAACCACTTGTCTGAAAAAAAATTTTCTCTCCTTCATATAATTGTATTGATAATAAATGCACAAAAATTAATCTGAGAAGAATGGAGTTTCCTAATTTTTTCCTATTTTTGCTAACTTGTCTTAAATCTTTCTTATCGATGTAAGCTTTGTGAATTAATAAAAAAGAAGAAATCTTCACGTGTGTGGAGAAGAAAGAAACAAAAACCAATAGAATAAGAGATTTGAACGCTAGCAAACTCGCTGTTGATACTTGAAAACTTTTGCGTACATTTGTTAACATTTGTCAATATTTACCAACATTTGCAAACATTTGTCAACATTATCAAACATTTGCAACACATTTTGAAAAAATTTGTCAACAATTGTAAATATTTATTATCATTTGTAAAACATTTATCAATATTTATGAATAATTGCCAACATTTTGCAAACATTTATTAACATTTGTTAACATTTGGGAACATTTGTCCACATTTCTCAACATTTTCCAAAAATTTGGAAACATTTGCCATGCTTGACTCGTGAATATTCCTAACTAAAATCACATCTCTAAACAAAATTTCCGTATTTCAAATATTTCCCATCAAAACCGAGCTGCAGTTCAATATTTTAATGAAAAGGTAAGAGTATCAACCTAGCGTCGTACAGTAAATTCAAATTTTGATCATTTTAGCTGTCTTTTTAATAAAACAATTGAAAAGATAGTCTTCCGACGCTGATAATTTCTCCAGGCATCACACATGAAATGGAATGAGTCGTTGAATCTTAAATTTACACAAGTCCCTGCTACCCATTTAGTGAATAAGATATAATGTTCTTTATTAACTGGAAGAATTTGGATAGTACCTTCAAGTGATGTTGCAAAACTACGAATGATAAAATGAGCATCATAACCGGAGAGATTCTGGAATATAATAGGAATAGTATGAGAATTTTGATATGCAAGGTTACAACTCCTATGCACAGCCCTGTGATGTTTTCCTGTTAAATGACGATGATCACGAACCTTATCACTCTCATTCAAAGGATTTTTACACATCTGACATGTCACTGCTGATCCGAAATCCTCAATTTGCTGAGTTGATAAGTGTTAATATTTGAATCAAATCACAGGCAATTCGCGCCCTTTACTTTCTCACTCTCACCTGTAGAGTGCTTTACTATTATGATTATCGATCTCAGTGTTCATGTCCATGATATGAAATTTAAGATTAGAATGTCATGGGATGTTGGACAGGAATTAAGCAATACTCCGTTGATTGTCAATTGCGACGTTTCGCTGTTAATTAAAGCTTCCTCAGGCTCTGGAAACCAAATAAAATACAAGAGTCAAAAACATAATTGGCGAAAAACATAATTAAAGACTAGGACATTGTAACCTCAAAAGATTATATGGATACAACCAAATAGAATATACTGATCAAACACAATCAAAACAGCAAATTGACATACTACCTTGACATTGTAGAGTAGAAAGTCATCATAAAAACTAAAAACCATCGTGCGAAACACTTTATCCATTCCAAATAATCAAGAAAATAGCAAAAAGCAGCGGAAAACAGTCTGTAATCAACGCCGAACACACATCGATATCGATTCACACACACTCCGGCTCTGTAGTGAACAGCAAAGCAGTCGAGCGCCACTCAGTGGCACCACACGACAGACATCTCCCAATGTACTCCAACCATCAAACCCTACTATACTGGCCAGACCTCCTCCATTTGCCAAGCAACCCACAATAACTACGGCTCAACATCTGAGTATCTTCCCTCTTGTTGACCGTGTCATTCAAATAGATATGGATCATCTCTGAGATATTCCTTTTCCTCCCAATACTCTCATTATCAAGAATAGATACCTGGTCGAACTGGAAGTTATGCTCCTCATCGAAATGATGAGTCGCCAGAGCCGTCTTTTCACGTACCAAAATCCCTCTTAGTGCGCAACTGCTCCTATGCTGAGCCAATCTCACTCCCAGCCTCTGTCGTGTTTGACCAATATAACAACGAGAGCATTCACAAGGAATCTTGTAAACCACTCCCGATCGCTCAAGTATTGGTAATAGATCCTTCAGTCTCGAATATAAAACCCCCACTCTCTTGAGATTACAAAAAACTAGCTTCGAATTCGTGTTAGCTAGACAACGGTTCAACCTCTGAGAGAGTCCATGGACCAAGGGGAACTTATAAGATCTCTTCCTTTGGGCTTCTTCTGCAGGTGTTATGCCAGGTGAATCCATCACTACCCCCAGTGACCCATGCCTGGCCTGGAAGTCTCTCACACATCGCATGACAAACTTCCCTGGGTAGCCGTTTCCCGAAAGTATCGTTTTCACCTTCGAGATGCAGTAGACCCCACACCACTCCAATCTTATGAGTTGTTAAGTGGTTTGACTGGAAATTGATGAGTCTGCCTGAGCTCGTTGGCTTCTGGAACCAGTCCAACTTGAGACTGCCATCCTCCATCCGATGAATCATAACATCCAAGAAGCTAAGGGATGTTCACCTCCTTCTCCACCGTGAATTGGATCCTTTGGTGCACCGAGTTGAAACCCTGCAGCACCACGTCCACCAAGCCCTCCGGCACCGGCAACACCGTGTCATCCGTATTGGAGAACCTACCCTATGAAATCCAGTGGATCAAGCTGTACGTGGATGACACGGTCTTGCTGGTGCCGGAGGGGTTGGTGGACCTGGTGCTGCAGGGTTTCAACTCGGTGCACCAAAGGATCCAATTCACGGTGGAGAAGGAGGTGAACATCCCTTAGCTTCTTGGATGTTATGATTCATCGGATGGAGGATGGCAGTCTCAAGTTGGACTGGTTCCAGAAGCCAACGAGCTCAGGCAGACTCATCAATTTCCAGTCAAACCACTTAACAACTCATAAGATTGGAGTGGTGTGGGGTCTACTGCATCGGGCGATAGGGTTGAGCGACGGTGAGTTCCATGACGCGAACATCTCGAAGGTGAAAATGATACTTTCAGGAAACGGGTACCCAGGGAAGTTTGTCATGCGATGTATGAGAGACTTCCAGGCCAGGCGTGGGTCACTGGGGGTAGCGATGGATTCACCTGGGGTAACACCTGCAGAAGAAGCCCAAAGGAAGAGATGTTATAAGTTCCTCTTTGTCCATGGACTCTCCAGAGGTTGAACCGTTGTCTGGCTAACACGGATTCGAAGCTAGTTTTTTGTAATCTCAAGAGAGTGGGGGATTTATATTCGAGACTGAAGGATCTATTACCAATACTTGAGCGATCGGGAGTGGTTTACAAGATTCCTTGTGAATGCTCTCGTTGTTATATTGGTCAAACACAGCAGAGGCTGGGAGTGAGATTGGCTCAGCATAGGAGCAGTTGCGCACTAAGAGAGATTTTGGTACGTGAAAAGACGGCTCTGGCGACTCATCATTTCGATGAGGAGCATAACTTCCAGTTCGACCAGGTATCTATTCTTGATAATGAGAGTATTGGGAGGAAAAGGAATATCTCGGAGATGATCCATATCTATTTGAATGACACGGTCAACAAGAGGAAAGATACTCAGATGTTGAGCCGTAGTTATTGTGGGTTGCTTGGCAAATGGAGGAGGTCTGGCAGGTATAGTAGGGTTTGATGGTTGGAGTACCACCGAGTGGCGCTCAACTGCTTTGCTGGTCACTACAGAGCCGGAGCGTGTGTGAATCGATATCGATGTATGTTCGGCGTTGGTTACAGACTGTTTTCCGCTGCTTTCCGCTATTGTCTTGATTATTTGGAATGGATAAAGTGCTTCGCACGATGGTTTTTAGTTTTCATGATGACTTTGTACTCTAGAATGTCAAGGTAGTATGTCAATTTGCTGTTTTGATTGTGTTTGATCAGTATATTCTATTTGGTTGTGTCCATATAATCTTTTGAGGTCACAATGTCCTAGTCTTTAATTATGTTTTTCGCGAATTATGTTTTTGACTCTTATATTTTATTTGGTTTTCAGAGCCTGAGGAAGCTTTAATTAAAAGCGAAACGTCGCAATTGACAATCAACGGAGTATTGCTTAATTCCTGTCCAATATCCCATGACATTCTAATCTTAAATTATGATTATCTTTTTGCGAAAACGCTTTACTGTATACTTTGAGTCTCACACACATGTGACAATAAAGTCCATTCAGTTTGTTACAAATAATTGTGCATCTCCGTTATTACAACTTATCCCTAGCTCCTAATCCTCTCAAGTGAACAGGTTATGGGCCCAGTGCCGAAATTAAACTGAATAAAAGTTTACAAAATTGGACAAATAACTTTTGAGGTTAATCGAGTGTTGTGGAGCACGCGGTCTTTTCTCTTCGAGTGAATAATTATAAAGTATCCTCATGTCAACTGTGAATACTGTTACATCTGCAAAAATTAAGTTATTGTCGAAAGAAAACTATGATACGTGGTGTGTGCCAGCAGAGACGTTGTTGATAAAAACTGATGGATGGGGATACGTGAGTGGAGAAATACCGCAACCACCAGAGCCTACAGGCGAGGGGGCTTCGCTCTTGGCCATGCAATCTGCAGTGGAAATCTGGATGAAGTATGATAAGAAGGCCAGGGCAACAACCTGGCGAGCAACACGTCTACTCCAGTCAAAGCTAAGGGGACAGTTTGCCTGCATACTACCGATGGAATTAATTCGAGGTCAGTAAATCTTGAAAACACACTCTACGTACCTCATCTGCGTGTAAACCTCCTGTCCGTAGCTAAAATCACGAACAAGGTCCACGAGGTAACGTTTACCAGAACTCACGCTGTCATTCGAGACCCTGAGGGGTGAACAAAAATGGTGGCGGATCGAGTGGGTGACCTGCCGTATACTGCTCAACAGAACGGAGTAGCAGAACGTAAAAACCGCACCTGAGTGGAGATGGCACGGTGCGTGATTCTCCAGTCAGAATTGCCGTCGTCTTCTTGGGCCGAGGCTATCTGTGCTGCAAACTATGAGAGAAACCGTTGTCCAACGTCAACATTATCTGGGAGAACTCCCTACGAGTATTGGACAGGACAAATCCCTAATTTGTCTCACCTTAAAGTATTTGGGGCCAAGGCGTTTTTTCTGAATAAATAACACTCGAAGGACAAGTTTGAAGCTAGATCAACTGAAGGAATACTGATGGGATATTCTAACGAGGCCAAGGGCTATCGTGTGTGGATGTCTGCGGAAAGGAAAGTCGTGATTTTCAGAGATGTCAAATTTGTAGAGGAAATTCAGACACCTCAACACGCTTCAACACTCAAGACATCATCGACAATGAGACCAAGTGTGGAGCGAGGGGATTACTCTCCAACGAAATGACTGATTATCCAAACGATGAAGCAACTGATATTGAAGTGTTGAATGAGGAACGAGAGGACGATGCAGAGCTGGGCTGGAAACGAGGATGTGGACGTCCTTCAATCTTGAGGACTAGAATGAGAGGGAGGGCGAAGAAGTCATTTCAACTAGTGAGGAGTAGTCGTACCGAATTCTCACCTGACTGCTCGAGAAACATCTCCAAAGTCTCAACATCATCAACGAGTGGACCTAGACGAATCTCCACTCGACGACGATGTCTTTGAAGGTAATGCACCATCTGAAGATGATGTGGCGGGTTTCGCCTTCAACGTCGAAGTGAATATGAAGCAAGCTCTAGAGGGTCCTGATCGTGGGGACTGGGAGAATGCTATAGTCAACGAAGTCAAGAGTCTACCCATGAATGACACCTGAGAGTTGGTGGATCATCCAAAGGACAGGAACGTTATTGGTTCCAGATACGTTGTAACCAACAAATTTTGTGTCGACGGGTCCATTGAACAAAGGAAGGCCAGGTTGGTGGCCAGAGGCTTTACTCAGGAGGCTGGTGTATATTACTATGGAAAGTTTGCCACAGTTGTCAGCCTCGAGACTATTAGGTTGATGTTTGCACTGATTGCTAGATTCCAATTGGAGATTCATCAATTGGATATCACTACTGCCTTTTTAAATGGTAATTTAGAAGAAGAAATATTCATGTAGAAGCCACATCTATTCCATGAAACCTTGGAGGAGATAATCCTGAGAGAGCCTGAGGGTAGTGGAGATGGAGATGCTATCCAACCTACACCGAGACAATCAAGTGGGTCAACTGAAGAAGGCCCTCTACGGATTGAAGCACGCTGGTCGTCAATGGAATAAAAGAATCGACGAGAAGTTACGAGAGTTAGGATTGACCCCAACAGTGGCTGATCCATGCATGTATTATGCTTGGAATTACGACGACATTCTGATAGTCACCCTGTACATCGACGACATCATGCTGGCATCCAGAGAGATAGTCGTTGGATCCAATGGATTAGGGATCAATTATCGAATGTCTTTGAAGTGAAGACATGGTATTGAGATTGAACAGGAATCCCATGAAATCACTATCAACCAGTCCAACTACATCAAGGAGATGTTGAGGAGATTCAACATGGAGGGTGCTAAATCGTTCAGCACACCTCTACCCACTGGAATCAACCCGACCAAGGGTAAGGAATTACCCCAGGAAGCCAAGAAGCAACCTTATCGGGAACTGGTTGCTGCTTTAATGTACCTGGCAGTTCCTACTAGGCCAGACATCGCCCATTTAGTAAGTGTATTAACTCAGTTGAACAACTGTCATACTGAAGAACAGTGGGGAGCTGCTAAACATATCTTGACGTACCTCATTGGTACATTGAGCTACAAGTTGAGATATGTATCAAATCAGAAAGGAATCGAAGGATTAATGGATGCTGATTGGGGAGGCTGTGTAATCAACAGGAGATCTTACACCAGCTACACGTTCACTCTGAGTGGGGGACCCATTTGCTGGAAATCACAGAAGCAACGAACAGTGGCACTCTCCACCACCGAAGCAGAGTATATGAGTATTGCTAAGGGAATGAAGGAGGCCCTGTATCTGCAGAGCCTAATGGAAGATTTGAAGTTGCATGAGTTGCAACAAATAGCGCTGTACAACGATAAACGAGGGGCCAAACTTCTAGCAGAGAATCCTGTCTGTCATCAGAGGACCAAGCACATCGACATCAGGTATCACTTTATTCGAGAGGCAATACAGTCTGAAGAATTTAGAATATAACCAACTGATGAAACATAATAATATAGAATTGAGAATATAAACCAACTGATGAAATGATTGCTGACGTTCTTACCAAAAATCTATCCATGTCAAAGCATTTCAATTGTATAGAGAAAATGGGGATGATAAAAGAAATGTAAATAACAGGGTGCTCATTGAGGGGAATTGTTAATATTTGAATCAAATCAGAGGTAATTCGCGCCCTTTACTTTCTCACTCTCACCTGTAGAGTGCTTTACTATTATGATTTTTTTTTGCGAAAACGCTTTACTGTATACTTTGAGTCTCGCACACATGTGCCAATAAAATCCATTCAGTTTGTTATAGTAAATTGTGCTTCACCGTTATTACTACTTATCCCTAGGTCCTAATCCTCTCAAGTGAACAATAAGTTTTCCTTTTTCAGATTGGTCTTCAAGTATTTATCTACTCTGTATGATAGTAGCTTCATCTCCGTTGAAAACCACTCAATGCAATGAAGACCTCGATGGGTTTTGACTTGTGATAATGAATCATCAGAAGCACATTTCATATAGAATAAGATACTATGAGGGATATGATGATCATTCTCTTTTGACTCTATTAAACATTCTAAACCTACGTCAACGGCAAATGGGACGGTTTCTGCATGTTTGAAATTCTTAAAGTTCAATATTTTATATTTCTCTTCAGGCAAGACCATTCATACTTTATTCCAATTTCCCTATGTTAGCTCTATGGGGATGAGTTAGTTTTTCTCCTTCTGTTATTATTACTGCATATTTTTCATTAATTTCTCTGAAAATTAGCTTTCTGATGGTTCCTTCAAATGTAACGTTTCAAATTCATCCACGTAGGTATTGATAAAATTTTCCTATTAACATTTAATCCAAGGGTCGAGGGAGAAAAAGAACCGTAAAAAAGACAATCGGTTATAGAGAAGAAAGGAATAATAAGAATAATGATGATTACATTCCATTCAGTTGAAAATATGACAAAATGAGTTGAAAATGAATCTTATTTAATTTAATAGAATGATAAACAATGAATTATACCTGACAGAAGGAAATAATTTACAAAATAACAAATCGGAAGCGTATTGCTAATTTATTAACAAAAATAACTATACTATATGCAATACAAGGGCAATTTACCACCAAAGATATTATTAATTTTTTCGAAATAATTACAATATTATTCTCGTGAACTTCGCATAGTTGACAGATATTATCATAAGGAATATTTTGACACCAAAAAACCTCTAGACGTCTTACCATTGATGTTTTTAAAACATTTTGGAAATGTTTTTTCATGTTTTGAAATGTTTGCAAATGTTTAAAAATGTTTTTAAATGTTTAGAAATGTTTTGGAAACGTTTGTCAGCTGCATGCAAATGTTTTTTAATATTCATCAATGTTTTCAAATGTCTTGCGAATTTTTTGACTTAAAATATTTCTCAAAGCTATGCAACTGGTTTTTAATGTTTTTGAATATTGTTTCCGAATGGGAACATTGTAATCATTCAAATTCAAGTTGTCGATTTTTCTTGTTATATTGAACCATTATGATTCAAAATGTCCAAAAGGGCAATTTTTAAACCACGTGCGTACGTAAGTAAACAAATTTTGCTTCGATCCTTCGCTAATGAATCGATGGCATTAAATCTTTTTTTCCCTTTAATGTAGCTATTGTTGAACCCTGTCAATCGCCATTAATTGAAATTCAATTCATTTATTACTTTTTGAAATTTTTCTATTTTTTCAAATATTTGTTTTTCACGATAACTAAAAAAAAATGTTGTGAATTAATTGAACGATCGCTTAAAAAATTTGTTTGGATACGTTTTTGACCGAATTCGAAGATGAAGGCGACATCAATAATCGTTATATATTTGCAAGTTTGCAAAAATTCTGTATTTTCTGAAAATCAGAATTCTGGGGATACCTTTGTACATCATGCTTCAAATGAATTCAATTATAGCTTAAAATTTTTGTTTTAATGCAATTAAGTCGACGTGAAAACATGATTATGATAGCTTTATTGGTTGATTGGATTTTTTATGAGGATTGTTGAACATTTCCAATTTTTCATGTTTTTAATTATTATTTTCCATGATTTTTTCTGAAAGTTACCTTCCTGATCGTTTCTTCAAATGTAATGTTTCAAATTCATTCAAATATGTATAAACTAAATATTTCTATTAACATTTTATCGAAGGGGTGAGGCAGAACGAGAGAGAACCGTAAAAAAGTTAACTTTCAGAGAAAGTCATGGAAAATAATAATTAAAAACATGGAAAATGGAAATGTTCAACATTCATCATAAAAAATCCAATCAACCAATAAAGCTATCATAATCATGTTTTAACGTCGACTTAATCGCATTAAAACAAGAATTTTAAGATATAATTGAATTCATTTGAAGCATTATGTACAAAGGTATCCCCAGAATTCTAATTTTCAGAAAATACAGAATTTTTGCCAACTTGCAAATATATAACGATTATTGATGTCGCCTTCATCTTCAAACTCGGTCAAAAACGTATCCAAATAAATTTTTTAAGCGATCATTCAATTAATTCACAAAATTTTTTTTAGTTATCGTGAAAAAAAAATATTTGAAGAAATTCAAAAATTTTAAAAAGTAATAAATGAATTGAATTTTAATTAACAGCGATTGATAGGGCTTAACTATACCCACATTGGAGGGAAAAAAAGATTCAATGCCATTGATTCATTAGCGAAGAATCGAAGCAAAATTTGTTTACATACGTACGCACATGGTTTAAAAATTGCACTTTTGGACATTTTGAATCATAATGGTTCAATATAACAAGAAAAATCGACAATTTAAATTTGAATGATTACAATGTTTCCATTCGGAACCAATATTTAAAAACATTAAAAACCAATTGCATACCTTTGAGTAACATTTTAAATCAAAACATTCGAAAGACATTTGAAAACATTAATGAATATTCAAAAACATTTGCATGCAGCTGAAAAACGTTTTCAAAACATTTCTCAACATTTAAAAAAATTTGAAAAACATTTTTAAACATTTGCAAACATTTCAAAACATGAAAAAACATTTCAAATTTTTTTTAAAAACATCGATTGTAAGACGTCTAGAGGTTTTCTGGTGTCAAAATATTCCTTATGATAATATCTGTCCACTCTATGCGACGTACACGAGAACAATATAGTTATTATTTCGAAAAAATTAATAATATCTTTGGTGGCAAATTGCCCTTGTATTGCATATAGTATAGTTATTTTTGTTAATAAAATAGCAATACGCTTCCGATTTGTTATTTTGCAAATTATTTCGTTCTATCACGTATAATTCATTGTTTATCATTTAATTAAATTAAATAAGATTCATTTTCAACTCATTTTGTCAGATTTTCAACTTAATGGAATGTAATCATCATTATTCTTATTATTCCTTTCTTCTCTACAACCGATTGTCTTTTTTACGGTTCTCTCTCTCGCTCGACCCTTTGATTAAATGGTAATAGGAAAATTTTATCAATACCTAGTTGAATGAATTTGAAACTTTAAATTTGAGGAAACCATCAGAAAGCTAATTTTCAGAAAAATTAATGAAAAATATGCAGTAATTATCACAGAAGAAACAAAGATGACTCATCCCCATAGAGCTATCATAGGAATATTTGAATAAAGTACGAATGGTCTTGCCTGAAGAGAAATGTAAAATATTGAAATTTAAGACTTTCAAACATGCAAAAACCGTCCCATTTGCCGTTTATGCAGATTTAGAATGTTTAATAGAGTCAAAAGAGAATGATCATCATATCCCTCATAGTATCTTATTCTATGTGAAATATGCTTTTGATGATTCATTATCACAACTCAAAACTCATCGAAGTCCTCATTGCATTGAGCGGTTTTCAATGGAGATGAAGCTGCTATCATACAGAGTAGATAAATACTTGAAGACCAATCTGAAAAAGGAAAACTTATCAACTCAGCAAATTGAAGATTTCGGATCAGCAGTAACATGTCAGACTTGCAAATATTCTTTGAATGAGAGTGATAAAGTTCGTGATCGTTGTCATTGAACAGGAAAATATCACAGGGCATAGGAGTTGTAACTTTGCATATAAAAATTCTCATACTATTCCTATCGTATTCCAGAATCGCTCCGGTTATGATGCTCATTTTATCATTCGTAGTTTTGCAACATTACTTGAAGGTACTATCCAAATTCTTCCAGTCAATAAAGAACATTATATCTTACTCACTAAATGGGTAGCAGGGGCTTGTGTAAATTTAAGATTCAACGACTCATTCCGTTTCATGTGGGATGTCTGATGTAAAAAGACAGCTAAAATGATCAAAATTTGAATTTATTGTACGACGCTAGATTCATACTCTTACCTTTTCATTAAAATATTGAATTGCAGCTCGATTTTGATGGGAAATATTCGAAATAAGGAAATTTTGTTTAGAGATGCGATTTTGGTTAGGAATATTCACGAATCAAGAATGGCAAACGTTTCCAAAATGTTGGAAAATATTGAAAAATGTTGACAAATGTTGACAAATTTTAACAAATGTTAATAAATGTTTGCAAAATGTTAGCAATTATTCAGAACTATTGAACAATGTTGAAAAATATTTGCAAAATATTCGTCTGTTTCGAAATGTTGAGAATTGTTAGTAAATGTTGTTGCAAATGTTGGGAATTGTTCATAAATGTTTACAAATGTTTTGTAAATGATAATAAATATTTGTGATTGTTGACAAATATGGGCAAAATGTTTTGCAAATATTGACAACTGTTGACAAATGTTAACAAATGTATGCAAAAGTTTTCAAGTATTAACAGCGAGTTTGATAGCGTTCAAATCTCTTATTCCATTGGTTTTCATTTCTTTCTTCTCCACACATGTGAAGTTTTCTTGTTTTTTATTAATGTAGAAATTTTACATCGATAAGAAAGATTTAAGACAAGTTACCAAAAATAGGGAAAAATTAGGAAACTACATTCTTCTCAGATTAATTTTTGTGGATTTATTATCAATACAATTATATGAAGGAGAGATAATTTCTCTTCAGACCAGTGGTTATGAACTTATAAATCTAATAATGAACGACCTTATTGTATCTCATAGATTTTTCTTCAGATCCCGATGAATTCAAATCTCGTTTTTTCCCCCCAAGATACTTGATTTTGAGCTGCTTTTCAGAGACTGCATAAACATGAATTTTGGCAGCGAAAAATATCACCCTCAGCCAACTAAATGTTTAAATTTTCCAATTTGGCTCCAAAAATCATAAATTATATAATAACATTAGTCATAGGGGGTGATGCATTTAATAACGATATACATGGTGGGTTTGCGTTGCGTACGCACGATGGGTTTGTGAGGAGCACGTGGAGTAGATTTAGTCGAACCAGTCAATCTGATCTCTCAGACCAATGGTGTGGAGTGGAGGTGAACTCGTTATTACACTGTATGCGTCGTGAGCTTCTCTTCGAGTCGTTTACTACGTTTTGAGGCTGAATATCTGGAAAAATACCTTATATAAGGGAAAAATTCATATAACATCACCTTGTTTTGATGGAATGAAGCTTTTTTATTTAGAGTATTCCTGTATAATTCTGAAAAATCTTGAGGGAGCTTGAAGGTGTGTACATATAACTAAAAACATGTATAATACTCATTATCAATCGTAGCTACATATTAAACATTGTATGGAATATATAGGTATGAATAATCATTTCTGATTATTATGAAAAAATTATCCAATCTGATAATTGACAAACGAGACAATTTTCTATGAGCGGTACAGGTCCATCCACAACGTCTCCTCCATGAATCGATGTTGGATGATGTTGATAACATCGGTGATACTCGTTAATTTCGCTCATGTTTTTGAGCCTCTCTGTCAATGTCTCCCATAATTCGTCAATGTGTTGCCATGCAAATTTCAAGAGAAATCTTTTCAGGAGATGTGTGAAATCTGCTTGCAACATTTTCATATCCTGTATCCAATCGAAGAAGTCACTAGTCGGATCCACAGTCGAATGAAAGTATTTTGTGAATCATTTCAGTAACTTCCCACAATTTTCGAATGCACAGGTATAATTCTCGATGAGACTGTGCTCTTTGTGATTCCAGCATCTGGGGGTTGTGATATCTTTTGCTTTTGAGCACCCCAACTCATTCATGTCGATTATCACTTTATCGGTGTAAAATTGTAACCATTATCTCTTGTGCAGTCCATTCACGAAGATGATTGTCACTCCTTTCGTGATCTGCGCAATTGCATCTTGAATCTCATCATATGGAATGAATCCTATTTCCCATGCGATCCATGGTGATTATTAATAATCCATTCATTGGTGCTTTGGTATCTTGCTGATAATTCATTCCATCCACAAGGGGATTGAAAAAGCAGACAAGCACACTCATTTTTTCCAACTGCTTGAACTGCCAGTTCTTTTTTTAAAATTTCTGAGTTGGTAAGTGGTAGAAATCAAGGGAAAATTGGAGCAAAGAATAACAATGCTGGTTAAATTGTCATTTACGCGACGTTTCGCTGATATATTTCAGCTTCGTCAGGCTCTGGAAATTAAATGAATTACAATTACAAAACTCAGTTGGGTTTTGAAAACCTTGAACATCGAACATCAACATTATAATAACACACTAAAACCGCAGACCGTAATGGTAGCAAATCAATTTTGTGTTTGAAGCTGAATCCAGTGGTGTCGGTTGATTTTATAGCAACTCACCCCCTTACCCCACCCTGATTTAAACCATCATGGAACATTCTCGAATGTTCGCGAACAAGTATGACGTAATTTTTATTCCGAGACAGCAATGGCTCATTACAATATGCAAGTTTCGACCGGTAATTATATTTCATTCAAGTCCTAACAGGAAACACGGCATATCGCCCACCGCGCGCGAATCAATGAGTTTTCAATCTGAGTGACTTACCGATGTCATTTATCTTGAAAATATTCGACCATTGTTTTTACGTATTTACACATGTTTGCATATGTTTGCACACATTTGCATGTGTTTGTAAATGTTTGCAAATGTTTGCAGAATGTTTGCAAATGTTGTGAAATGTTTGAAAATATTTCCAAATGTTTGCAAATGTTTCCAAATGTTTGCAAATGTTGTCAAATGTTTGCAAAATGTTTGGAATATTGTCAAATGTTGGAATATCTTTGCAAGTGTTGTCAAATGTTTACAAAATGTTTGTTAATATTATCAAATGTTGTCGAATATTTGCAAAGTATTTGCAAATATTGTCAAAATTTTGCAATTGTTTATATATGTTTGCATACATTTGCAAATGTTCTCAAATGTTGTCAAATGTTTACAAAATGTTTGCAAATGTTGTTATATATTTGCACATGTTTAGGACTTACGAGGAGTTCTCCCACCGTACAAGTTGATGACTCATCGATGACGTCATTCATCTCGAAATTTTCTCAATTGTGGCGGCAATATCCAATTTTATCCATGTGTCCACAAGTTTTCATAGTATTATTTTTCATACAAGTCCCAACAGGACGGTTCCCTTATCATGCGAGTCGATGACGTCATCCATCTCGAACGTTCCGCGACGGTGGCGCCAATATCCCATTTCATGCAAGTTTCAACGGGTCATTATATTTTCATACAAGTCCCAACAGGTCTTAGAGGGATTCCCCCACCACTCGAGTCAATGAGTCATCGTTCTCGAATGTTCCGCGACGATGGCGCCAATATCCGATTTCATGTAAGTTCTAACAGGCCATCATATTTCATACAAGTTAAAACAGATCTTAGAGGGATTCCCCTACCACGCGAGTCGATGATGTCATCCTTCTCGAACGTTCCGCGACGATAGCGCCACCATTCCAGAACCTTCAACGACAGTAGCGCTCCTGGTGGTGATTTTGCGTAGCTATCCAGAACCGGCCTAGCTATACTACTTGTCAACGTGTCACTTCATATCTCTCCGGGTTAATCAGATATGTAAATGTCAAGGTGATTGGTGATTTTCCTTGACCCTCAACGCTTTCACGGTCATCTCAATAATGATTTCCCCTATATTCAGCTTCTGTCTCCGGATTGGCTGGCTATTTGACCCCAGTGCTGTCAATATCAGGGTTAAGAACGATTAATGAGCTGGGTTAACTCGTCAGAGGCCCCGATGATCGGCCTCACTAGATCAACTCGGCAGAAGTCCGGGTTATGGACACATCCTGTGATCGCTTCGAATCCACATAACCTCCAACTCTCATGAGGATCTCAGGTAGTATTTATTTTTCTCCGGGCGGATTTAGGACAATTATACTTTCTTCGGCTAATTTTCCAATCATGTGTCACTCAACCATGGGAAACCTAACCCTCAACTATCACCTGTATCCAGTGTGAGTTATTCCAGTGACTTTCGTTTATATTCATTCAGGTATTTTCACCTGTTCACTATCTTTCGGGTGATATCTCGTTTCTTCCGGAATTCTCCAGATTCTTTTACTTCAAATGTGCCCCTCAAGATACCTCGCGGCACGAAAAAGCCTCCCACTGGAGAAGATATTCCTCCTTCGTCCTTCAACGTCCTCCTTAGGCTGTGGGTTGATCTCAGCTCAGTATATGATTTCGTGGTGTACAATTTTATTCAATGACTAATTAATAGGAGGGAGGAAGGTGAGAGTTCCCATCGCATCCGTTATGAGATTATCATTGTGTTAATTTATTTTGCGAACAAATCTCCGGGTTTATTTGTACTAGTTTCTACTAGACGAGGGTTCAACTTCGTCATATTATATACATTCGAAGAGTATTAGGTGCATTATTTAATTTTTCATTTTTTCATCAAAAAATATGTCACATCATAAAATATATGAATACTAGATCAATCCTCGAAATATCGTCCATCGTTTTCGATGATCTGCGCCATCGATCGAGCTACATACGAATGCCATCGCGAAAAAACTTGCGGTTTTTTATCTCAATGCGGATCCTTATTTGGGAGTCTATTCTTTGAGATTTGAGATCCACTTTGAGACTCAGAAATTGCTTGGAAGCATACTACACCTTGCTAGGTGTTCAAATCTTTAGATAGTCAATTGTGTGATTATGTTAGATGGAATTGCCGGATAGTTTAAGTTAATGCCTTAACCTTATTCTTTTCCATTTTTAAATATTTTCATTTTCATGAATAAAAATTAAATTAATTAAGGTAGTGATCGCCAGGTAGTTATCGGCATTAGCAACATAAAAGTATGGAGAAGATTCATTCATTGCGAGGGTTGTTTTGCGACAACTCTCCGCAATGAGTGTTTNATGTTAGATGGAATTGCCGGATAGTTTAAGTTAATGCCTTAACCTTATTCTTTTCCATTTTTAAATATTTTCATTTTCATGAATAAAAATTAAATTAATTAAGGTAGTGATCGCCAGGTAGTTATCGGCATTAGCAACATAAAAGTATGGAGAAGATTCATTCATTGCGAGGGTTGTTTTGCGACAACTCTCCGCAATGAGTGTTTCGAAAAACCGCGCCAAGTACGTTGGTCCTGAGAATTTTCTGAACAATTTTTTTCTTAAAGAAACACTCGTATTGACACTCTTTTTCATTGACTTTGTGTTGATAACCACACTTTTTATGGTCGTACCCACTCCGTAACTCACAGAAATAGACAATATTGAGTTGCCATTGATGAGTTCAAACTTATAAAATTTGCAACAGTACAAGCCGACTGTAGGAAAAAACTGAAATTGTTTCTAGATGTTATGAAAAGTTTTGTGGTTTTTCAAAATGACAAGTTCAACTTCATGAACTTGGCGCTCTTCCTCATTTCTGCACTTTTTTCAATTTTCTAGAAACAACTATCCATAAATAAGCACTTGGGCATTTTTCTACAACAACGCATTCCACCGCTTTTTCGAAGCTGCGATTTTCTGCAGCGAGGAGGTGACACGATAGTAAATGACACGAAGTAATGACTTTGCGAACGCATTATGCGCAAATGCCCCTCCACCTGCAATTTTTTATTTTGGAGCAACTATAATTTTTATTGGAGTCAAGTGTAAATAATTCACTTCAATACGTGTTACAAATGAGATAAATACTTGACCGATCAATTAGTGAATATAATTGACTGCCTATCCACCACTGAGAGCAGATATTGATGCTGGTAAATATCTCGGCTTCGATTTTTGATGTCGGAGCGAAAATGAAATTTCACACAGCCATCGTATAAAATCCTTGCTAACCCAGTTATTATTTTCATTAATAAAAGCCAACAAATAAATCCTATGAACCAATTGAACCTGTAGTATTTATTGAACACCGAGTCCGGCAAATCTTCCAGCGGATTTGAGGTACGTCTAATTGCCCTACGTCGCGCATTTAATAATCTATGTAAGTCCCGTTGATGGTCCTCGGCTTCTTCATCAACTAACACTGCACCTGTTATATTATCCGCCATCACCACGGTTGTTTTGGTTTAAATTTCCCTAAAGTCAACCTATCATAGCTCTCATAGCCAAATGTCAAAAAAATCTGACAGATTTGAGGTTTGAAATGCGTTCACAAAGTTATTAATTAGTGTAATTTAGTATCGTGTCGCCCCCTCGCGGCAGAAAATCGCAGCTTCGGAAAAGCTGCGGAAAAAGCGGCTTTTTGTTGAGAATTGCCCCCCAGTAGTCAAAATTCACTTGACCGGGCTTACGGCTTCGCTACTATTTTTTATTTTTTTTGTATTCAAACAAACCTCCTATGCTCCATATCGCTTGAACGAATTACCGGATTTTGTTCTTCGTCATTGACAGTACTATTCTTACTTCAGTTGAATTTTCTTTACTTATTTCATTTTCTTTGCTTATTTTTTTTCTTTACTTATTTGTATAGTTCTCTCATAAATTATTTTTCAAAGCATCGTCATTTATGGACCCCTGTTCAGAAAACATCTGTAATTTTTTTCATATTCTACAAGGGTTTTACATATATTTGTTGAGGAATTAATATAATATTGTCAAATTGTTGCTCGGACAGGGAATTAAATTTTCAGTAGGATGAATGTTACAATTCTAATGATCTGTTTTACCACGCGAGTGACTACTACCGCCACCATAGGAATCAATCTGAACTACATGCTGCAACAATTCCAAAAGACTAAGCTACCGGGAACCACAGAAATTCAATGTTATTGATCCCGAATTTATGGATTCACAGCCTTCAGATGGAAGCGACTTGAGTAATTTCACTGATGTTTTTCCTCATGGGAATGCAATTTCATTCCTTTGCATGAATTTTTGCTTCCAGCTCCCTGTTCTAGTCATTTTTATCTCAGCAATCCAACACTTCCAAGTTGGGAATTGATGTTCGATTGCCAGTCATTAACCAATCGTTACAGTTACTGAATGAGTTTTCAATTTACCTCAAACAACTGAAAAGTAACTAATCAATAGATAAAAAATTGAAAAAAAACTCAATTAATTTGAAGCAACAGTTGACAGGCTCTTGCTTCAATCTTTTTGAAACTCAGAGTGATATAATTGATTTTCAAATGATGTTGAATAGTTACAAGAACAAATTTCATGAGGAAGGCACCCTTAAATGACAAAAATATCAACTTCTGACTCTATTTACTTTACATTGGAGCGTGAAAAGGGTTTCTAAAACTATGGATGCACCGGAGTCCATAGTAATCAAATCAAAAGCATTGGTGAAGGCGAAAGGGATTCTATCAAGCCCGGAATCTAGACTAGGTTGGTTATTTTATTCAATGGACCTTTGTTTAATGTTTCACTCTAAATTTCTGTCGTGTTTTTCTGTCATTTCCTAGGGCACAAATTACCTGAGGAAATCACGAGTAAAGTATTGGGCTTTTACAATGATGACAGATTCAGGAGTGTTATGCCAGGGGAAAAAATTGCGTATCTACAAAAACTAGTGATGGTCTCAAAATCTACCTTCAAAAACGGTTAATTCTTTGTAATTTGAAAAAGTTATTCCAACTCTTTCAAGATCACAATCCAAATGATAAAATTGGGTTTCCATCATTCGCAATGTTACGCCCGAAGGATTGTGTTCCTGCCGGTTCAAGTGGAACACATACGGTGTATGTTTGCGCAATGCACCTAAATATCAAACCAATGATGCTTCGTATGTTATCAATTAATAATTTCTATGAAGCTAGAATATGTGTGCATGAAGGTATAACTCTCTATCTACTTTCTTCAATGTCTATAGGTTCGAACTTGAAACCTTTGACAAGTGACACACGTCATCCATTGGACCATTACAGTAATTGCATTGACTTCATGGTTTGTTACGACGCAGCTCCTGAAAGTTATTTAAGAACATGTGAACATTGTCCAAGTTTCGAAACGTTACACTCCTTCATCAAATACACACTGGTAGAGAATGATATTGACACAATTGTGTGTAAGCAGTGGGTTTCGAAGCCTCGTAGCTCGCTAGTAACTGTGACGTAAGATGTTGACGAATTCACTGATGATTTTTGTGAAAAGATGATTGCACTTTTGTCTCACACATTTATCGCGAAAGAGCAAGGTAATTACGTTAAGGATTTGAGGGAATCATTGGGGGATGGAGAATATTTGGTCATTTGTGATTTCGCAGAAAATTATGCATTTGTTGTACAAGACGCCGCTCCGGGTTTCCATTGGAACAATGACGTGGCAACCATTTATACTATCGTCATTTATTATAAGGAGCGATCGAACGTTCCTATTCTAAAAAGAACATACGCCGTAAGCTGTAGCGTAACGCTCATTCCTCGAATTTCATTGGTCGAACATTCGGATCCGCCCGCACGTGTTCGCCTTCGGTCGGCTTTCGGTTTTCGTGTCACGATTTGACATGAAAACCGAAAGCCGTATTCATAAGTTGTCACAAATTAAGTAATAATTTGTTCTCGTATTCATAAAAGTCTTGCAATAATTTCCGTAGCAGTTCACCTGAATACCAAGAAACTCATTCAGTTCATGAAATCAATAAATCCAAATCCTGTAAAGATCTATTACTTCTCAGATGGGCCTCCCACTCAGTCCAAAAACTTCAAGAATTTTATCAACATTTTTTATCATAAAGAGGATTACGGTGTTGATGCCGAATGGCATTTTTTGCCACTGCTCACGGTAAGGGACCGTGTGATGGCGTTGGTGGAGCTTTAAAAGGGGCTGCCGCTCGAGCTAGCCTTCAACTTCCTTTCGATCGTCAAATCACAAGACCATATGAACTTTATGAATGGGCTTCAAGACATTTTACTCATCTAAAAGCTGAATATATCCCTAAAGAGGAATATGAACAAGCTATCGATGATTTCAGAAGTCGTTTCTTGAGTGCTAGGCCACTACCTGGAACCCACAAGTACCACTGTGTCATTCCAAAGGAGTTGGGAATTTTGAATGTGAAATTATTTTCACGAAGTGATAAAATCAAATCATTTACTGTTATCCGTCGATAGGTCTGTGAAGCGGCAATTCATTGTAATATTTGAACTCGTTTAATTAGAAAAATAAAATAATCTTTTTCTCATACTGAACGTAGAGAAACATTTCATTTTCCGTTCATGTAATTATTTAGTCCCTGAAAACCTGAAAAATCGACTTTCATACGGAAAATGACCGAAACTATGACATATAATTGGAGGCCCATTTTCCCCTTCGATATTTCCTCGTTTTTCATATTTCAAATGTGCTCAATTTTTTTGAGAATTTTAAATCGGGACGAACTTGAAAAACCATCAACTTTAGTTGATTTTTTTCCAAATTTTCCATGTAATGAAGCATAAAAAAATATTCCTGTTATGAAATGAAAAAAAAACACTCCAATCGCTTGATTTTTGAGTGAGTTATATCATTTTAAAAGAAAATAAGGAAAAAAATCATAACTGCTGAGATCAAGCACCAAAAAATCTTGAAAAAAATCAGTGGTCACTTTGAGATGAATATATTTCGAGAAAAAAATATCGCATATGTAGAACTAGGCGAGGGTTTTGCCCTCATTTATTTCACTTGGAATACCCCATATATATATATATATATATATATATATATATATATGGGACATTCCATGCAACTCAGCCACCCTGAATCTTTCTGGTTCTCAGAATCCTGAAGTGACATGCTCACAGTCAAGTACTAAATAAGTACATGCTTTCCCTAACTTTTCGTTTCTTTAACATAAATTGTTTGTTTACAACATGTGTCAAAAGCTCAAATTTTTGAAAAATCATCTCGCGAACAAATTGACGGATTTCAATGAGTAAAAAACGATTTTTTTCATTTTTTTATGTGCTATATGAAAAAAAATATACCAGTACTGCGAGGGCGAGTAATAACCCATTTCCAGAGGTTTTAATTTTGCAAATTCCACTGTTACGAAGGGGCTCGTCGAAAATCAATTAATTCCTTTTTTTCTCGATAGATAATAATAATTCCCAACTTTTTCGGGTTATTTTGAAATGCGATATCGATATAGAGATGAGAAAAAAATTTGGTCTCCATAAAAAATTCTTATTTTTCGACATTAACGGTTGTAATTATGCAAATCACATATGATACTCACCACTCACTCCTGTATCATACATTTTTACTCAATGGATAATGTAACTCCATTGTTAAATTGAAATAAGTAGAATATAATAGTTTTAATACTACTTAAATTGATGAACATCGATTTCGAGAACGAAAAAACGGCTTAAAAATCTTCGATTTTCATGTCAGATCGCTAGGTATATCTAAGTTAATTCTTTCGCCGTCACTTCTTCGGAAAAACTTCTCCACTAGTCGCTGCTGAATATCTTTTAATTAATAATTCTCCACCTTCTCCAGGGATGAAGCAATAATTTTTTCAGATCGCTGGAATGGCCTTCGCACTGTTGAATCTTTGTTTTAGCTATCCTGGATAACTTTGTGTTCTTCTTTACTATAAAAAAATACATCAAGATCTCTGAAGTGATCTTTCGCCCAGCGAAACAGACCACTAGGTATGAGGATAGGTTCCCCTTGAGTTATCTGCAGACTCCTTCGCCTCGCTCCCCTCTTCAAAACTGCGCCTACTCCATCACATGCCTTTTTATCATATACAGTCGCATGATAATGAGCTTCCGCTCCAATTCCAAAATAATCTTTGTGGGACAAAAGATTTGTGATTTGGTAGCGATTCTTATAATGTTGTGCAGCTCCATCAGTAACATAAATCAATTTTGTCACCTCACAGACTTTACTTATGTGCTCTATCAACATCTTTTGCATCACGCAAACCGCAGCAGTATCGTGGACAATACTATCAGATAGAAGGACTAGACTTCGATGGCGAATATCACTCCCCTGACTATAATAATAGACCAGAGGATGTACAGTGCAATGGTCATTATTATAATGAAATGATTGAGTTGCGTCCTGAGAAACGAAGGAATAATTCTCGGAGAAATCACACTCAACCAGAATCTCTCCTTCAACTAAATTCTCCTTTCGCTCTTTTGCATAGGCTGTTTGCTCAGTGGCAATTAAATGGTGAGATTTCAACGCTTTCAATCGCTCAAAGTAAATCAATGAATTCACTTGCTGGGAGGTTCTGAGTCTGCAATGTTGCTCTATCCACAGTTTGCCACGTTTTTAATTCCATAGTTTCAATCATAGCGTAGTTATAAAGTCATTTTTTCAATTCAAGTGATAGCACATCAACTCCCGTACAGTTTTGGCATTCATCTAAATGGCACGCAGGCATTGGATTGGGACACATGAGCTTCGCAAGACAATCTTTGTAGTTCATAAGCGGAGAAATTGAATCTTCTGTGAGAGTGGAAATATTCATGGCATCCAACATCAATTTGCAGTTTTGGTAATACTTACAGACGCAGACATCGTGCATACCACTCGTTCCTGCCAAAACACAATGTTTCGGTCTCAACTCCGCAAACTTACTGAACCCCACAGGAGATTCCGGATGAGAAGTTTCGTATTGTTGATGCAGATCTTCGAAATTTTTAAGTACCAGTCATTTCTGCATAATTTTCTACTCGATGTTGATTCTAACGGATACTTTATCTTTGATTCCTGGCATAATTCGACTGTTATTCTCGTAAAACGCGTGGACTTTCTCAATAGTTTCATCAGGTAATGATTTTTCTGCCTTCGCGACGGCCGAAGCCAATACTCCTCTCATTTCTCTCATTTTTTTCGCTCTCTGAACCATGTGTCTCGTGGCTCCAAATTCTTCACTCACTTTCCGAGCACTCCATAATAATTGAGCGACTATCAAAATTTGTAGACTTTCAGCGTATCCCTCCGTACTCTTGAATTTTTCTTTCAGACCATTCAACATTTCTTCCAGCTCAACTTCTCGAGGAGAACGTGAATGTTCTACTGTTCTCTTACTCACTTCATTGTATGAATCTTCATCTACTAAGAAATCGTCGATTTCCATTGGGTCATCGAATGCTTCGTTGAATCCATTATTATTAGGAGCAACTGAATGGACAGAATTACCAGATCTCAATAAACTGCTTGTGATGTTGCCAATAGAAATGTCCGCCACGAATGGTGTAAGATTTAAAGAGTATCCGGAAGAATCATGAGAGCCTCCAGTCGCTGTTGAATCAGTAGATATCGGAGGGAAGGCTTCGATGTGTGGATGAAAATTAGAGGGTGATGGGCTAGGAATATAAGTGGCAGCTTTCTTTGTACAGTTGATACACAGCCATGCATTCGCAGGCAAGGGTGGAAATTTTTTCCGTAACGATTCCGAAATTACACGTAGACCTTTTCCAACGTGACCACTCTCTCCAAGGGCGCGCATTGGACTAGTACATCTCTCGGCATGGGGCATTCTATGAAAAAAATGAGTTGATGAGTCCTATGGATTGATTAATATTAAATTAATGAAGCCATCAATATGGAATTGGTAATGAAGACCATTGAATCGATTCCGACATTCTCATAAATTGTCCATTTACCTCAGAAGAGAGTGATTTCAGAGGAACATGTGGTGACTCTATATTTAGCGTCCAACAAGCCCACAACAACGACTGTATGTACACATACTTTCATGGATGTACTTGTGACGATGATAATTTATTATCCTTGCAGGGCCAGATTTTTAGTTAAACTAACTATGGGTAACTCGTGGTTAAAGTTAACTCCAGTTCCCCCACCACTGTCATTCCAGCTGTGGTTAAAAATAGGAGCGCCCATGTTTTCGAGAGGGACTGGTTAAAATTCAAAAATATTGTACATGTCCGCCATTTTTCTCCACACTCATGACAGTAGGGGAAATAATTCCCCTGACCTGGGGAACGGGGTGGGGGCGCTGGATTTAACTTTAACCACGAGTTAACCATCGTTAGTTTGACCACAAAACTGGCCCTGAAAAATAAAAATGAACTCCTCCTATTTTATAACTTCTCCACTGGCACATTACACACAGATAGATTATATACCTCGATCCAATCTGACGAACAATTGGAAGAGAATAACGATTCAGTCAATTTCTACAGGAAATTTAACACACTGAACAGAGAATGAGGGATGGTGTTGCAGGAGCAAGAGTCTCAGGACCACTAATTAGATTTCTACTCCTTGTAACCCTTGGGGGTTGTATGGAAACACGATTCCACGAAATCTGTACTTTTTCAGACCGCTCACCGCCTCTTCCCTTTTTCATTTCCCATGACAGCAAAATATATTATGTTGAGAATTTATGAAACATCGCAATCCGATTGAAAGTGTACGACAAATGCAAGGTCTTTTTCCAAGAACAATCAGACAACGTTTAATTTTCCTAGTCGCGTGTCGTATTATTTTTCATTTCTTTACGCTCATTAAGGGCGAGGGTTGACGCTGGCTGAGTCAATGATACAGTGGAAAAATTGGATACACGTGGGATTTGAACCCGACTGAACGAATTGCGAGTTCTTCGCCCTATCGACTGAGCTATTGCAGGCTTTCGTTCTATACATCTTCATAACGACTTAAGAATTTATCAACATCGGTATTTAAGTATTAATATCGCTAATATCACTATTAAAAATTTCTATCTAAAATTCCCGGTGTACTTCGCCGAAATTTTTGGCAAATTTAATTTCTACTGAAATTTCAAGAATTTCAAATAAATTCAGGAATTTTCGTCTTTGTGGTAGTTAAAATTATGGAATTTCACTGAATTTTCAGTGAAACCTGAAATTTAATTTTTTTCTCTAACAGAGTAGGGATCTGATGAGAAAATTTATGGGTTTTCGATGTCATTCTTCCTCAAACTCAGTGTTCATTATTCAAAATAATGTTAAAACAATTATGCTCCTCCTATTTTTAGGCCTGAAACGTAGTTATATCATTGGTTATGTACATGATTCACCATACGACTATAAGTGATGAATTAACAATATTATTTTACTAATTATAGCCGTTAATGTAAAAAAAAAAATTTTTTCATGCAAAAACATTTTTTTTCTCATCTTTATATCGATATCACATATCAGAATGTCCCGAAAAAATGGGGGATTATTATTATTTATCAAGAAAAAAGAGAGTCAATTGATTTTCGACTGGCTCCTGTGTAACAGTGGAATTTGAAAAATTACAACCTCTGAAGAAGTGTCATTACTCGTCCTCACAGTGCTGACATACTTTTTTCGAATAGTACATGAAAAAACTAAAAAAATCGGTCTTTATTTATTAAAATCCGTCAATTAGTTTGTGAGATATGATTTTTCAAAAATTTGAGTTTTTGACGCATGCTGTAGACAAATAATTAATGTTGAAGGAACAAAAATTTAGAGAAGGCATGTACTTACGCAGTACCTGACGGTGAGCATGTAAATTCAGGATTCTGAGAACCAAAAAAAATGACGGTGGCTAAGTTGTCATGGAATGTCCCATATATACTCTACATTATATTTCTTAGTAATAATAAAGCATTTTAAAAAACCCCGCGAGCAGAATTATAACAGCCAGAGCTCTGCATTACCAACGGCTGGAATCACCTTCAGCAGTAGGCGCATCTCTCCTCACACAGTTTAAATTTCCCACCCGCCTGGCTTACCCCCCACCGCTCGACGTGACGTTCGGCTGGTCCCCGCCCCCCTCCTGCCCTGACCGCCGTCACTCACATTTGATTCAGAAGCGGCTTAGCCCCACTACTAAATGGTTAAACAAAAATTTCATTTTTTGAAAAATTATTGGTTTTTTAAATAAAAATTTCTAATGCGGCTATCTTCAAAAAGAAATAACTAATTGGAATGGGAAAAACAGAAATTTACGAACAATGGAATATTTGATATTTTTGTATAAATATCCATAACAGTAGATCCTCTGAAAAGGATATAATAATGGTTAAAAATTTCCGGAAAAAATATTATTACTCTAGCCGCATCCTTTTACAATTTTACGACAGTGTTCCCTCTTGGATCCGAAAAATCCTTTTGCATATGTGCACTTGGTGGCCTTCCCGAGGACCGGCGACGGCAACCCTTGGGCCGTGAGCAAAATATTTATAACTTATTGATTTTTCTAAAAATTCATAACTACTATTGATTTATAACTACGATTTATAAAATTCATAACTGATTGGTTTTTGTATTTAACTCGCACAAAATGTTTCATTTCCGAACAATACATATCCATAGTCTGATGGTCACCCCACCAAACCCCGAAACTTACTCAACGGTAGGCCACCCGTCCCTGAAAAAGGTAAAAGAGTACAGACGTGGTAGTAATTCCGAGAGTCCGAAAGGTAACCCTCTACTAAAATCATAATGATGTGCGGTCAGTGAAAAAAACGGAAACTTAAAATTTTTTTATAAAATATTTGAAATTTTTTTCGCGGCAAATTATAATCGAAATGTCTTCAGTTTTCAATTGTCTATTCGAAAATATTTTTTTCATTCTACTTGATCATAGTCTCATGAGATATTTTTATTTAAGAAACCAATAATTGTTTAAAAAATGAAATTTTTGTTCGACCATTCCATTCTTGAATAAGTGAGCTATCATGTAAAAAATTGGGATAATTTTTTTAAGAAATTTGAGTTCGTGGGATTCGGTCAAAATTCATTAATTTTCACGGCACCTGAAAAATATGGATTTTTTTCTTCCGAATGGAACCTTGTAGTCGATGATTTTTACGATCTCGTAATTTTGTTTAGAAATAATGTAGAATGTCATGAAACGTGAAAATATGATGTTTTTAGAAAATGTATGTATGTATGTCGGAATGTGTATACCGATTTTTCGGAAATTTTATATAAATTCCCCCGAAAAAAGGACTAAAGTTTGAGCTAAAAATCTGAAATTTTGCCGAATAATTGGTATTACTTTGGAACATTTGTGGGCGCAAGTTCAGCTCAATCGGCCCAGTAGTTTCCGAGATATAGCAATTTCTCGAAAATCTTTTTTCCTTAATATCTCATAAACTACGTGACCGAATCGAAGTTTTTTGACGGGAAAGTATTCCTTGCGATAATATCTATCGAATCAAATCAAAATATTGCTACGTAACTTGGGTCAGCTTAGTAATAATCGGCATTCTTCATTTTTACTAGGAAATCGTTGTGGAAACGATAACTCGCTGAAAATTCAAGATAGGAAGTTGAAATTTGATAGGATTGTAGCTCTTATGATCTTATGATACTACAGAATCGAGATACGCGGTAGTGTATCGGCCAAGAAAAGTTTTGACCGGCTGAGCAAAACGTCAGGTTTGACCGACTGAGCAAAACATCAGGCCGAGAGCACCGCGTATCTATACACGACAGAACTTCCCCCTCCACTACCTCTAAATGATTTACATTCGGTATAATGAAAACGGGACAACAAATCGGGAAAGTGTCGTTAGTTACATTATATAAATCGCCTATGAGCTTTTCAACGGTCTAACATGGTATTTTTTGGATTAACAGTAAAAAAGATAGTTGATATTCACATTCTCGCGATCCACATTATAAAGTGTGAGAAGCAAGTTATAACGTTGGCAGCGCCGGTCCAACTGAGCTTCATATCCAACGTTGAAGTGTTCCCACCAGTGCATTTGAATGTGGGTTGTGATGTTGTTATGGAGAACCACAGAAAATGTTCTTCTTCACGTTAAATTACTTATTAGAATGAAACGGAAAATCGACTCGGTGTTCTATTTTGTTTTCTCTCGTCGCAAATTCGAATTTTTTCCCTCGCCATATCTATATGCATATGCGGACCTCGGACATAAAGGTAGTTTATACACTGTTTGTGAGGTTATCGGTTTATGTTTGGAATGTGACAAAATGGAGATGTGTCGAAAATATTATGTGATCAAGTATTAAATGTCCGTGAATAGTTAAATTCCAAAAGAAAATATATATTTTTCTCCGAGTGTAACAGAAAATGTTTTCATTCCGTGGAAAAAATTTACTAAATTAAGTGACAGTGAAATGCGAACAATTTTGTGATTATTTAGGAAAAATTCGTAGGAGACGGTGAAATTAAATGGACACTTTGAACCCTTTCCAAAATGTTGATGTCTTATTGAAGTGCTGATGAAATAGATTTTTAAAAAATTAAAATACAGTCAGCCCCTTTGTAATAAGCTTAGACTGAGCTCAATCGATAAATTTGTTCCTTGGTTGTAAATATTGAAATAAGAAGTCAGAAGAGTCCATTCCACCCAATGTTTCCCTAATATTTTTAAAAGCAAAAAAAAAAACAAAAACATGTTTTTAAAAAGAATTCTTTGTGAACATTTTGTTCGACTATTCCTATAAGGACATCAGTTCATCTCTCCATGAAATACAATCCATATAGGAATCATCAGAGCAAAAATTGAATGAGGAACCAAATCAAGTCAGAAAATTCTTAATAGATGATTAAAATTTGAAATTCGGTGGAGAGAATAAATCTGGAGTAGAACTGTTTATTTCCCTTCAATTGTTGATTCAAAAAATGTTCTATCTTATGGAAAATGAATCAGTTAAATTGAATTGAAAAGAACAAATTTCACCGGATGTAAAAACAGTCCTTGCTTATTTTGAAAAAAATAATGAAATTTGCTTAAAAACACAAAAACAAATGTTTTTGTAAAAAAACTGAGCCAAGAAAAAGTTTTGTTTGATTCCTACTGAGAAATCGAAGTTTTTGAAAAATACATAGAACTAAAAAAGGAAGCCAAGTTAGGAATTTTGAATAAATGGTGATAATACACATTCAGGTTTCTATAAGAAAAATAGTTCTCAATGGAATAAATATTCTAAAAAAATTCTCCATGAAATAAAAAATTAGTAGGAGCAGGACCAACGTTCTTGGCGCGGAGTTTTTCAATTCAGTGTCTGTATCAATCTATTCCTCCATCCTTTGATCCGCGCCAAGGACGTTGGTTCTGTTCCTACTGATTTTTTATTTCATGGAGAATTTTTTTAGAATACTTATTCCCTTGAGAACTTTTTTTCTTATAGAAACCTGAATGTGCATTATCACCATTTATTCAAAATTCCTAACTTGGCTTCCTTTTTTATTTCTATGTATTTTTCAAAAACTTCGATTTCCCAATAGGAATCAAACAAAACTTTTTCTTGGTCCAGTTTTTTTACAAAAACATTTATTTTTGTGTTTTTAGATTGTATTATTCACGAGCTGAATCGGATAAGTAGTTTAGAAGATATTCAACTTTTTGTGAAAAACTGTTATGCTTAATATCTCCTAAACTACTGGGCCGATTCACTTTTTTTTTCAAAATATTTGTCATAATATCATCTATCAAGACCAATCAAAATATTGTATACCCGCCCATACAAAGTTTTCGAGATATCAGTGTTTGTCTAATTTTTTCATTTTAAAGTTAATGTGGTGTCCATAATACACGTCAAGCTTCATCTAGACATCTGAGATTCTGAGTACTAATTTGTACTATGAGTCCACAGTTATGTGTAAAATTTTGTGTCAATCGATTAAGTACCTCCGGACATAGAGCAATTTATCCAAAAATCTTTTTTTCTAAAAAATTACACATCGTCATTTTATCAATGATTTTCATTTCTATATATGACTTAAAAAGTCATAACAATAATTTATGGTATTTTGTATTTGATGCAATGTCATAGCTATGACAGAGGTAGAGGTCGGTATGGTCTATTTTTTTTTTTTAAGAAGTGTCAATTCTCTACTATTTTCATTATCAAAAGTACGGTCATTTGTTGATATTGGGTTTCATGTAAATAGAATGTGAATACTTTTGCCTAATTTGGACTGGATTAATATTTCAGTTCATGAGATGAGTCTAATTGTACATGTTCGAAGAATCAGATGTTTTGAAGAAAATACGTTTCAAGAGGAAAACGTTTCTTGTTCTTCTTCTACTCGATAGAGTAATGTAAGATACTATTTCGGCCTTGTGGCAAAAATAGCCATTTTCTAAATATCTCAAAAAGAAAGTGACTGAATTGGATTTTTTTTTACGTCAAGATATTCATCATGATAATATGTATAAAATCAAATAAAAATATTGTTATGCCACTAAGAACGGTTCGGTAATAATCGGGATTATTCATTTTTATGAAGAAATCATCGTCCGCACGATAACTTTCGATAAAAAAAGTAAGAAGTTGAAATTTTGTGAAATTGTAGCTCTTATGACATTACAGGATGAAATTGTATAGCTCTGACAGAATCAGAGGTTGGTGTGGTTTATTCTCCTTACCAATATGAATAGCTTTCTGAGTAGTTATCATCTGCGAAATTGTATGGATCCATTCGGAAGCTTATTACCAATGGAATTGGTAGAAAAAAAAGTAAATGACATATGGCTTCTGCCAAAAAGGGTTACAACGCTGCTTGTTTTATCTTCTTATCATAATTGCGCAAAAACTATCGGATGAAAAAAAATGAATAGAGTAATCTTCAAACTAACGAATGAAACTCTAAACTTGGCGGACTACACTTTTGGAAAGGATAGTAAGTGGAAGACACAGCAATATCCACGCTGACTTTCAATCTCTTCCCATTGAGCTCTCCAGGGTCCACAGCCTTCTCAAATAAATTTGAGTACTTTTAATTCTAACAACTTTGCCCATCTTCAATTAGGCAGATGAATTGATTGAATTAATTAAACGAGGTTAACACCGTGTCCATCTGCCTTATAAAAATATTCGAAGGGTTTCGAAAATTCCCACCCTCCATTTTCGAAAATCACTATCTGCAGCAAAAAAATAAACGATAATTCGGGACGTTAAGAATTAACTTCCGGGCATATGCATGTAGATTGCTCATTGAGGACAGGGGCGATCAGTCAAAAAAATCACTGCATACCACAAAACAACACATGCACATTTTATCCCTTAAAATGTTCACGGTGAACGTATATGCGGTTGTAAGCAGTCAGTGCTGCACCACCTGCTCGTGGTTTGGTATCGTAAAGGGGCTGAAGGGAGTCCCGGATGCACCGGACACCTCCTGGTCATCAGGGGGGTCACGTATATAACTTCCCCTTCATAACTATCGCCCTAAAAATCCTGTCATGGGAAAAAACCAGAGAATATGGTCAAAAATGAGGGTATGTGTGTTTGTGCCTATGTGTCACTGCGTATAATCTATGTCTGGATATGTGGTGTCAGCTTTTTCATGGGGGCTAAGTGGCACTCTCTACGCAACTTTTGCGTCCCTAGGAATTTGTCACGTTTCCTGACGTTGGTCCCCAAAATATATGGCCTTCGACACTCAAATTACCATCCCTTGACTAATATCCGTGCGAAGCGACACAAACACACATCTGCATATGTTTATATATTGGATAAAACTGATCGATAGATTTTTCAGTTGCAGCCAGAGCAAAAGAACTTTCAACAGAAATTCAGATTTTTGGTCTAACGGGGGGAATTAATAAAATAGTGGTAAGGTGACTATATGGAGAATAAATAATCTTTATTTCTCAAATTTTTTAGTCAAATAGTGAAAAAGTTGACCAGAAAAGAATTTTGTTAATCTTCGGAACCATATATTTTATTCTGGTCTATTAGCTTGGGAAATCAATATTTAAGGAAAGGTCTCACTCTAGTTAAAAAAAAATCATTTTGAAATCATTTGCTTGTCGAAACACTATTTTGTAGTTGGTCTGATATATACATCAAATTTATCATAGAAATAAAATAATTGAGAAATGTAAAACAGATGAACATCAATAGGATACCATCACTTTCAAGTGTAGAGGGCACGGCGGAATTGTAGTCGGGAAGAAGGCTGGAATTCTATGGTCAAGGGAAGAGAAGAAAAGTGAAGATGATAAGGGCAGATGGCGCGAAGATCAGAGTCCCCATTGTTTGCTGGCCTGACAGCGATAACTTCACAATAAAGTTACATTCGCATTTTTCTGCCATGAAGAGTATCTAAGAGAGGCTTTTCGATACTATGTGCTTCTCGCAGAAATAAGAGGAAAAGAGAGTGAGGATGGGGTGAGAGAATACTGTGTATATAGAGACTGGCGATAACCATAACTCTCATGGCACCCGCATTTGAAAACTCTTTTTCGTTTTCTTATATACTACTCCTTCTTATTCGTGGCATTGCTCGCTTATTTCACGATTGTTTTCGCTTCGCTCTTGGGCTTTGCTGGTCGCTCGTACCCAGAAATTCCTGCATACCACGAGTAGTCGATTCGACCCTTTTTTACTTCGTAAGTGCTGGAGAGTGAGAAAGAGGCATTTATACGGTGAAAATGTATAATTATCATAATTCTGATTTCCTACCGCATTATTGATTTCATAATTCGCAGTATATATGGGGCATTCCATGTCAATTCGACCGGTTTAAACCTTGACCATCTCAGATTCGTTTCATTTTTTTTTCATGATTCTACTCGATGAAAAGTCCACTCTGATTTTTTTCAGATTTTTTTTATCAATTCTTTAATTTTTTATAAATTTTTGAAGTAGATTAACGAAAGCCCCATTTTAAAAATCTGAAAAAATTCACCAAAATTTTATGCTACCAAAAAGTTGTTTCAAGCTATTTTTTAGAGTGGAAATAGAAATAGTACGCCCTACGCTAATCCTATTTCTATATGCGCTAGGAAAAAAATTACATTTTATCTATGGAATTTACGTTAACGGAAGTGCTGAATCCGAATCCGACGTCGATTTTTATAAGTTGTGGTCAGGTCTATTTACTTATAACATTTTAATTGTTTAATCGATCATATCATGGAAATGGTTGCAGATAGAGAAAAAATTTTAAAAGAAAAGATGTTTGATATGTAAAAATACATATTTTTTATCGTATAACTTTTTCTCCTAACTGCGATAGATAAAGAGTTATCATGGATGGGAGGGAAGTGGGCAGCACGTTAACACTTGCGTGGATGTTGGGGCGCTCCAATGCGTTTATTGGCAAACTCGATCGAGATAGAGGAGAATGGTTCAAACGAAAAATGTTCACCATTGACTTTGACATATAATTGATGATTTTCCATTTGATGCGTCAATTTTTTATGAATTTTCTAAGTTGATTGACGAAGGCCCCTACTGGGAAATTCGAAAAAAATTACAAAAATTTGATATTACCAACAAAGCATTTTACGGCATATTTTAGAGTGAATATGGAAATTAATCGTGTAATAGCTGCATTGATTCACAAAAATACTCATTATTGTCAGATTATAATTTTTCTTGAAAATACCAGTTGTTTCTATAAATTAAATTCCGATTTTGTTCATGATTTTTTTTCTCAATTCTATATCATGAGATAAGGCTTCAGTTAAAATTTCAGTCCAAGATAACATTTTTTGAACGAGTTATGATTTTTTTTAATTTTGCGTTTTTTTCGCTTGTAAAAAAAATTCCTATCGCCTTTGATTCCCACTGAACAAAATCGGTGTCATCAATTTTTTTCGACTCCCGATTTCACGTGGAATCGCCCAGAAAGGAATTGAATAGTTGATGAATATCGAGACAAGTCAATAATCAAGTCGAAGTAAGCCCTAAAATGTAGATTTCGACGAATCTCCATGGAATTTTTCCTTCATTGTTGGATTCCCAATGAATAAATTTATAAAGACAGATTTTATATTAAACAAAACTGATATTTATTCAGGAAATAATTATTCAACCGTTGAGAATTGTGACAACTCTGAATTATTCTATCTTCGAACAGAGATTTAGTTTTCTAGATGTTCTGCTTACAATTGCGAAATTAATACTAACTAAAATTACGGGAGTCCTCAGTTTTATGTACCTGAGGGTGCAAGGAAAAGGGGAGGGAGAAATAGCAAGCATGACCATATTTCGGCATAAGAACGCTAGGTGCTGACGTCAGAGGGGAAGGTTTGGGACTTGGGGACGTCAGAGGAGAAGTTGGGATGCGTGGTGTCGCCAGGGTTTATGAATGTCTCGGGATTTCTGAGGTTTTATTACGGTTGGGACCAGGCCCTGGGATAATGAGGGAAATGGCACAAAGGTTCTGAGTTGAGGAGAGAAATGGATAAAAAGGAAATGTTCCAAGGGTATGTTGAGGAGAGTGGGAATTGGCCCAAGGGTGAGACAACTATTCAAGATGTAGTCTACGAGTTATTCAGACATTTGGTTTATGATATTTTTGGGGTGAGGCCCATAGCTAAATATTGAATAAAAAATACTAGGAATGACTTGAAATACTCGAATAATAACAGGATAAAGAGAGGAAATACTGGGGTATACAACATCATCTTCTGCGATTTTAATGATTAACAGCTGAAGTTCAAACCTGTCCTTCAAGAAGCTAAGATGGATAAGGATATGGAAATAGATTTGCGGTATTCACTGTGCTCAATGACAAAAAATGTGTATATATGGAAAAATATATTAATTTTATCCTGCGGAATTCAATTCTCCTCTATCTCGATCGAGTTTGCCAATAAACGCATCGGAGCGCCCCAACATCCGCGCAAGTGTTAACGTGCCCACTTCCCTTCCATCCATGATAACTCTTTATCTATCGCAGTTAAGAGAAAAAGTTAGACGATAAAAAATGTGTATTTTTACATAACAAACATCTTTTATTTGAAATTTTTTTCTCTATCTGCAACCGTTTCCATGATATGATCGATTAAACAATAAAAATGTTATAAATAAACAGACCTGACAACTTGTAAAAAACGACGTCGGATTCGGATTCAGCACTTTCGTTAACGTAAATTCCATAGATAAAATGTAATTTTTTTCCTAACGCATACAGAAATAGGGTTAGCGTAGGGCGTACTATTTCTATTTCCACTTTAAAAAATAGCTTCAAACAACTTTTTGGTAGTATGAAATTTTTGTGAATTTTTTCAAATTTTTAAAATGGGGCTTTCGTTAATCTACTTCAAAAATTAATAAAAAATTAAAGAATTGATAAAAAAAATCTGAAAAAAAATCAGGGTGGATTTTTCATCGAGTAGAATCATGAAAAAAAAGGAAACGAATCTGAGATGATCACGGTTTAAAGCGGTCGAATTGACATGGAATGCCCCATATCTTGATTGACCAAGGAATTTAATTACAGTAATCCAATTTTCCTTTGTCATTGAACGCTGTCATAAATATTTAAAGCTGTCGTTCATAATCACCCATAAATATTCGGAAGAATTTCTCTCCCCCGTTCTCATACTATTAAATAGGGATTTTTTAGAGAGAGTGGACGGAGAAGCTCCGTCATGTATAGGCAGGCAGTGCACTCGACCTGGTGTTTTGTACAGACACAGTCAAAACCATTCTCGATTAGAATAAATCAATTGGAATTGTAAACGACTGAATATAGCTTTTGCATGAAGGAGTCCTGTAGTATTTCATATTAAGGATGTTCTACACCCTTTCTGCCAAAATTCACGTTTTTTTAATTTTTCTGGCAAACTTATGATGGAATTGACGTGAAAAAATATAACGTTTTTGCGTTTTGTCATTATTTAATGACTGACGAAATTTTAAGGTGGTGCGAACATTTTCCTGCGTTTTCTCTAAACTTTTAAAAAGAATCACAAAACTGTAGAAAAAACGCATGAAAATTATCGCACCACTACGCAACTTCGTGAGCCATTAAAGAATGACAAACCACAAAATCGTTATATTTTTTCACGTCACTCCCATCGATAATTTGCCAGAAAAATGAAAACAACGTCAATTTTGGCTAAAAGGGTGTCGAACATGCTTAAATACTTTCTGTTGAATATTTCAAGGATATTTTTTTCAATCAGAAGGTAAGAAGTTCGGTCAGAGAAAATGAAGACATCATTCCAGCTATATAAGTGTCATGAATATGAATAATTGATTCATTGAAGTCTGAGTTGGGAGAGCAGATTGAGTAGGCCAAAAAATCACCATCCTAAATGTTAGAAATGTATGGAAATTATGCGAAAATTCCAATCATGATTCGTTTCACACATGATAATTTTTGCATACAAAGTTCCATATATGCGTACACCCAAACCTCAGATAGAACATACATGAAGGAAAAACTTCAAACAGCCCGAAACTCACTTGGCATATCCTGAATCCCCGCACTGATCCAATAAAGTCATCCATCGGAAAGAAGAGAAACCGCTTGCGGAAATATATATGTGTGTAGAATTTCTCAATTCGATGGCGCCTAAAATTTCGTGATTGTATTGAAATCCTGTTACAGTCAGCACGGCATGTGCATAGATAACGGCTTATTTTACTTCCCTCTTCTCTTTCTCTCTCTGCCCTCCTGAAAATTGTTGTTGAAAACTTGGAAAATGGCAAGAAAGCGGGAGTCTTAAAATGCTGGGACGGAAAACTTCGAAGTTGCATTAAAAATGAATCTATCGTATTCACCGACTATAAAATCATATTTATGTGGGCTCGACTGTTAATTATTCCACTGCTTGTTGAAAATATTTTCCAAACCAAGAGTAGCGGATGACTCAGGTGCTATCCCTAATACAGACGATTAAGCTCAATTAACAGAACAACCATCAGGTCCTCTTAAATTCCCAACATACCAAAATCTCACTGTCTTTTATAACAGTCATATCGTAGAACCCCGAAGAATCGTGGAACACTTTCTTCCAAATCTTAACAATGTAGACTTATCACCACCTACGTAATTATGTACGTCTATACTTTAATAATCATTGGAAATTGTGACTGTCATCATCGCCGTTCCACTGATGGGTATGATCAGTTGGACGCGGTCGATCGACTGAAACATATTGTAACAACATCGTAAACCTACTCGAGTCGAGTAATACAATTTTCAATTTATTATTATTATTATTATTATTATTATTATTATTATTATCGTAGAATCAGTAATTATGTAAAACACTGTTTAGTTTATTTCATGTCAGAATGAGGAAGAATCATCTATAATCGCCGTTGATGAAGCCGCACCACTATTGCCCATCTGCACGAGTTATGATCACGATAGTACTCAAGTGGATAGGTTTATTTTTAGAAAATACTCCCTGTAAAAACCGTGAATCTTGTAATTGTTGTCGTTAAGTGACTCCTTCACATCTGTCTGAACTTGATGAACTCACAGGCTCGAAGTAATGTACTGATGTCATTCTGTCTTCGGAATAATTTTATGACGATGAAAAGAGGCTTGGTTCTGCGCAACAGAAATCTAGGAATGACTTGGACAAGAATAGATGCCGAGAAGATTTGCATAAACGAAACGTTAAGCTAAAAGTTAATGTCTTAATTAGTCAATTTAACTGGTTTTCAACTAATTTTCTTATTCTGATTTGCTGTGATTTGAGGGAGTCCAATGGATGAGAAAATGAGTGTACGGATAGAAAAATGTACACGGGTGAAAAAATTTGATAGATAAACCTAGCGAATTCGCTAGAAAATTCTATTGGATTTCTATTAAACTATCTATTAATTTTTGGCGGATTCTATTGAAATGTTCAATAGAAAATACTCTATAGAAATCATTAAAAGTATTCGGTTGTTCTATACAACTGATTCTACTGAGGGATTTTCTATTAAATTTCCTCGGCTCAAATTTTCTAATTTTTTTTATTTGATTATCTTGTTGAGAAGGAACGAAAAATAAAAAGAAAAAACTTAGAAAATTTGTGCGGAGGAAATTCTATAGAAACTCTTTGAAGAGAATAAGTTATATAGAAAAATCGAATTCTATCAACTTTTTCTATTGAGTATTTTCTGTTGAAAATTTCAATAGAATCGGCCAAAAACTAATAGAGAGTTTAATAGAAATCCCATGGAATTTTTTAACGAATTCGCGAAGTTTTTTTATCAAAATTTTTTCGTGTTTGTATTCAAATTTTTGTAGTGAAATTTTGCAAAAATTCTGATGGTATTGCTTGATAATCGAAGCACAAAATCTCGCAAGGCATAAGACATATCACGTAACACATGAAACATTCTAAGAGAGCACATGCAAATTTCTGAAGACGAGCACATGAAGAATTCTAGGGGGAATCCATGAAAATTTCTGCACAAAGAACAACCTAAATGTAAATCACATTTTATCAGTTGTCATTCACTCTTTCTGACGCCCATTTTGCGCTTGAAGTTGAAGCGTAAATTACGCTCAAAATCGCTGTCAATTACTTATCCGCAATTAACTACGAAAAAAAAAAAATTATTTCAAGCGTAAAATACGATGTTGTTTCCTTAAATTACGCATAAGTACATCGTAAAATTCAACATGCATTTAGTAAAATGTAAAAGACGATTTATTTGGGCGTAATTAACTTCCCGACCCGAAGGGAGGAAATTATTGTAATAAACTCGAAAATTGAATGCGGAATTTTCATAATTTCTCCGCATTTCTTAACCTTTTAGAATCATCCTGATGCTTTTGAAAACATGTCTGTATGTGTATGTTTTTTGTTAGTCTCGAGCGATTCAAATTTTGTTTTCAATCAATGCGTGTTAATGTGACTTGGAACTAATGAGTTTATGAAGACGATCGTGTCAGCTGTTCGTTCGTTATTCGCAAAAAACGTGAAAACATCGAAAAAAAAAGTTTTCTTTGAATGTTCACTAATAGTACCGAGAATAATGACGGGATTTGATTTTTTTATACGATCGACTTGATTTTTACTGGATTCTGAGCAAAATCGTCTAAGCCGTTTTCTCATTATTCGGATGGAAATTTCAAAATTTGCATTTTTCTCCTTTCTAATAAACAAAAAAATGGGAATTAGTCGGAAAGTTAGTAGTTTGACTAGTAACAGGTCACACCCACTTCAACCGACCCGTAACGGGAGCGAGCCATCAACAGTCCTGTCGAATGTTTTACGTTTTTATTTTGACCAGAGAATACACCTTTGTGAACACTAAATTCCGATTTTCGTGACGGAACAAAAGCCACCAGACATCATATTGGCCTTAAGCATAAATTATGTTTAGCAAATCGTCAATTACGCTTAGCGAAACGTAATTTACGTTTAGGTTTTTCTGTGTATGAGAACCACCACATGGAAATTTCTAAGGGAGCACATGAACATTTGATACCCTAATACAGAAAATACCGTTATCGAAATTTGAAATAATTTTTGAAAAATAGAAGAGGCTCAATAATTACACTCCAGGGAACAATTTTGCAATGACGTAATTTTTTTTGAACAAAAAAAATGTTTTTCTTGGATTTCTTGGTGCAGGGGACGCCGGGAAGGGGCGAAGGAGGATACTGATATTCATGCACCTAGAATTTGCAAATAAATGGAAATGATTTGAGGAGGTTTGCAAGTTACTCTGTGGGGTAAGATTTAGCTGTAGCGCAATTTTTTCGGAACAAAGAACAGTTTTTTCGCCACGGCGGGTGGAAAGGATACATTTTCCTTCCGCTTCGCGGGAGGACAATCCGCCTTTCCACCTACGCCGTGACGAAACATAACGTTCTCACCACGGGAGGTAAAATAAAGAATCCTTACCCACGTGCTTACCACGCGGTAATTCTCCACGTGGGCACGACTCCTTTATTTTCCCTCCCTTGGTGAGAAATATACTATTCCTTACTAGATTGGCGGGGGAGGGCTATGGTATTAATACGCATGCAGTTAGAACTTACAAACAAATTTTTAAAAATTGAGGAGGCTCAAAAGTTATCCTGGGAGGTACGAATTAGCAATGAGGCAATCTTTTGAAACAAGGAAAAATTGTGTTACCTAATTTTTTGGTACTGTGGACGTGGAGACGGATTCAGGATTTTTCTGATGCTCCCTTAGAATATCTCCGGTCGATATCAGTTATGCACATGAATTTTTTTCAGATGTTTCTCTCCGTGTGAATAAACATGACACATAACTTACAGTGGATAGATATATGAACAGTTCAAATAGATTTCTATATATAATATTGATATTTTCTCTTGATATTGCCGATGAGTTGATGCGCTCATGTACTGGTAATTACGATATCTGCAGACACACATGCATGGGTGCCTTTTCAGTATTTAGACAAAGATTAATCAACTCGCGTCCCCAACTACATTACTATCATTATACTATATATATATGACAACAGGAAAATTCATGAGTGAGATAAAATGAGTTAAAAAAATGAAAGGTGTTTCTCACTCATTGTTTAACCTATAAGTATTTTCTACAAAAGATACGACATATATCAAATTCTTGGGGAGTGCGCAGACTATTGAAGAGGGGGTCGATCTTTTTCGTGATTTACAACAGATTTTTTAATATGAAAGGTTGGTAAAACCTCCCCTATTTTATTCCAGTATTATCTATATCGAGAATATATTTTCCCCCATCCCATGTATACATACGCGGAATGGTAGAATATACGTTATTATATACAGACCACTGATTTTGGGATGGTGCGCTTGACCATCCGTTGTATATATCTGAAGTTTCTGCCCCACCCATGTCAATATTCGAAAAATTTCTCTTGAATATGTAAATGAATCAAAAATGATGATGTGACTAACATCATCAATAAATTTTTAACATTAGTATTGCTTTTTTCATCTTTTTGGATGCGATTACTATTCAGTTTAAAATAGACGAAGTGTTTTGTGACTTACATTATGATAAAGCTTGTAGGCTCATAGGGAGTTTTCTGAGAAGATATCAAAAGCCACACAAGCGACGTTGGAGATATTCTGTGTTTCTCAATCTTAAATACGATGAGGGCGCCAGTTATCGCACGGTAACGGAAAACGTTTATGTCAAGAACGGTTTATTCGCGTTCTACTCATCAATAATGAGTCTGAAGGCTCTAAAGTGATCCCTGAAGTTTTCCTAACAGGAAAATAATTGATTTTTATGAGAATACCCGGGAATCAGATAAATATTAAAGAAAAGACAACATAGTTCTCAGTAGGTAGTGATCGGACGCCCAAAATCGACCCACCTCATTTTTCGGAAATCAGGCTTGTAGTTATTGGAGGATATGGATAATAAGGGATTGGTCGGGGAAAACCAGAGAAATTGCTGATGCAAAACATATTTGAGATAATTTTATTATTTTTCCAACAACCATTAACTTTTTAAAAATAAAAAAATGACTATTATCCAATAATCAGGTATAGAAAAGAAATAATTGCGATTCCATCACCACTGGCGGATCATTTCTTCAGTGATATCAGCTCTAGAGCACATAATGTTCTCCGACACTCTCACGTATTTCAGGGTTATGTCGTTTGAAAGCCTTGTACCAGTTTACCAGGGCGACCATTAAGAAAAACGCTCTCTTTGCACAAAGATTTCACTATTTTTTGGACAGAATTAAATATTTGTTCCTTGGTGATAAGGAATCCAGCATCGGCCATGTACAAGATCCATTCCACAAGGTTTTTCTCATACAATTTCCCCAGGATACACACAGGACCTGATTTGATGACTTCAGGTGCTGTTTTGCCAATTATTTTATCATCTAGAGTTAATTTGGGAATAAAGAACTCTTTGCTCACTGAAACCAACGTTCTACCAGCCCTCACAGCCTTTAGAGCTTTTTTCAAAATCTCGTCAGAATATTCAGATCTTGACTTTTTGGTTTTTGAGTCGTTCGTAGGTGTGGACTTGAAAGACAATAAAATTAAGTCACTTTGTTGTTCTCACTTTTATTCCACATTTTTATAAATATTCTCATGATGAATAATGAAAAAAAATGAAGAACTGAATATTTTTATGACAGGAGAGGGCTCTTGACAAGACGAATCAGTTGAGGTTAGGAGAAGGAGAAATACACGTCCGTTCACTACAGTTGCCAGCATTTTGAACACGTAGATTTCGGAAACATGATTTCTCTAGCAATAATTTTTTTTTCGTTGTTTCTCATCTCTACATATTCTTAATTGATCCCTTTACACAAACAAATTGCTAAAAATCAGTTTTTTACTTACATTTTCAGGTTCAATCCTTATGAATCATCCAGCAATCCTAGCGTTCGCACGCTACCCACCACTCATTCACCATATCAGTCACCAGACTATCAACTTGAATTTTTTTTAAATTCCCCTTAATTCGTGGTAAATTAATAAATATCGCAGTTTGTACCGAAACTATCGGGCTGTATTTACAGATTTGCCAAAATGGCCACCGATAACGAAGGCTATTTGAAAAATGCAAAATTCTGTCACAAGAGTACCCGATTTCCGAAAGAATGGTACCGTCCGATCACTGGTGCCCCCACGGTAATCCGAATTGATGAAAATATCGATTCGATTTTGTGGAATACTCAAGTTATTGCAATGGGTAATGATACCTTCTTTGCTTAATTGTAATAGTTATCATAGAAATGGCAGCTCATGTTCTGGGGCATTCTCTAATTTTTTCAAAAGACCCTTACCTTTGAAATCATCAGTCCCTTTAAAGAAATCGGGTGAATTCAGGGACAGGAGAAAGTGTTATTTTGGGCGGGTAGGGAGCTGCGCTGACATTCTCATTCAATCGAGTACAACTGTGACATTATGAACGAGTCCAAAGGAACTACACAAACTGGATTGACCGTTGACCACTTGTCGACCAGCTGGTATGCGATCTCATTAATAAATCGTCCCGTGGACCTTCTGAGAATTCCGCTCTCGGGCATTAACGAATTCTCAATCAGCGTCATTTGTATGTTGAGATATCCAAACGATATTTAGAAATATGCATTTTGTTACTCGTAAGCTTTGAATAGCATTGCTATAATGATTATGCATACCCATTGAATTTTGATCTCTTAGTAGAATCGACATTCTAATAGATAAATTAGGATAAACAGTTTGCAGATAAGCATCGAATTGATGTTGAACAGAGGCTGAGCCGTGATTTACCGCCAGCAGGTGTGACAATATATAGTATATTTCGCCATTAGGCCAAAAAAAACTTTTCTGGCGAATATGAGTTTGCAGTCTGAGCTGAAGGCGAGAGCTGCAATCATATGAGCTGGAAAAGCTTTTTAGACCGTATGACGAACAATTTCTTTTGTCATAACGGCTGTAAACTTTATAGCCGGAATGACAAAAAAATTTTTTTGTTCCAAAATTTTTAGGAAAAATTGGTTGGAGTTATCATTTTCCGACGTTTCTTACGTACAACCCATGATGTATAAAAAGTCGCTTGATGTTTTCCGTTGTCGACCAAAAAACACCGTTAAGTTATACACCGAAATTCACTCATTCACACAATGTTACTTTTCATGGTTTATTATACGTATTAAAAAATTGCTTCCATCAAAATGTTGTCTTATCTTATCACCACAAAGGGCAGTATTGACCATGGCCAGAAAAAAGTTGGGTCAGTGTCTAAATGTCCACATCCACATCACCACACACATTTTCTCCACAAGAGGGCAGAGCACCGTTTTGAAGTTCACATGCAGCAATATGCGCGGTAACTTTGTCCACCTCCAGTTATCCACATAAAAGATTGGCACATCACTGAAAGTACACATGCACTTGCATTAAGTCCGCATGAAAGATTTTGCACACATACTATTGTCAACCTTTTAAAATTGTACATGCATCCAATTCCACAGAGTGTTTCAACACATGGACATCGACACGCTCATCAAGTGCACCATTAAATTCTTCACATTATAGAATAAATAATCATATCTACACATTGTGCATTTCAAATTCCACAGTGTGTAGATTGAATAACACACCGATATTTTATTGTTTTAATAAAACTACACATCTAAAACATAAGACATTCAATTTTTTTTATCAAATTCCAAACGTTTTTGGGGTGTTGCTGAAACTACAGCCCAGACACACATTTAAGAAATGTGAAATGCGCCATGTGTCGATATGATTACTTATTCTATAATATGGAGAATATGAATGTGCACTTGGCGAGCGTATCAATTTCCATGTGTTGAAAGGTTCTGTAGAATTGAATGCATGTACAATTTTTAAAGGTTGACAATAGCATGTGGGAAATACTTTTGTGCGGACTTAATGCAAGTGCACAATTCAATTGTGTAATTTTTTCTGTGTATTTAAGGAGTGTGGCAATCAAGCATATATACTTTCAGTGATGTACAAATCTTTCATGTGGATAACTGGATGTAGACATTGTTGCTGCGCACATTGCTGTGCGTGGACTTCAAAGCGGTGAACTACCGTCTTGTGGAGAAAATAGGTGTGCTCATGTGAATGTGGATATTTAGGCTCTGACCCAACTTGGTTCTGGCCATGGTCAATACTGCCACTACAAAGAAGATCCAGAACATCCTTGCGTGTTCTAAAAAAATATCGATTAACGCAAATGAAGATAGCTCCTTGAGTCGCTGTTGGACGCCCATGAAATTGACACATCCATCTATCAAATCTCGATGGTCAAAGCAACGTTTATTCAAGGGAAGGGAATCATGACGATCCCTACAACCGCATACAGATATGGAATGGTTATACCGCCTAAACATGCATAATTCACCGTATCTTGGCAGAACAGGCTGGAATCCTGAATAATAGAGAATACCTTTCCCTTTCCTATACTCAGTGAGTGAGTACCAATAAGCCAGACGTGAACTAACCTTTTTTTTACATACAATCAACTACTCATTGAGATTCCCTTCTCATCATAGCATTTTCTGTTGCTAACAAATTAGTCACTCCATTCCTAAAATCATACTGACATCCTTCTCTTTTCCACTTTCCCGAGGAGCCTTCAAATCTCCCTCAAATTCACCTGAAGACAGTAATAAAAATATTTGGTATACATGATGCAAACGATAATATATTTCTGAGAAAATTGAGAAAAATAATGAATAATAAATAATCCAACAGTTGAGAGCTTTGAGAGTGCACGTACAGAGATATGATTCTCAAGCGAGAGAGAAACGATGTGGCATCCAATATGCAATAAACATACAAACTTCGACGTATTTAATAGTAACGTGGTCGTATAACGTTTGACACGCATGGAGGACCTTTACGGTCCATGGCGATTCCGCTCCCGAACTCCTCCAGTGGTTCTCAATCTGTCTTGTGTATATTGTCTCGAGTATTTGAGGTTAGATTCTCAGAGTGAAAAAATTGTAGAAGTGCCTCAATGATGCCTTACTATCCCCCCTTCCCGCTGCCCTCCGTGGTTCTGGAGTTAATTGCACATCCGCGGTCCTCGAGGAAAAATGTTTCTGGCATTATATTGTAGATTGGCATGAGAGAGAAGAACGTTGGGTTGACCCTACGATCACGATCACGAAGCGCGCACTTCGTTAGTTACTATACTTAGTGGTATACTCAAGAGATATGCCTCCAAGAAATTTTCCGGTGAATCTTTTGTTACGAAAAATAATTGAACCAGGTAAATGTGCAAACGTTCTTCTTGCGCATGTGCCAAGGATCTTGAATCGATGGATAATAATGCGCGCATAGTTATGGTAGACACGGGCAAGAGCCCTTGGTATTGCGAAACCTTTCTCGTCACGATTGTTGGTCAACCTGGGGCTTTCCCTTCGGATCTAATGGTTTTTGGAAATTTACTTTACTATTCAATTATGTATTGTAGTGGTTTTCTTATTCACGTATCAATAAAAATTTATCGTCTTGTATATCGCTTCGTGTTTGATAAGTCCTCGTTTTCTCAATACCATATAATTTGAGACTTATACGGCGCTTCTTTCAGGAGAAATGTCAAAAACTTCCTACAGACTGAAAAGAACATTTTATCATTTGAAAACGTATGATTTTGCACGTAAAATGAAATTGTTAACAATTGATATTAATAGATCTTTTTATTTCATGCAAATTACTTTTTTTGACGATTAAGATTCCCCATCTATTTGTTTGAGCTTATAGTGGAGATTTATAGAAGAACCAGGGGGTGGAGTACAATTACATAGAGTGCGCCGATGGTGTGACGACGAACCCTTTCAGTTGCTTTTTTTTTTGTAATCGTTTCTCTCTGGACTTGTTTTTGTCTACCCAAGTACTCCATGGGCCAAGGGCTCGGTTTTATGGATCCGTCTAGTAACTCCGAAGAGACTGATATAAACCAATTGAATAAGAAAAGGATAGTGGATCTATTGCGATGGTAAGACGATTGAGTGGAGACAATGCACGTATCTACAGGTAATTTCATTGCTCGGGAAAAAGTTGAGGATTCAGAAGATTTTCAATGCATCTGAAGAATATCTTCATTAATCTCTTCAATCATCGAATAATATTTGAAAGTTTTGTTGTGCCTCGACTCACTACTCTGATGTGCCAAAGCCATTTCATTAAATAGCTATCGTTCCTTCTTTAGCAGAGAAAAGAAAATTGAAGGAAACAGGAGTGGATGAGAAATGCATCAGTCGAATTAGATTGACATACATGAATCCTTCTTTTCTCGATATTTTGAGATTTAATCATGCGGATTTCGTCATCACCTCTGTAAAAAACGATCGTCGAAAGAAATCTGTCGCTCTCTCTAATACTGCCAAAAAACTCATTCATTCAAAAAATAATCAACTGAAAATGGTATAGAAGAGAGAAATGGTTTTAAAAAAACGTCGTGAAAATATGCTCATGGAATTTACGATACAAGCGCGATATTTTATTACGTTCGACAGAGTACCTACCGGGCGAAATTTATGTGGCTGCAGAAAGGGCGAAAAAAAGCCGTAGGAGAAGAGGTGGACTAATAAAGAAGCGAGAGAGCGGGAATTCCGAGATGGGAACCAGTGACGAATGAAAAAAATTAAAGCAAAGAAGGTAAAGAGAGGGTGAAAAAAAGTATTTAGGGCTAGTGATGTGAGCTCACTCGCTGGTTTGGACTAGCTTGGAAAATGGCAAAAGCTATTCGAGGTAGTGTACAGGAGAGGGAAAGAATAAGAAACGAAAGAAAGCAAAAAAAGCAGAAAAAGTCTCATCCGCCTGTGAGACTATTGGTATATACACAGACATATTGTGAAACGAAACGGACTTCTCCGTCGTCTCGACGTTTTCACCATGGGCCAGTTATTGCACCAGAGTGGAGGTAGGATCGTAAACTTTTTTAAATATGCCGACTGAAGCCTCTCATGAGTCTCGTGCTAGTACGACACGGGATACGCGTTTGTTACTGGTGTGTATGGTGCACGTGCATCAGTGCATCGCTTTTGCCTCGTGTCCTTTCTTTCGTCATATATTCCCTTTTTTCATCTACTGTGTGGAACTCCATTATAAGGCTTTACCAGAAATAAAATAGCCATCAGTTTTGTCCAACGTCGAGCTTAAAACTTATATTCTATACTTTCGTATTGTACTAGTTTTTTCCGGGGAAAAAAATGCAGGATGAATACAATGGAGTGGATTTTTTGATGAATGAAGATTTTTTCACGCGCGTGCCAAATTTTTGAAGTCATTCGGTGCGACTGCACCGAAAATCCAAAAACTGTTCTTTGAATACTGCTGAAGTATGGGTCCAAAAGTCTACTTATTAAGTCTAACGGAGTGATGGGCACCAATCACAGCCTTAGTTGAGTGAGGATTGAGAACAAAGAAAGGAGGTGTTTTGCCCGGTGAAAATTTGTCAAAGGGGTTTTGAATACGTCAAACCTTGGAAGGCAAAATGCACGAAGTATAATAGATCATTGTCTGAATTAACTCATAGAATCAAAATGATTCATGTCATGTCATAGTGAAATATTTATTTTTTGCTTCCGAATGGAAGTCTTGTAATCGATGATTTTTACGATCTCGTAATTTTGCTTGGAAATGATGTAGAATCTCATGAAACGTGAAAATATGATGTTTTTAGAAAATGTATGTATGTATGTCAGAATGTGTATGCCGATTTTTCGGAAATTTTTTATAAATCCCCCCAACAAAAAAGAATTAACGTTTGAGCTAAAGGTCTGAAATTTTGTTGGATAATTGATAATACTTTGGAGCATTTGTGGGCGCAAGTTCAGCTCAATCGGCCCAGTAGTTTCCGAGATATAGCAATTCCTCAAAAAAAAATTTCCTTAATATCTCATAAACTACGTGACCGAAATGAAGTTTTTTGATGGGAAAGTATTCCTTACGGTAATATTTATCGAAACAAATCAAAATATTGCTACGTAACTGGGGTAAGTTTAGTAATAATCGGCATTTTTAATTTTTACTAGGAAATCGTTGTGGAAACGATAACTCGCTGAAAATTCAAGATAGGAAGTTGAAATTTAGTAGGATTGTAGTGCTTATGATGCTACAGAATTGTATTGTTCACGAGCTGAATCGGATAAGTAGTTTAGAAGATATTCAACTTGTTGTGAAAAACTGTTATGCTTAATATCTCCTAAACTACTGGGCCGATTCACTTTCTTTTTCAAAATATTTGTCACGATATCTTCTATCAAGATCAATCAAAATATATGTACCCGCCCATACAAAGTTTTCGAGATGTCAGCGTTTTTCTAATTTTTTCATTTTAAAGTTAATGTGGTGTCTATGATACGCGACAAGCTTGGTCTAGACATCTGAGATTCTGGGTACTAATTTGTATTATGAGCCCACAGTTATGTATAAAATTTTGTGTCAGTCGATTCAGTACATCCGGGCATAGAGCAATTTGTCCAAAAATCTTTTTTTCTAAAAAACTACACATCGTCATTATATCAATGATTTTCGTCTGTATATGACTTAAAAAGTCATAACAACAATTTATGGTATTTGATGAAATGTCATAGCTATGACAGAGGTAGAAGTTAAAATTTGGTAAAATTGTAGCTCTTATGACATTACAGGGTGAAATTGAACGATCAAACGAGCCCGCCGAAGGCGGGCGACGTTCGATCTAAATTATATGAAGCGTCTCGTTCGAAGATAATGATTAACTGTAGTATGTCCTGACATGCTCAACTTCACAACATTTTTAGAGTAAATTTAAAATTTCAAAAAAGTGCGCCAGCCACCACCAGGTGGCAGCCCGTTACGACCTCCTTCATAACGTTTAGAGTAGTGTCAAGGTGAGTTATCTAAAAGTCATCGATGATGAGGAGGGTAGGGAGATAGAAACGGGTGGGTCTCATCATCTTCGAACGAGACGCTTCATATAATTTAGATCGAACGTCGCCTGCCTTCGGCGGGCTCGTTTGATCGTTCAATTATATTACGCGTCTCGTTCTCGATGATGATTAACTGTAGACTTTCAGCGTTTGAGATAACTCAACTTATTTTGTAATTATGATTTTCCAAATAAGATATCGTTACATGAAGTAAATGAATATTTTTCATTGCTTATCAATTATCGCACGCGCGAACTCATCCTTGGCTGAACGAATTGGTCTATAGTAAAATTTCGCAAAAGTTTGAGAGCTGGATGACCACTCAGCTGTACGTCTAATACTGTCATAGCTTACACCTTTCTTCGAAGCTGCTGATACTGCAGCGTGTCGAGTGCTATATGCGGTGAATTTTTGGGTGACTACACCTGCTTTTGTTAAGAGAGATTTTATCCAATGACCAATTGTTTGTGATGAGACATTTTTGAAAGGTTTCATTGTGGAAAGAAAAAGATTTTTGTTGTCATTATTTCTTATCTCTCTAGTTAGTTCTAAATATTCTAGTACAATTGAACCCACAGATAAACCAGGTCTTTCTTTGAAAAAAGGAAGAATCAAATCAGGTTGATAAGACCCTGGTTTGGATGTTTTGATTAGGTCTGGAATTTTGATAGTAATCCCTGAGCTCGATATTTCAATATTATCTATTTTAATTAATGTCAGAGTTTGTAATCTGTGTGCGGTAGCTAACGCCAAAAGTGTAGCCACCTTTTCTGCTGCTTCTTTGGGATGAAGCTGCCGAAGAGGTGGGAGCTTTTCCAAGTATGAGAGAACAGGGGCAGTATCCCATGTTGTTTCATACTTTGGTTTAGAGGTTTTTTTTGTAAATTCCTCTCATAAATCTTGATATTAATCCATCTTCATGAATATTGTATGTAGAAATAAAAGCAATAGCAGATCTCGTGGTATTCAATGTTCCATAACTAGCTCCATTTTCGAATCTTTCCCTGAGGAATCTTATAATGTCTGAAGTTTTAGCATTCAATTTGTTTAAATTGTTATTCAGACCAAATTGTGACCAAAGTCTCAAAGGCTGTTGGTATTGTTTGATGGTAGAATCTGTTACTGATTTTAACATTATTTCTGCTGAGTGTTCATCTAATCCTCTCCTCATATACGACGTCCGGATAATTGTCCTACCATCAACGAAAGTTTCGTCGCCAGTGGATGTGTTTTTGTTCTGCAAGGAGATAATAACAATGAATCACTCGGATGAAGTATTATTGGAGGTTCAATTGACAGTGACGTGAATAGCGGATACCACGGTTGAGAAGGCCAGTTTGGAGCAATGATAACACCAGATGCTTGATCGATCATGAGCGTCTGTAAAGTTTTTGTCAACAAAGCGAAAGGGGGGAAAGCATAAATTTTTTCTTTTCCCCATGAAATTGTGAAGGCATCAACAGCCGTCACATCAGGATTTGGATATCTTGAACAAAACCTTTCACATTTTTTATTCAATCTTGAAGCAAATAGATCAATAGAAAATGGACCATATTTCTCGTTAATTTTATTGAAATATTTATCATTTAATTCCCATTCTGTATCTAAATTTGTTATTCTAGATGCTTGGTCTGCTTCTATATTTTCTTTTGAGGGAATATATGAAGCAAATACCCAGATGTTTCGAGACTCACACCATTTCCAGACTAAGCATGCTAATTTACTCAAATGGGGAAATTGAACACTCCCTGTTCTGTTTATGTATGATATCGCAGAAGTATTGTCCATTCGTAATAGAATTTCGCAATCACGTAGATGATCAGCGAAACATTTCAAACAAAAAAATGCAGCTAACAATTCTAGATAATTTATACTAAAACATTTCTCATTTGAAGACCAAAAACCATGAGAACTAATTCCCTGATAATGAGCTCCCCAACCCGTCACTGAAGCATCTGTTAAAATCTCGATTTGAAACTGGTTCAATCTAATGGGATTTTTCTCCACCGAAATCTTTTGTTGCCACCAATTTAAATCATCCTTCATATTCTGATTAAGCGTCATTTTACCCTCATAACTATTGTTATTTAAGATTAACGCCAAATATTTTTGTCGTTCAAGTCTTTTACAGTGTGTAGTACTATATGATACAGCAGGACAAGCTGCAGATAATACTCCTAGCAAATGAGCCATTTCTCTAATTGTGACAATTTTTCCTGGTTTGAATGATTCACATAATTCATTTATTTGCAATTTTTTCCTATCTGTTAATTCTAGGCAAAAATCCATTGAGTTTATAATAAAACCTAAATATTTACGCTTCTGACTAGGTTCCAGGGAGCTCTTCTTGTAATTTATAACAAAACCCAGACTTTCCAATAAATTCGTGGCTTTTTTAACATCTTTGAAACCACTTTTGGAGTATTTATTGATGAACAGGAGATCATCAATATAGATTACTGTAAGTAAACCCATCAATCTCAATTTATTCATGACTGGTATCATGATTTTTGTATAAATGTATGGGCTCGACGATAAACCGAAAGGTAAACAGGTGAATTGATATAATTTTCCTTGAAATTCGAACCTCAAAAACTTGCGAAAGTGAGTGTGAATAGGTAAAAGATAATAAGCATCTTTTAAATCTAATGTGCACATGAAAGCAACTCTGCTCAGCAGAGATTTTGCTGAACAAATATCTTCCATTTTAAAATGAGTTTTACGAATGAATTTGTTCAGTTTTTTGAGATTGATAATGAATCTGTTGGAACCGTCTGGTTTTGGTATCAGGAAAAAGGATGAGATGAACTGCCCTTCACAGTATCTGCATTCCTCAATTGCTCCTTTAGTCAATAATCTGCTGATTTCTACCGATATTTGATTAATTTGATCAGCTGACCAAAGTGATTCAGGTGGAGGTTTATGTTGTTTGGGGAGGGTATTGAAAGGGATTTTGTACCTTCTCAGTGATTGAACGATGTATTTATCAGTTGTAATTTTTTCCCAATTACTGCTAAAATCACTGAGGCGAGCTGCTATCACATTTACCTCTTCTAGGTCTTCTTCGTCTGAGTCTTCGACAAGGATGAGCTCTTTGATGTCAACGAAGTGAATGGAGGCCTTGGCTTGAATTTCACCACTGGACGTTTCGAGGTTGGACCCACCTGCTTGTATACAGGTGGGAACTTGGCGTTTCTCTGCTTATATGTGTTGACAACTTTGCTAGTTTTTTCAGGTGCCTTGATACTCGAGCAAGTTTTTTCAGTGGTTTTTGCCTCCTTGACTTGCTCCGCAAATTTGGAACCATATAACCATTCATCAGATTTCGTAGCCTCGACCGTTGGTTTCAGCGATTTTCTCAACAACGGAGTAATGAACGACTTCCTAGCAATGGAATGTTGATGGAAGGTGTCTGTTAAGAGCATCCCAGCATCACAGAGGTAAGTCGTTAGAGAACCCAGGTTCACCTCCTCTGGAGTAGTCATGATCAAAGAGATCGCAGCTCCCAAGGCTGATAAGGCTGAGCCTATTGAATTTTGGGTATTGATGAAATGACCATCACGTTTCTTAGCGATCTCCGAGAGGATGGAAACGATTTCCAGATTTATCTTAGGAGCTTCCACGAAGAGATCTCCTTTACGTGGATATTTTTCCAGGATAGAGTTTTTAGTCTCCACTGGAAGGCCATCTTTGAGCCATTTGTCCCAACGACTTTTTAATTCGGGGAGGAAATAAATAGAAATTTCCTTTGACAAGTTGGGATCAGTCCCCAGAAGATCTATTAGATCTGATGGAAGTCCTGGAGTCTCAGTCGGTTCTTCGACGAACATTGATGTATTATTGGGGTTAGGTGACGACTTTTCTTTATTAGAATCCTTGTCATCTGTAAAAATGCATGGGTAAAAATACCAACTTAGCATCTGATTTTTCTTTTTTCAATTGGCGACACTTATTGTGTATATCGTGAATATTTATTCCTTTTTGGATTCATTCACGAATTTTCCGCCCTGTCAGAATCGAATGGATTCGACAGATCGTCACACATTCGTGTGGAATGTGAGACGTTTTTCCCCAGTATTGAAGAACTCGTGTGGAGTATTTTCAAAATTCTAGAACCTACTAGTAAGTGTTATTAATTCAGCAGTAGATTCACGTTGATCCTTGGAGCCTTCAGGAATTGGAGAGGGAGAGTTCGCCTTTACGCTTTGAATTTGGAAGAATTGAGCCATCTGCTGAGAGAGGTTATCCAACTGTTTTTGCATTTTTTCCAATCTCTCGTCTGATCTGCTCTTACTCCTGTGACGTTCTCGTGAACTTGATCGAGATCGTTTTCTATTTTTCCCATCTCTCATGTTCGCAAAGGTCTTTTGAAGAAAATATTTGGAAAATATATTCAAGAGTTTTACTCGCAATGTGTAATGTTGGACACAATAAAACAATATAAAGGAGGTCGTAACGGGCTGCCACCTGGTGGTGGCTGGCGCACTTTTTTGAAATTTTAAGTTTACTCTAAAAATGTTGTGAAGTTGAGCATGTCAGGACATACTACAGTTGATCATCATCTTCGAACGAGACGCGTAATATAATTGTATTGCTCTGAGAGAATCAGAGGTCGGTGTGGTTTATTCCCCTTACCAATATGAATAGCTTTTTCAGTAGTTATCATCTGCGAAATTGTACGGATCCATTTGAAAGCTTATTACCAATGGAATTGGTAGAAAAAAAAGTAAATGTCACATGGCTTCTAAGGAAATTAAGGAGAGGATCATTCTACGAGCGAGACAAATTTATTTGAATGCTGGAAGGGTCAGCCAGCGAAGACAGGTCGCAGTTTTTTAGATGTAAGGTTAACTTCGCAATAAGGGAGTCTTTTTTCTCTTCCCAGTAGTCAGCCCGTATGCAGGTCCACATCAACTCCTCCTCAATCTCGCTCAAGAAGGTATTAAACTGATAAACCCAGTTGCGATGTCCTAACCTACGAGCTTGTTTCGAAAAAGGATTAGGGTCCTTGTTGAAAAGATGTAGATCACAAAGCAAGCAGACCCTGGGCAGGCGAGATGCGTTCATATTCGAAATTCTGATAATCCAATTTAGACATAAAGTAAAGACTGACTTCGAGAGGGACAAGACCAAGTTTAAGGCGAATCAAGTATCCTGAGGTGGTGTTTGCAAGTCGATACTTTTTCTAAAATAAGCTAACTGAACCGCTTCGAGTATCAGTAAATATCTGAGTGACCTCACAGGGGCACCCTAGAGTAATATGGAAGAGACAATAGCCTCATAAATCTTCAAGTTACTCCCCCATGAGTCAGATTTCACTCTAGCTAGGATCTGTAGAGCAGAGCTACGAGCAATTCTAGCTTTCTGCCTTTCTCAATTTCCCTTTTTGGGTTTCTACCCTCTTTACAAACAACTAGCTGAGACTTTAAGCCATTAACTGTCAAGCCCTTCCAAGCCACATATTCGTGAAGATTATTCACAATTTTCTATGCTCTGACCTCATTATCACATAGAAACACAAGGTCATCAGCAAACATAAGATCCAACACATCGTTGGGAGCGTCCAGTGGGATTCCCCTGGCCCCCCTGTCTAAGAAAAATTTCTCAATGTTCGATAAAAATAAGATAAATAACAGGGGCCTCAGTATCTCCCCTTGAAGTACACCTTCCGAGATGGTCACGTAATCAGATACCTCAGTCGCCTGCTTCACCCTTAACTTGACCTGGTCATACAAATTCTTGAGCAATCTAATTACTTTAGCACTTACACCAATCTCGTATAAGCAACATCAGAGGTTGAAGTGCGAGACGGAATCGTAGACTCGTTTAACATTAATAAAAAGAACTAGCACTTTTCGGTTACCTAGCCTTAGCTGCTGGTTAATTGCACATGACAATGTAAAAATATTGTCAAAGCATCCTTGATTTTGACAAACCCTGCCTGACACTCCGGGATGATAGAGGTGGGTGGCCCATGATTCCATCCTCTCCTTCAGAAAGGATGTGAAGATTTTTACAATGGTATTGATAAGGGCAATGCCACTGTAATTTCAGGGCTCGGATTTGTTACCTTTTTTCTATAATATAGACATTAATACGTCTGCCCACGACTTTGGGAAGCACCCTACCATGACGGTTTTGTTGAAAAGGAAAGTTAAGTAAAGAATCCAGATTTCTTCCAATTTTTTTAGAAATTCGTTTGAAATTTGGTCACTACCAGGGGCTTTACCTAGGGGAGGGTGGGGCAAAATGGAACGGTGGGGCAAAATGGAACGGCGGGGCAAAATGGAACGCAGGGCAAAATGGAACGGTACAAATAACGAATATAGAGCGAAATTCAGACAACTTTTTTTTTCACCTTATGTGAGCTCAAAAATGATGATTCGGGGTTAAGTCAGTGACATCAGTCTACTCTGTAGTTATTGCTATCTTGTAATCTACGGGAGATAGGAGAATTTTAATAAGGACCTTTTTGTAGAAAATTTTAAGGGCTACAAAAAAGGTCATTATAAAAATTTTGCTATCTTCATTGTAAAAAAAATAATTCAAGGTTAAAAAACTGAAGAAAAATCTGATGTCTGTAAATTGAATTATAAAGTAATACACGATTATAGATAAATAAATAAGACCTTTGGAATATTATTATTGTTCTATGAATAAATTGAATATTAAAAAAAGGTCCTATAGTTTTTGAAAACCAAAATTCACTAACGTTCCATTTTGCCCCATTCTCCCCTTTTCTTGAAAATTAATAGAAATCTGGAAAGTTGAGGTGAATGAATTTTTGAATTTTCAATTGATTGAAAATTGAAGAATACATTATATGATTTAGTTTACTAAAGTTTACTAATGTTTTGATTGAAAATTCAGATGAGTTGAGGAATTCTCATCTTTCTGCCCTTCAAAAATTTCGAATTCGAATGAATTTTCGAATGAAAACACCGAATCATTTTTGAGCTCACATTAGGTGAAAAAAATAGTTGTCTGAATTTCGCTTTATATTCGTTTTTTGTATCGTTCCATTTTGCCCCACTGTTTCATTTTGCCCCGTCGTTTCATTCTGTCCCACAGTTCCATTTTTCCCCACCCTCTCCTACTTTACTGGCTTTCAAGCTTCTGACTACTTCCTCCCTGGTGAGGTCAGCGTTAAGGACGAGGTCAGCAACTCCATAAAAAGTGAAAAACTCTTGAGATTTCAGAGGGTAGACAGAGCGATAAAACTTCTGCCACTGGTCCATTGCAACCAAGAAAATTCTCGGGCAGAAGCGCCTACAAAATTTGAATATACTCAAAAAATCCTTCGAGTTCCTGACATGGGCAAGTCTTTCTGTGATTTCATCATAAAATTTTTCTTTTTTGAATTTTACCAGAGCATTGTGCTGTTGTCTATAGTTTACAAAGGCAATTCTACCTTCTTGATCGTAATGAGAACGTCTCAAATTTATTCCTAGATTTCTCAGATTCCGATCAGACAGACGACATTCGTCATCGAACCACACTTTGTTTTTGGGGTTTTTTTGTCATAGATCTAGAGAAGTAGCACACTCTTGGATCGCGAGGCAGAGGTTACTATAAATGGATTTCACTGAGTCCAAGCTTAAGTTTGCTGTGGCCTGCTCGAATACTCTTTTGATTGTTCATAAAAGTCAGCAATTTCTGTGCTGCCCATTTCAGTACTACTGAACCTTCATTATCATTATTATTAGTATCGAGTATTGATACATGCGAGCCAGATGGAATATGTATACTAATTATGACTGGGTAATGGTCAGTCAGGGTCACCGCAGTGTCAACTTTTAAATTGGATACGAGATGTGAATGACAGAAATTGATTCAGATGAGATTGACTACGCTCACGCCTGCCTGAGCAACATAAGTCATTTTACCTGTGTAGTCCTCTCGCCCAACCTCTCGTTGAAAAGTAGGAAATCATTTTTTTCCATGACCTCCAGGGGCTTAAGGCCCCTGGTATTGGATTTCATGTACTGAGAAGATCTGTGGGGGTACGAATAAGAATCTAGTGGGTCTTCGTCAGGCCAGGAGTTAAGCTTTAACTCCTGGCATTAAAATCACCTCTAACCAAAATTAAGTTATTAGAAAAATTGCAGTTAATGATCTTCAGCATCTTATCCAATAAATCTGTCACATAATCGGTATCCTCATCAGGCCTAAAATCAACAGAGCCAAATATTAATATCAAATCACGTACAACAATTTCACAACAAATCCACCATTTAGAAACATCCACTAATTCGCAGGTACACTCGTTGGATAAACATAACGTGACGAGCCCGCCACTTCCTCTTCCAACAGAGTGGGTTTTCGTCGCAGGCGACCACAGCTGATGAAAGCGGCTCCAGGCAGATGTGATGTAAAAAGGCACTTGGAAGATCCAAGTCTCACTGATGCACACAAAATGGCTGGTGGTAGAATCGATGAAATTCCTAAGCCGGCCTGGACCGTTGGCATTCCAGAACTTTATCGAAATTGTGTATGGATGGTGGGGTTCCCTGATCTCTGCTGCTGTGACAGGGGGGACAGGGGTCAGAATAAAGAGGGCTTGTTACTTCGAGGCGACAACAGAATTCGATAACGAGAGGGCATTACCAGACACATGAGCGACCACTTTACCTTTTGCGTGAGGCCGTTGTTGGTACGGTATTGGGCAGGCATTGAACTCGTTCCAGGTAAACCAGTGACCATCGATTTGGTTGTGCTGAAAGACAAGCTTCACCTTGCAACCTTGCTCCCTTTTCTGTCTGGCAGTAGGCCTCAGGTAACTGGTAATTCCCTGCTCACAAGGCGTTAAATCTGGTTCTGCGGAGATGCTGGTATCAGCCAGTGCCTTCCACTTGCCTTTAAGTAGCTTCATCTTGGCCTCCCAGCTGGCTAACGTCGCGAGGATTACAGGAGGCTCTCCAATTACTCCGATATCGGCGATACCCAGATCGAAGCCAAATGTGTTCCCCAGCGTGCCCTTGATCGACTGAGAGGGCTGTATCAAATCGGAGAACAGCCCCCCTGATGACGACCTTCAGTTTCCTCAGACTCCTCTCGTGAGCATCCAATGCTTCTAGGGTACTGTTAATTTTCATCGACAACTCCTCCCTGAATTTCACTAGTGCGTCTTGCTCTTTGGAAGACAATTTATTAGGTATTCGGTCATCGATCTGCTGTCTAATTTCTTTGTGTATCTCCTCTGCACTGAAACCCAGTGGGTGGGTCTTATATGGTCCTCCAGTTCATTCAGACGCTTATTCAACTTGTCAATGTGCTCAGCGTGCTTTTGATTATTGGCTAGAATTTGCTTCTCCATATTTCCATAAAGAAGTTTCAACTCCGCTGAGTTGTCCTTAACCTTCTTAATGTCGTCTGTGATGGTGTTGAGCTTGGCATCTATACCGCTTATAGCAACTAGGATTTTGTCACTTTCAGCTTTGCTGATGGCTGCTGGGCCTACTGGGAGCAAATTGTTGGTTTCTGAGAACGTAGCAGGGGTAAACGGCAGAAAAGGGAATGGATAACCGTCATTCATCTTACTGTTTTTATCCATGACTAGGGTATTTATCCTGGATTTTTTGGATCTGGCAGGCAGTTTGTTTATCTTGTCACTCGGCACTTTCACTCCTCTATCCAGCTGGAAGAATTGTGATACCTTGGGAGTGTTGTCGGGATTAAGAGAAAGGCACTCCGCATTTGTATGTCTAGCCCTTCTCATTCTCCCAGGTGTTGAGGACTTGAAGGGTATCACATCACGTACCACAACGATCGTGCAGTTTGAAAGCTTTTTGGGCTGGATGAGTCACTGAGGGGATGATCCTGATCACTATTATCAGAAGATTATATTGATGACGATGAAACACTATTATGAGGGGTACAACTGTTTTCATCCGATATCGTGTCTACCTCGTAGTCGCCTCGAGCTTTGAGTGCGAAACTGCGGACCCACACATACCCCGAGGCTGGGTACATGTCATCACGAAGCCCCAACATGTTAAAAAGCACCACAAACGTCACCTCGGAAGCCTGGCATGCCTCAGAGAAGTGTGAAAGACGAGAAGTAGGGTCAACAGTCGACGAACATAACCCCCAAAAACACAACACTATTCACACACGAGGTGGCTGATTTAATAGAATGAGACTGCTTGGAAAAGATATTCGAGACGAAAGAACACAATTTCTCAGTACGTGCGGATTGAAATTGATAATTTAAAAAACAGTTGTGCCGTGAGAGATTTTCCACCGTTTAAATATTTGTTGTGGACGACGACTGATTCCGTCAGTCGAAACCCACGGTGATGCCTCGGTGATGCCTTCTCGTGAGCTTACGGGGAGTTCACTCAAAAGTTGTATCCTGGATCCAAAGATGAGGATAGGATAATGCCGATGGGGGTTCTCGAGAAATAATACCGATTTGAATTCAAATAATAAACTGTACTATGGAATTTAGTTGGGTACAATAATTAAAAAGGGTTTTGGATATGCGCGTTGCTAAACTGGGATCGATCTCTTTGGACTCGACTGTCCACTTCTGCTTCCGATCGTACTCTGTCGAGCCAAGGGGCCTCAGAGAGGTTTCAGCCCTGAAAATACTAAGATAAGCGTTCTCACGGTTTGAGATATTAATAATACAATATTGTATTAGACACTGCTCTTACACAGTGAAACGACTTCTTAAAGGAAGTCGGACTCGCGTGTCACCGTGAGAATACTTTTTAAGCATTTTTAGGCAAAGCTCAGTCTACAAAACTGAAGAAAAATTATCAAAGTAATATTGTAATACGTGTATTAAAGCATACGCGTCACACAGTTTTAAACGATTTTAAATGAATTTTTGATGGAGCGACAAAACCTGTACTGTTTACGATCACGTGGTCAGGTTGTTCCCCCATGTCATAGTGAAATATATCTAGAAATTGTAACGAGATTTTCTCGTTAGTGTAAACTGTTTTACCAACATGAAAACCCATGAGACAAGAATGGTTAGAGTGAGGGACAGAGAAGAGATGCGAGATCTAATGCTAGCTGAAGAAGCTGAGTGAGAGATGAGAATGACATCGAACGGCGGTTTAAGTGATCCGCACGTGAGCTGAATAGACCAATCAAATAATGCCAAGAGGCGTGGTTTGGGTGAAACCATACTTCTGAACATTATAGAGAGGCTGTCGATACCCTGTCGCCTTATCTAGAAACTCGCCCAGCTGTGTTTGGGGGAAACGGGCCAACGTACTGGCGTTCCAACTGGGCGATTCTAGAGGCGCTATCGACTTAGACTAGGGACCAACGGGTAGGTGAGAGGACTAGCGCCCCCTCGATTGCCGTCGAGCTGATTGGTGGTGGTGGGGTAACGGATGACCCACCGCCGCTGAGATGATCGGACTAGGGGGAGCAGGCCCTAGTAGATTTCGAGACAGTCGGTGACAGGCACTGGACTCGAGCGGATGAAAATCGTCCGGTCCTCGACGACGGTCGTAAATGGCATTAATCCGTTATGGATTATGGGGGTACGTTGTGAGGACAAGATCCGGAACAGCGATAGAATGGGATGCTTCGGATTACTTTGAGGACGTGGGGTGTTTGAATTCCATGTTCTCAAGGATCCATCACTTCGGACGAAAGAAGTGGTGTTGGCGTGGATCCGTGGGCCGGGAGTTAGGCCGACTCCTGAAGGCCCGATCGCACGTGCCTCCACGACGAGTAATCTGGATATTGGCCCGCGATGATAGTGCTTTTACCGAGCATTGAGGTTGAGTTGGGGTGGGAACAGGTGGGTGAGAATAAGTCTCAGGATACCTGTGTCGCATGTGCCTCTCAGTGTTCGGCGCTCCGAGAAGTGAGAAAGATACGCAGGTAATGGTCGACTTCTCCAGAGTTGAGCCACTCTGGAAAGGAGAGGAATACGTCAGAGGAATGGAAATATCCTCGGCGAAAGATACATGGAGGAATGGCTCCTGGAAGATACGCTTTATCGAGGTCTCTCGGTTGAAAAAACGAATATCGATCGAGTGAATTACTCCTAGTATGGTGGACCTCGCCCACTCTACCCTTTTACGCTGATGCTGGCTCGGCATTATTAGTCCCGCCACGAGAAGGCCTCAGGGTAGACGAGTTATCCTCTGAGGCCGGTTTACCGTTGGATTTTCCGTGAAAATCCAGTTGGCGCCCGACATAATTTAGCGATAGAGGAAATGCCAAAATAGTTTGGGATATTTGCTGGTGAAGCCCCGGCGAAAATCCCTTACAAAATTCTAAAATCATTCCTACTTTTCAAATAAAAAATTCCTTGTGTTCTCCCAATTGACTCCCACTCTTCAGTCGGAAACGTTATTCAATACACAATAAATACAACTCACTTCATATTCTCAAATAAAACCATTTTTTTATCAATTCCGAACAAATTGACAGGTCAATTTTTTTTTTCTTCCTAAATTCTAATTCTCTTAGAATTCTTTAATGCCTAAAGGAGGTTAGGCGGTGTATGAGGTGAATTTGAGAGTGAAATTCTGTGTTTCCCGGTAGCTTACTCGGTAAGAGTGCCCGGCGCGTATCTGGGAGACCCGGGTTCGATTCCCGGCTGGGTGAAGCGGAAATTTTTTCTCTCTAAATTCTAATTCTCTCAGAATTAGACGCGCGTCTAATATTTTCATATTATACGCGGTGTATATTGGCATAAAATCTAGAGCCCCAGAACACCTATTGATCTTTACCCTCATATACAATTTTCTTGGGGTATAAAATTAGATAAATTGAAGAAACTCATTGGATAAAAGGGAATTCGATCTCAACAGATGTCCGACAAACTTATTATATTGAATAACGACCAGGGCGAAATAAAGAATTTTTTAATTTTAAGTTTGCGTGGAATTACATAATGTGTGACATTCTAGGTCGTTATGTTCTTAAATTGCAAGGTGTAACTGTCTTCATTCAAAAGACAGTATTTCCTTGAAAAGAAACTCAGAATTTTAGAGGAAAAAAGTGATTTTTGATCTAGTAACTCTCATTCTATCCAAAAACCAAGTTTGAAGTTTTCAAATTCAAAGGAAATGACATTCGTTGCCAAAAATTTCAACAGAATTACCTAAAAACTGTATTGTTCTCAATTTCGTAACGTAAAATGTCCTATAAAACAATGAAATCATTCTATGTAATTAAAGTCCATCAAGGAATGAAACAACAGTAGATGAATGCTAGACTCACAAGGAACCCTAGACAGGTGTCCGCCTCCGATTTTGATGAAACTTATATATGTTATAGAGGAGTCAAAACGAAGGGACAGGTATTTTTCTTATCGGCTAATACGTGGCTTTTGGGAGCAAAACTGTGCTCTGAAGTTGGGCACTTCTCGGGGTATTTTGTCGTTTGCGTATATAAAGAGAGTACTCAGACAAATATTTTGCCATGTAAGAGGAAGCTTATGATGAATGACGAATATGTGAATTAAAATCATTCCCAGGGGTTCAAATATAGGGGGTGAACTACGCACGCGAAAAATTATTTTTCCAATTAAAAAAAAAACTATTGCTCGGAATTTCATGGGACCAATTCCATTCGAAAGAGCATTCAAAAAGACAGAATACCTTTTTTTTGCATTTCTGTTACAGATTGCAATTTAACGCCGAAAATTTTTTTTTTTTGTAATTTTTCAAATTTGAAATTTTTTGTAGTGTAATACAAACTCGTGAGAACTGATGAGATTAACAATTAAATTCATCCCCGGGGGTATTGAATGTGGGGGCCTACTACCCTCCTAGAAAATCATTTTTCAAATGGAAAAAAAATATAATCTAAAGTTTTATAAAATCACTATTCGCAAAAGGATTAGAAAAATACAGAGTACCTTCTTCGTTAATTTTTTTGTTTCTGAAATCTGAATATGGAGACACAAGAAAAATCCATCGTCTGCATTTTCGAGAATGAAATACGTGTTCTTAAACGTTCTGATGAGGCAGTGCAAGGGGGTAGTATTGGGACTGGGAAAATTTGGCCAGTGGTCATGAAAAAGTCGGAAATTGTGTAGAGTATAAGAAATTTAAAATAACATACAATTGAGGTGGTCTTACTACATCGATGTTTATATGTTTATATGCAGGACCGCAACGGGATCGTATGCGGTAGAATAAAGATATCGATTCGAATGTGGCTCCTGTTGTTTAAAAATAAACTTATGGGGATAATAGTATATTATGTCATCAGGCGATAAAAGTATTATCTGGCGAATGTGGCTTTATACTCCGAGCTGAAGGCGAGGATTATAATCACATTCGCCAGATAATGCTTTTATTGCCGTGTGACATATGATATTTTACATCGTTGGGCCCGAAAACCGCGATCTAACCGAGCAAAACGAGGTTAGAATCGCGGTTTATCGGGGCTAATGACATAAATATGTATTTTTGTCTTCCATCTTTCATGAAATTCACGATCAGTCTACCAAAATCTGTCGAGAAAAACTGCCTATCAGTGAGTGTAGTGTTTGGTGATCGGTTCATGGTGAAAATTAATCCAATCAATGTCATCAGACTTCTCATGGCAACATTTGAAGTTTTTAATCTTGCTGAAACGCCCGTGAACAATGCGGAACACGAATTAGTGGATACTTTCCAAACGATTTTACTTCGATCCATGGAGGAATACAATAGTGTGGAAATGATTGAAGAAAAATCCCTGGATTTTTGAGAGCCTTATAAAGAAATAGAAATGATAGCGGTTGAAGATGAAGAATTTCAACCACATAATAAAGAATCATCTGAAAATTGTTCGGAAGATGAGGAACCTGTAGATTTTGACTATAAGCGGAGAGTAGTAGAATTCTGGAGAAGTGCAAAGACGATGCAAAATCTTGCCGTGGAAAGAGTTTCGAATCGATTCAAATAGGTGAAATCCAGTCAATAGTTACGTCGTTGGGCAAACCAAATCAACAAAGGAGGGAAATATAGGAGAAGTTGAAGCGTATTTCCGAGTATACATTGAATAATATAAAAAACGCAATTGATGCGGGATTGATTATTCACGACACCGACCTACGCAGGTGGGCTCTGCAAGCTCGGAAAGATATAGGATTTGAAGACATTCGTTTCACGGCTTCCCCAAGCTGGTTACATAATTTCAAGAAAGCACATCGTATCCCATCTCGGAAAATTAACAAATTCCTCACGCGCAAAATATTAGAAAATCGAGGAACCCTACAAAAACAATCAGACGAATTTCTTCAAAAAGTTCAGCCTTATTTTGCCACGTATGGACCGAAAAACATCTATAATTCGGATCAGAGTGGTTTTTAATTGGAAATTCATTCAGGACGGGCTTTAGCTGAAGAAGGCGCAAAACAAGTGGCATGTATTGTACAATCGGTAACCTCGACAATACATAGTTATACAATACAACCCACAATTTCGGCTGATGGCAAATTACTGTCACCTCTCTTCCTGGTTTTGAAAGAACCTTCTATATTTGTTCTTCTCATTACATTACTTTGTTGGAATAAAGTATTTATATCAATTTCCAAGCCTAGAGAAATCTATAACCTCATATGAATCTCCCTGTTCCACAACTGGTACCTTGGAGGGTTTCATAAGGGGGACATTTTGTTTTCAGGGGTTCCATAAGTGAAGCATTTGCCGGGCGTCACCTTTTCTTGAATATTAATTAATCTATTGAGCCCATAAATATGAAAAAATGTTTCAATTGAAGGAGAAATATTGTTTTAGCTGTTGCAAAAGTTAAAATCCTAAAATTATAGATAAAATCATGTATCGCAGCGTTCACCGTGGATTCTACTCGTAAAGTGTTCCATAACCCCCACACTGATGGTAACTGTCCTATCTTTCAATTTTCCGCGCTGTAAATCGAAGCTTGTGTGGGATAAAAGGATTAAAAGTCAAATTCGTACCCGGTGTAGTGAATGTGGGGGGTGAGTAACCTTCTGACAAGTCAGTCTTCGATAAAACATAAAAACATGGTTTAAAATTTTATGAAATCATTCCTATTGGNTTCGGATCAGAGTGGTTTTTAATTGGAAATTCATTCAGGACGGGCTTTAGCTGAAGAAGGCGCAAAACAAGTGGCATGTATTGTACAATCGGTAACCTCGACAATACATAGTTATACAATACAACCCACAATTTCGGCTGATGGCAAATTACTGTCACCTCTCTTCCTGGTTTTGAAAGAACCTTCTATATTTGTTCTTCTCATTACATTACTTTGTTGGAATAAAGTATTTATATCAATTTCCAAGCCTAGAGAAATCTATAACCTCATATGAATCTCCCTGTTCCACAACTGGTACCTTGGAGGGTTTCATAAGGGGGACATTTTGTTTTCAGGGGTTCCATAAGTGAAGCATTTGCCGGGCGTCACCTTTTCTTGAATATTAATTAATCTATTGAGCCCATAAATATGAAAAAATGTTTCAATTGAAGGAGAAATATTGTTTTAGCTGTTGCAAAAGTTAAAATCCTAAAATTATAGATAAAATCATGTATCGCAGCGTTCACCGTGGATTCTACTCGTAAAGTGTTCCATAACCCCCACACTGATGGTAACTGTCCTATCTTTCAATTTTCCGCGCTGTAAATCGAAGCTTGTGTGGGATAAAAGGATTAAAAGTCAAATTCGTACCCGGTGTAGTGAATGTGGGGGGTGAGTAACCTTCTGACAAGTCAGTCTTCGATAAAACATAAAAACATGGTTTAAAATTTTATGAAATCATTCCTATTGGCAACGTAAGGAAAAGATACAAAGTACGTTTTTTTGTTTTTGTTTTCTTCAATCGAAATTCGACCCCATCGAGTAGATTACTAATAATCTGCAAATCGTCAAATCTGCTGCCTATTTACTTTTCATGTAGTTTCTCTCAACGAATTGCCTTGACAGCCTTTCCAACATCACAAGTATTTGATGACAACTCGATATGGAAATATGACAATAATTATAGTAATTACTCAAGAGTGGGATTCTAAGTAAACATGTCTAATAATGGTAGAGTTCATAGCATTTATTTTTTGCATATATTATGATTTAGACGGGATTCTCAAACTCTTCCGGTTTTCTAACAATATATCCACCTTTAAACCAAGCATAATGAAATAAATTTTGATATTTTGGTGAAGATAACTGATTATGGACCAAAGATTGTAACTTTATTATATTATTCCTTAAATGTAAATTAATATCATGACCAAGGAGGACAACGGTATCCGAAAAATGACGGACATAATTTTTCCATATTCTAAAACGGAACACATCGAGGGGTTGAATAATTCCAGTGGTACCCTTCGGTATCAACATAGTTAATAACTCTTTATTTGGAGGTGTTGCTTCTCGTACCGCTTCAGCGCAGTGACAACTCCACGAATCTATCAGTAGTAGACTTTTAAGTCCAACGTTAGGGAAAAATACTTCCTTCAACCATGTTTTGAAATGTTCTCAAAATTGAGAATATTTTAATGATCGTGATTAATGTGTAGAGAATATCAGGTGCTCTTGTGTCTTGAACATTATCGTACCTGAAGTGAGTTTTCCCGATTTTGAGGCAGGGACAAAAACATTGGATGGTCTAAAAGGATTCTGCTCCACGATAGGGCCAAAATTTCCAGAAGGTTCTTTCAAAACCAGGAAGAGAGGTGACAGTAATTTACCATCAGCAGAAATTGTGGGTTGTATCGTATAACTATGTGTTGTCGAGGTTATCAATTGTAATATACATGCCACTTGTTTTGCGCCTTCTTCAGCTAAAGGACGTCCTGAATGAATTTCCAATTAAAAACTACTCTGATCCGAATTATAGATGTTTTCCGGTCCATATGTGGCAAAATAAGGCTGAACTTTTTGAAGAAATTCGTCTGATTGTTTTTGTTGGGTTTCTCGATTTTCTAATGTTTGGCGCGTGACGAATTTGTTAATTTTCCGAGATGTGATATGATGTGCTTTCTTGAAATTATGTAACCACCATGGGGAAGCCGTGAAACGAATGTCTTCAAATCCTATATCTTTCCGAGCTTGCAGAGCCCACCTGCGTAGGTCGGTGTCGTGAATAATCAGTCCCGCATCAATTGCGTTTTTCATATTATTCAATGTATACTCCGAAATAAGCTTCAACTTCCCCATATATGTCCCTCCTTTGTTGATTTGGCGTGCCCAACGCCGTAACTGTCCACTGGATTTCACCTTTTTGAATCGATTCGAAACTGTTTTCAAAATTTTGTTTCGTCTTTGCACTTCTCCAGAATTCTACTACTCTCCGCTTATAGTCAAAATCTACAGGTTCCTCATCTTGCGAACAATTTTCAGATGATTCTTTATTATGTGGTTGAAATTCTTTATCTTCAACCGCTATCATTTCTATATCTTTATAAGGCTCTCGAAAATCCAGGGATGTTGCTTCAATCATTTCCATACTATTGTATTCCTCCATGGATCGAAATAAAATCGTTTGGAAAGTATCCACTAATTCGCGTTCCGCATTGTTCACGGGCGTTTCAGCAAGATTAAAAACTTCAAATGTTGCCATGAGAAGTTTGATGACGTTGATTGAATTAATTTTCATCATGAACCGATCACGAAACACTGCACCCACTGATAGCCAGTTTTTCTCGGCAGATTTTGGTAGACTGATCGTGAATTGCATGAAAGATGGAAGCCAAAAATACATTTTCATGTCATGAGCAACCGAGCAAAGCGAGGTTAGAATCGCGGTTTTCGGGCCTAACGACATAAAATATCATATGTCACATCTCGCCTTCAGCTCGGATTATGAAGCCACATTCGCCAGATAATACTTTTATCGTCCGATGACATAATATACTATAATCCCCATGAGTTTATTTTTAAACAACCGGAGCCACATTCGAATCGATATTTTTATTCTGCCGCATACGATCCCGTTGCGGTCCTGCATATAAACATATAAACATCGATGTAGTAAGACTACCTCAATTGTATGTTATTTTTAATTTCTTATAGTCTACACAATTTTCGACTTTTCCATGACTACTGGCCAAATTTATCCATTCCCAATACTACCTCCTCGCACTGCCTCATCAGAACGTTTAAGAACACGTATTTCATTCTCAAAAATGCAGACGATGGATTTTTCTTTTGCTTCCATATTGAGATTCCAGAAACAAAAAAATTAACGAAGAAGGTACTACGTATTTTCCTAATCCTGGTGCGAATAGTGATTTTATAAAATTTTAGATTATATTTTTTTTCCATTTGAAAAATGATTTCCTAGGAGGGTAGTGGGCCCCCACATTCAACACTCCCGGGGATGAATTTCATTGTCAATCTCATCAGTTCTCACGAGCTTTGTATTAAACTACGAAAGATTTCAAAATTGAAAAATTACAAAAAAATGATTTTTTCGGCATTAAATTGCAATCTGTAACAGAAATGCAAAAAAAGGTATTCTGATTTTTGAACGCTCTTTCGAATGGAATTGGTCCCATGAAATTTCGACCAATATTTTTTTTTTAATTGGAAAAACAATTTTTCGCGGGGGTAGTTCACCCTCTAAATTTCAACCCTGGGGGATCATTTTAATTCACATATTCATCATTCATCATAAGCTTCCTCTTACATGGCAAAATATTTGTCTGAGTAATCTCTTTATATACGCAAACGACAAAATACCCCGGGAAGTGGCCAACTTCAGAGGTCAGTTTTGCCTCCAAAATCCACGTATATTAGCCGATAAGAAAAAATACGTGTCCCTTAGTTTTGACTTCTCTATAACATATATAAGTTTCATCAAAATCGGAGGCGGACGCCTAATAACTAGTGTTTCTTGTGAGTACCGCAACTACATGCAGCCGCAACCAACGTGAATGCTGAAATGCTCCAACTGAGGATTCATGCGTGCGTGGCTGCTGGAGGAGGCCATTTCCAGCAACTGCCAGCATGAAAATCCATCACAATCGGCACTTTTCAGGGCCATACAAAATTTAACGTGGCACAGAAAAACATTTTGGAGGCAAGAGGACGTAGGGAACCTCTCATTTGGGTCGATGGATAAGGGCGATTTCGAAAGGATGATTTGAGCTCAGACTCATTTCTCAACCCCTTCCTTCATTGTGTGAAAATTTTAAGTCACCCGATACATGCGGGGGTGGCTTCCGCCCTCTTGAACTGTCCAGTTTTCCTCTATCCGTGTGAACTGAAAAAAATTGGAAAAAAATACTCATCCCCTTTTTGGACACATAATTTGGACTCACACTTGTTCCTTAACCCCTTCCCCTCATTTCGTGAAAATTTCAACCTCGCCGATACGTGCGGGGTGGCTTCCACCCTCTCACAAATGTTTAATTTACCTCAATCCGTGCGAAGTGAGAGCGAAAATTAAAAAAAAAAATACTCAGTCCCTTTATGGAGGCACGATTTGGGCTCAGATTCGTTCCTCAATCCTCTCCCCTCATTTCGACAAAATTTCAACCGCCCCGATTCGAGCGAGGGTGGCTTCCGACCCCTCGAAATATCCAATTTTCCCCAATCCTTGCGAACTGAGAGCAAAAAATTGAAAAAACAAATGCTAAATGAAGGAAGTACATGGGATATTGGACAATTAAATAACCGGAAGCACGTCTAAAAAACTGCGGTCAAAACAATTCCGCCCTATCTGCCACGTGTTATTTTGGAGGTTGTTTTGACGGAGTTATTTTTAAATTGAATTTTTAGACATGGACCCAAATAACCACATTACTTCATAGTCTAATCGCACCGTGCGATTCAACCATGAAGTATTGTGTTTATTTAATTGTCCAATCTCCCATGAACATCCTTCATTTACTTAAAACATCTGGACATGAAACTTTCTTCAAAACATATACTCATCCCCCTTTTGGAAACATGATTTGGGCTCAGCCTCATTCCTCAACCCCCTCCCTTCGGGTCCATGTCTAAAAATTTTCCGTCAAAAAAACTCCGTCAAAACAACTTTGCGTCAACAAAACTTGACTAAAAAAAACATTCGTTTCATAAACCCACCTCAAAAACAACTTCTCTCATAAAAAATTCCTTGAAAAAACAACTCGAAAAACCACCTGAAAAATAATCAATGATGAAAGAAAAAAACCAACGACTATCAATGAAATTGAACGAAATTTTATTAACAAAATAAATGAATAGTAGACAAAAAGAATTATGCAATTAAAGGGTAATATTCAGAGCAATCCCTTTCAAATATTTCATGTACGATTAGCGTAATCACGAGCAACAGCACTCAAACGTTCATCATAAGCAACATAACGCCTGCGTTTACGAGACGCAATCTCACGACCTGCACCCAACTGCTCGAGTAAAACCTCGGTTACTCCTTGCTCATCCTTGAGACAATTGATAAATTTACCAATACATGCATGTGAAATCCTCACTTGACTACTAAATCGACGATGTCAGGCTTCAATATCAGTTCAAAATCAATATCAGTTGATGCGAAAATAAATAACTAGTAAAGTCCGCCAAAATATCCAAAAACAGTAGGTTGATGACGGTAATTTTGGACCTGTGAAAAGAAAATTGCATAAAAAATAGAAAATAAGAACAGATATCAAAGATAAAAGAAGATACTCAGCTGTTCAATTTTTCTTCTTTTATTAAGAACAGAAGTCGACGTTATAAATACTGATATTTTAGAAATTGTTGTTTTTTGAACAAAAATATCAACTTTAAATTGAACAAAAACTCGGAGAGTGACTTTTTTCTAATGATAAATCTTCTCAATGACACACAACAACATGGCTACCACTAGTGGGTTAAGTTGTAGAGAAGGCCGCTAGAGGCGCTGTACAGCTCATCCGACTATACGTTTACCCGAACGCAGAGCGCATGCCCAAGTGGGGGGAACGTCAGGGCACATGGTGACGCCCACTTTATCGCTCCTAGGATGGGTAAGTGAGATTTACCCTCCTTGGAGCACCGAGCGTCTCATTTACCCTCCTTGGAGCACCGATTATTCAAGTGCCGCGGTAAACTCTCTTTACCCCCTCTCGACAGAGCCCGAGTAAGCGCCGTTTATCGGGCCGAGTGACGAAAA
>NW_021680429.1:629242-659969 GCF_001412515.2 Diachasma alloeum
CTGAAGAAAAAAATAAAAGCAATAGAAAAAAATAAATCGAAATAAAATCAATATCAGTTGATGCGAAAATAAATAACTAGTAAAGTCCGCCAAAATATCCAAAAACAGTAGGTTGATGACGGTAATTTTGGACCTGTGAAAAGAAAATTGCATAAAAAATAGAAAATAAGAACAGATATCAAAGATAAAAGAAGATACTCAGCTGTTCAATTTTTCTTCTTTTATTAAGAACAGAAGTCGACGTTATAAATACTGATATTTTAGAAATTGTTGTTTTTTGAACAAAAATATCAACTTTAAATTGAACAAAAACTCGGAGAGTGACTTTTTTCTAATGATAAATCTTCTCAATGACACACAACAACATGGCTACCACTAGTGGGTTAAGTTGTAGAGAAGGCCGCTAGAGGCGCTGTACAGCTCATCCGACTATACGTTTACCCGAACGCAGAGCGCATGCCCAAGTGGGGGGAACGTCAGGGCACATGGTGACGCCCACTTTATCGCTCCTAGGATGGGTAAGTGAGATTTACCCTCCTTGGAGCACCGAGCGTCTCATTTACCCTCCTTGGAGCACCGATTATTCAAGTGCCGCGGTAAACTCTCTTTACCCCCTCTCGACAGAGCCCGAGTAAGCGCCGTTTATCGGGCCGAGTGACGAAAATGTACACATCGGTTCGAATACACAGCTTTTTTCTGGCCGTGGTCAATACTGTCATTCATGAAGGACAAGCTTGAAAAATATTCGATAACAGGCTGTTTTACCGACAAAGTATGAGTTACACGCGTTTTCTCCCCAAAAGGGCCTAGCACACCCGAGTCGAATATTAGGACCTGTATTCCCCCTTGAACACCTTTCATGAGTAGGAGGACCATGATGAAGTTAGGGTGTATTTACAGTCAGAAAGACCCCCTGGTTTTCGCCTGAACGTACGAGTTATTTCCAAATTCCGAGAGTTCAGGAGGAAAACAGGAGGTGTGTTAAACCTATTTATCGCCTGCACCCCCTAAAATGTTTTCCACTCCATCACTCCTGGAAAGGCCCTACAAACCCTTTCGAGGTAATTTTTATTATTTTTAATTATTAACATGAGAAGTATGGGTGAAAATTAAGGTCATACTCAAGGGTCATATATAAGGGTCAAACATAACGGTCAGAAACGACAGTGAAAAATAAGGGTGGGAATTTCAGTAATTTGCACCGCAAACAGAAATGAACAAAATAGTGAGCTACTCAATCATCCTGGCTGGAGGAGAAGGTGGAAAAAAGTATCAGTTGAGAAGGGTTTTTACGCCTTTAGGATGAGGCAGCATCATATAAGGAGTTATTTAGGATGTATAGGATGAAGAAAGGAGGAAAAAATATCTCAAGGAGGTAATAGGAGGGAATAAGGTCCAGATATTCGACTCGAGGAGCTTTGAACTCCACACGCGGCAACGTGTGTGCAAAAACTTTGTCCACATCTAGTTGCGCACATCAGCGATTGACACATCCCTGAATGTACACATGCTTCATCTCCACACAACTCAAATACACAATCAATTTTATACAATTAATATGTGCACTTGCATTAAGTCTGCACCAAAGTATTGCACACATATTGTTGTAAACCTTTTGCAACTCCACATGCCTCTAAATCCATAGATTCATTTGAAACATGGTAATTTACACGCTCATCAAGTACGCAGTCATGTTTTCTACATCATAGAATGGTTAAGCTTATCTACACATTGTCCATTTCGAATTTCACAATGTGTATATTTGAAAATACACACTAAAAACGTGTGGAAATTCATGAAAAAATGGAATCCCCTACGTTTTTGATGTGGCATTTCCTAAGAAAATAAAATATCGGTGTGTAGTTGAATCTCCACATTGTGGAGATTAAAAAGCTCAATATAGAGATTCGCTTAACCATTCTATAATGTGGAGAACATGACTGCGCACTTGATGAGTGTATCAATTACCATGTGGCGAATGAATCTGTGGAATTAAAAGCATGTGCAAGTGAGGAAAGTTCACAATAATATGTGTGCTATTGTTCAGTGTGGCCATAATGGAAGCGTACAATTCAATCGTGTAAAATCGGTTGAGTATTTGAGTTGTTTCGAGATGAAGCATGTGTACTTTTTGGTGATGTTTTAATCTCTCATTTGCGCAACTAGATTTGGACAAAGTCTCGAACAGATGTGTACATTCATGCTCTGATACGACTTTTTTCTGGCCGTGGTCAATACTGCCTCCATGAATCACAAAAACTTCCGCAAGTAATACCACGAGAGCTTCAAAATTATCGAGCAATTCCCGATAGGTTCGTTGCAAACAAATGAAGGAGTCAAGTTTTTCAGGTTAAAAAATCACGAGTGCGAAGCACGAGTGCGAACCACGAGTGATTTTTCCTGAAAGACTTGATGACTTCGTTTGTGTACAGGGAACCTTGAGGGAATTACTCGATTAATTTTGAAGCTCGAGTATTATTCGGGAGGGAATTTTCCCATCCAAACCTCGGCCAAAAACACTCAGATGGATCTTGTCTCACATTGCACTATGAGACAAAATCCATCTGACAGTTCCAACCAGGGGTTCACTAGACCACGGAATCTTTTGTTTTCTACAAATATAGTCAACATGAAAAATTACCAGTTGAATTATCAAAAATTATCAGCTGAATACCGTGTTGACTATATGAAATAACAGTCGAATAGTGCAATTCTATTGGTTGACATTTGGATGAGGAAAATTCCCAATTAAAATTCATTATATATTATTGCAATTATTTCCTATTTTTTTATTTTTTTTTCATTATTATTATGTCTCATGTCAGAGCAACAGAGATATTCCATAACTAAAGGATATGTAGAATAGGGAATGGATTGTTATGTTAAGTAGGTGAAAGATTGCGACGTGCATAGAGACGATCATTTGTACTATCTCATTCGTTGTGCAGAAGAAATGGAAACTGGAAGAAATGGAATTTGAAAAATTCAATCCTTGCCATACTTGACAAGGGAAATAAATTCTTCATGATTACATATAGACTGCGGAGTTTGAGCGTTTCAATCCTAGCAAAAACAGTGTAAAAATTATTACTTGAACTGCCATACAAGCATAGGTTAGTGACGCATTTTCTATTTGCATTATCGGTATTCTATCAGTTAAACATAAAGCGCAACTTCGAATCTTTTCGAAACGGAATATTGCGCAACTTATGATAAACAATAAATTTGCGTTTACGAGAGGGTTATGGATTGTAGTACACTGTTGAAATATTTTGGTTGAAATTGCCGGTACATTTTTAAGAAATTTTCATTATATTTTAGTTTCATTGAAATTTCAAGAAATTTCGTCATTGAAAATTCAGAGTTTCATGGAAAAATCACTGAGAACAGCAAAATTCAGGTCAATTATTTCTTAAAAATTGCTCATTTGGCACTGAATATTAATATTTTTATCAAAAATTCAAAGAAGTTGGAGAATTCTCGTCTTAATGCTGTTCAAAAATTTGGGATTTCATTAAATTTTCAGTTAGAATACCCCGAAACCTTCAAAATTATCGGAATATTTCCCGATAGCTTCATTGCAAAGAAATGAAAGTGTCAAGTTTTGCAGAAAAATCCCTCGTGCTGCGCACTCAGGATTTTTAGCCTGCAAAACTCGATACTTTTGTTTATTTGCAGCGAAGTTTGAGGGTAATATTGCGATTAATTTTGAAGATCGAGGGGTATTCGGCGGAGAATTTTCCGGGACTGGATTTTGGCCAAGCGGAGCGCAGTATTCGAAGGCTTCTTCCAGCAAAACATCCAAATGGTTAGAAATAAATGAAGAGCTACTATGCAATTATCAGATACAATTTCCAGAAGCTACTGTGCAATTTCTGAAAAATTTGATAACAAAAGAGTATCGTGACCTCGAATACTGCGCTGTGATTGGCTGTGAAATCCAGTAACGGAAAATTCTCAGTAAAATCTGAGATTTTATGATTTTTTTCCTCTCTAAATCGCATTCAATGCCACTTTCCCGAAAATTCCTAGTCGAATGTCCATGAAATTTCAATTTTTTTCTGACAGTGCATCCTATTTTTCTACATTTCAGGAATTTTAACGAAAGTGGAATGAAACTTAAAGGGATTGATCGATTGATAATTGATGAATTTAAGTTTTTTGGAGATGCTGAACATCTAGATTGCAGTTCGAAATTGCGCAATCAACAAATTTATGCTGGACTTTCCCGACTGGTACTACAACGGGAAGCTATTAAATTGTTACGTCCGGAGAAAGATTTTAGCGTCGAAAGGAAATGTTTTAATTGTCAAATTAAAATCAAAGCTAAAATTATTAGATTTTATAATTATTGGACGACGCAAACTTTTATACTCTTACCTTTTTCTAAAATATATAGGAAAAGGGTTTGATTTAGGGATAGGGTTTGAGTTGAGACTAATTACTAATCAAGAAATTTGGAGTTGTAATGGGAATCAAATTTGAATTTAAATATATTTTGAATAACTATTCGGTTTACAAAAACATAAGCGTGATTTTACAGAAATCTATGTAGTTAAAATTCCTACCCCCGGAATGATCTGAAGGATTCAAATTTGAGTTTACAAATTTTGTTACTCACATTCGGTCTGTTTTTTTATAAATTAATCGATGTGTTTGTAGATCCCTGGGTAAATCCGTAATTTTCTCACCAGCAATTAGTCGTGCTAAAGGCTATTATGGATAATTTCACGGAAACACTTTCTTCTACACGTTGATGTTTTAATAAATTTTGACAGTTGCATTTTAAGAATTTAAGAGTTTGTTTGAGACTGTCCACAACGCGTCACAATGAACGAATCCCTTATTTGTAAGAAAAGTCACCACTCTCGATTAAAGAAATTTTATTCCCGGATAATTTCAATTGTTCATAACTTACTTTTCATTCAGTACTATCCCGCGTAATCGAAGGAAGGATTGAAAAACCGGACCGATTAAATGAACTATTTCCACCAGAATTGTTACTGCTCCGTTGCTGCTTCAAAACTGTTTAATTGAGAGTTTTCTGACATTTTTATATGAATTTTGGGGTCACTTGTCACATGGGCTCCAACGAGTCCATTTTTAGTTGGTGGAAAATGTCGTATGACTTTTCCCACTCTTTTGATTTTTATGGGGAAGTAGTTCATTCGGTTTTTGGCGTTTCAATTCATCGGTTTTCAATCGTTCCTCTGTGTGCGAATTTTGAAATTGTGTAATGGGGGCATGCTGAGTGAGACATTTCGTCATGTTGCGCCCAATTTCAGTGTCTTTAGAATTTTTAATCGAGTTCACATGACGAAATATCCCACTCAATTATTGAGTTTGTTATTTTACATTGGGTCTATATTTTAATTTAATTTTAAATTCACGCATAAAATTTTTGGATATTACAAAATTATCAAATAAAAAAAAAATTTATTAAATCTATTGATTTTAATTAATTGGAGAGGGGAGTTGGCGCTCGTGAGAGGAGGTAGGGTGGCTGAAGGCTCCGTCGATTTTTGAGAACAAATTATGGTTTTAGGCGAAAGAAAGTGGAAGAAAGTTGTCGGAGGGGCTCCTTGCAGTATTATTTGCAAGGGAGATAATTGAGTGGATGTGAAACAGAACTTTTTGAGAGGTTTTTCAATGGATTGTTGGCGGCTGGCAATTTGGAGGTTAGATGACGTAGCGACGACGGCAAGGGGTTAAGAGGGGAAAGAAACGATGGAGACAGGGGGAATTCGTATGGGTTAGAGAGTGGTAGATATTCAAGGTGATATAAATTGAATTCCGAAAAATCATGAGAAATTGAAATGGAGAGTAGTGAGAGGAAAAAAGAGGTAGCCCAAAATAAAAGAGCTTGGGCAAGGTTGGGATGGACAGATAGTGAGGCCAGGAGGCACAGTGTGAGATGGAGAATTTGGACAGACCCACGGAGGCAGAAGCATAGTTTGGCCGAAGTCTGGGGCACCTGAGGAAAGTAAGGTGAATAGGAGGGAGCAGGAGAAGCAGAGGAGGATTATGGTAAAGGGTAAATGGAAGAAAGTGTTATTATTATTGACTGGTGAAACGAATAAAGGGCATATCACGAGGAGACTACAAGAAAAATTGTTTTGTGTGACCCGAAAATCAGTGAAATTTACATAAATCTTGAGAGAAGTCGAAGCCTGCTAGCCAGTAAATATGAAGCATGTAGCAGAGAAAATGCTAGTGCTGGCGATGAACGTGGGGGCTTCAGTAGTCGAGAAATTTGTCCACGGTGAGACATAGAGGCGCAAAAGGAGGGAGAGGTTATGTAAAATTTCTATACATCTTGAGACAAGTAGAAGGCTGAAAGGCAGTAAATATGGCGGTGAAGCTAAATAGTGAAGGGAGGAGCTTATGGCTGAGGTAAAACTGAGGTGGACGACGTGGCCACGAGAGAAAACGTAATTTTGACGGTGTGGCAGTGCATATGCTGATTGAGGAAGACATTGAGAGGAGTAAATTGATCAAAAGCACTGAAATCGAAAGTGGCGGACAGAGAAGAGCGACTTGAAAATTTTGGAGGATGGAAATGGCCCCAACAGGGATGGGAGCAGGGTTGGGCATGTAAAATACATGCAATAAAATACCCAGTATTTTACACGTAAAATACCATGTATATTACAATCGGGGTTTTGGCATGTATAATACTCTATGTATATTACTCGATGTATAATATACTGAGGACCTTATGAGAGTGGTCTCAGGTTTGAGTGATGGGGGACATCGACGCATGCCTGAACTCGAAAGAGTGGGGGTACCCAATCAGGACCATTCTCATACGGTCTTTAGTATACATGTATAATACTAGGTATTTTACGCCCCAAAGGTTGGTCACATTGGGTAAACTACAAATCGTTAGCTTAATAGCAAATTAACGTAAGTGCCAAAAAAAGTCCTCAGACAAAACTTTTCGAATTTTAAATTTCTGTTTCCATATTAATTATTAGTTTCTCATGTTTAATTGAATTGGCATATTTTGGCATTTATGTTACGCTGTTATTAAGGTAATGCTAGCTTAGTAATTTTGTAAAATGTCTGTATCGATACACGAAATATCGATATTTTTCAAACCTCCACTAACCTATTTGCTCCAATGTTTTCGTTTTTATAACCAATTTCATAACAAATTGGTTTTTATAAAAAATTCCACGAAGGTCAAACATTGCAAAGATCACGAGGGTGACAAGAGGATGGTCAAATTTCACGAGGGTCAAACATCCGGAAGTTCACGAGGGTAACAAAGGGGTAGTAAAATTTCACGAGGGTCACGAGGGTATAAAATAAAATATAATTACAATAACTTCTTCCCTTCAGGTCGGGAAGTTAATAAAATAAAATTTGACTATCCCCTTGTTACCCTCGTGATGCTCCACTCTCGTGACCTTCGTGATATTTGACCCTCCTCTTGTGACCCACGTGATGTGTGACCCTCGTGAAATTTCACCGTTCCCTTGTGACCCTCATGAAATTGGACCATCTCCTTATAACCCTCGTGAAGTTTAACCATCCTCTGGGGACCCTCGTGACGTTCGACCCTCGTAAAATTTAATCATTGTGACCCCCGTGGATTTCGTCAAATTTGACCATTCCCTCGTGATGTTTAACTATCCTATCGTAACCCTCGTGACATGGGACCCTCGTAAATTTGACTATTCCCTTGTGACCCTCGTAAAATTTGACCATCCCCTTGTGAGCTTCGTGATGTTTGACCCTCGTGAAATTCATCCTCTTGTGACCCTCGCGACGTTCGACGTTGGGATCCTCCTAACCCTCGTAAAATTTCACCATCCCCTTGCGACCCTCGTGAAATTTGAACATCTCCTTGTAACACTTGTGACCCTCGTAAAATTTGACCATCTCCTTGTGACATTTATTGTAACCCTCGTGACCCGTGTGACATTCGACATTCGGTTGTGGACCTTTTAAATATTTTTTACATTTTATACTTTCTTCAACGTATTTTACGTAAAATACGTGCACTCAAAATCCGGCTGAATGTAATAAACCGTGTATTACATTTTAGACATTTTTTACATAATTTATGTGTATTGTACGTATAAAGTAAAAAACCCTAGAACTGACCGATTTTACCCAACCCTGGATGGGAGAGTGAGAGGAACATCGGGAATGCGAGTGGAACCGGACCAACGAAAGGATGGAACATCGGAGACGGATCTTTCAGCATGAGCGTGACATGTTGTCATTTGTGAAAATTTCCTCAAATTATTTGCGAATGTTCTTAAAAATATTTCAATACGGTGTAGGTGTCCGCGTTGGCTTCTGGCAAGATCTGCTTACCTGTGTGTTATTGTTTACTTGCGGTTGAAGCGCAAGGTAATTTGGTTATGATTATTTGACCTTTTTAAAATTATTGTTGTTATTCCAAGGAGAAAAGAGACTAGGTTCTATATGGTGAAGAAGAAGGGAGGTTTGTGTAGATGTAAAACAAAGAAAAACTTTCGTAACATCAAGGAAATAAAGAATTGAATTGAAATTGATTTTAATTAATTTTGTCACAGTTTTCATTCAATGATAAATCATTTGCAGTAAAATCAATTGAAGCACGATGGAAGGTCCTCAAAAAGTGGTGGATTGATCATCAAAAAAAATGTTCGTCACGTATCTTACAAAGGTGAACGATACGAATACAAGTGCCTACAAGGTTCGGAGAGGTGTGAGCGGATGGCCTCCATGAGTGCATGCGATTGTCATCGTCATCTTTATGAAAAACATCAGAATGGGAATTTTGCCAATTCTGTCGAAATGCCAGTAATAGTGATCGATTGACTTTTGTAACGCTCTATCACTTATGGGTATATTATCATACACAAGAAAGAAGAGAGCAGAAATTATCACTGTTGCCAGATTTTGTAAACACTAACTAAAATCCTAAATTGATATTCATTGAATTATCCTGTATTCGATATATATCTATATTTCGATAATATAATAAAAGCATGTTGAAGATATTGAATCTATTGGAATTGTCAATTGTAATTTATTGTGTACTTTCCACCCAAATTGAGTGACAAAAAAAATTATTTTACTTATCAGCCGATCCACGCCAAATGAAGAGACCAAAAAAACTCGATAGGGGGAATTTTCATCTCAATTTTTTTCTGGAAAAATGGCTATAAGTCAAAAATTTTGAAAAGAATGTTGAGAAATATTGATAATTGAAGGAGTTATGATTTTTCGGAAATTTCGATTTTTTTTCAATATTTTTATTTGTTCCAAATTAGCCCTAATATCTCAGAGTGGTTTCAAGCTATCATTCACGATAAAAATTGAGACGTAAATCCCCACCATCGGCTTTTTTGATCTGCTAATTTGGCGGGAATCTGCTCCTATTTGAATATTCCTTCCTAAAATTGATTCGGTTAGGGAAAACATTTTTGGAAATAAATTGGGAATCATAGGAATCATTAAATTTCATATACTATTGGAAATAAGGAAATTACGGATTGATTGAGAAGTATCAGTTAAGTTGCAAAGAAATTCTGATGTGGTCGTTAACTGAACGACTTTCCACAACATCATATAACAATAATCACAACATTTAACCGTATTTTTCGTATTCGGAGAGTTAACTTTGGGATAAATGACACAATCAATAAAAAACGATCATATTGCTCTGAGTTGTTTCCCTGAATACTTCGTAGTACTCACCTATAGAAAATAATTAGAAGTTCCTGCCCGATCACGGGAAATAATAAATTTATTCGTGAATTTGATGCGAGAACTGTCTGCTTCCTATGTAGAAATAAAGTTCTTAGGAACATTTTTCTAAATCTCATGTTTGATTTGAATGGTTTCCCGTTGGATATCTGACGTTTTATGTCCAATGTGGTTCCAATTTCTCGTCACATATTTCAACTTACATTATCATGAGGAAATGATATGTTGTTTCACATAATAATTTTCTTATGCCAAGTTATTAGGTGGTATATGTTGATTGAGTAATATAATTATTTGATCAACCTTATACTTTAGAATACTGAAGATAGAAAATCTGACGTGATGTAATCGCATATGTATCCTTAGAAATGATGTACTTGAGATAAGACAATACTGCTTGCCAATTTGCCTTCGTCTGAGAACTGAGTATCTTAATTCGCGAAACTGAAGTTTTGTATTAAACAAATGATATTTTAAATTGGTAGAGAGTGAAATCGATTCCAAGACACCGTAAAGTTAAATAGATATTTCGAAATCGAAATCCAGGGCAAATAAAATCAGGTTAACTACAACTTATTCTTTCTCAGATGTACTCAGAGGATACTTAAGCAAATTGTTAACTCATCCTCAAATTGTGGAAACCAATCGATCTGCGCCCAATTATAAATTTTCTTAACCCAATATTTTATCATTTCTATATTCAGCTATAGAATAATTTGAAAAATTTTTTAGTAATTATTTTTTTACGGAAATCTATTCAATAGTTCTTTAGATTTAAATCAAAGATATCTTGATTTAAGAAGGCTTTTCTTGGTTCCAAGTAGCTGTGGGATTGTCATTAGTGAATTGCACAAGTTTCTGCGGCCAAGTATAGAATAGTTTAGGAAAATCTGGTATTTTTATCAGTGCAACACATTTTTGGCCACAATTTGAGCAGGGAATAGTCTCGTCCTGTTTACTTCGAAATTCAATTTTATATCCCTCCATCTAATTTCATTCCATCATTCAATTTATCCACCCATAAATAAAAAATTCAACAAATTGATCCAACTATTTTACATCACGTCGCTGTTTAACTAGTTTGCTATCGCATTCACTCCCTTACTCCAATTCACCCCGTTATCGTATTTTACCCCACTGTCGGGGTAACCCATCGTTGCGGTTTAATTTATGGTTTCATTTAACCGCTATCCCATTTTGCCCCGCTATCGCATTTTGCGCTACTTTAACTAACTTGCTCTCCCGTTTTACCCGACGGGTAAATGGCAGCCTTGCTTTCCCATTCTACCCCGCTGTCTAATTGGTGCACACCACCCCAGTATCCCATTTTGTCCATTGACCCTTTTATTCGAGGGGCTACTCACTCCCGAAATCACGGGGCCACTTTGGCACGCAATCCTTTTGAAATCACTGTGAAATCACGTGAAATCACCATAATCACTGAAATCAAGTGATTTCAGCTCTTCGAAATCATTTTCGAAATCATCTCCGAAATCATGTGAAATCGTCTGAAATAAATGAAATCACCAAAATCAGTGACGCACTGGTGTAGGGCGAACCGTGCAAGTAATTTGTGATTTTGATATTGACACGCCTGTCAACGATGATAATAAAAGGCTGTACTTACTGCCATAGTAAAATGATAAAAAATGGACCGGTTTTCATCATCATTAGCTCAAGATTGCAATCAAACGAATAATGGTACATCATTATTTGCCAGTTATTATCGTCAATTTTGATTTTCATAATTTGACACAACCCGTTTGGTCACACCTCTATTATTTACCAATTTTATTTTTCTGAAATCACTGATTTCGAATTAATGGAATCATTCAAAATCATGAAATAACCTCCCATGACTCTCGAAATCACCGAAATCATTTTTTCTGAAATCACTGAAATCACCGCTGAAATCACCCGAAATCGAATTCGTTTTGAAATCATGGTGTCACTCAATTATGGAGTGAGTAGCCCCTCGCTTTCATTCCAGTTTCCCTTATCATCCCCCCTTCTCTGTTATCACATATTACTCCATTGTTCACCTCGGTCAATTCTTTCCTATCTCCTCCCTCTCATTAATTGCATATATCAAGTGGGAAAAAATACGAACTGCCACAAGTAGTATCATAGCTTAGAAGATACCGTGGTAACCCTGCGATCACTGAAGCTATAAGGAGATAAAATATCGGAAGGAAATCTGATGTCCCGCCGGTATTTTGCCGTGGAAGTTCATAAGATGAGTGAACTTCGTGATTTTTCCTGCGACGCACAAGGACAGATGATTTTCTTCATCGTCAATTGTCCGAAATTCCAACAGAGTCGAATCTACGATAAAACTCCCAGAAAAACCGGTAAAATCACTGCGGAACCCTAGAAATTATTCCATGTGCCGAAATCGAATTATCTCGAGACTACAGAAATTATAAATGGGGGGTTTAAGGCAAAATTGGACGATTTTGAGATTGCAAAAGATTTTTATACTACAGGAACAAATCCATGAGTCGAGTCTGTTTATCAGAAAGAGGCAGAAGTACACTTCAATTATAAAAAACACTTCAGTAGCGAAGAGATAATTCCAACCGAAGGGCCACAAGGTTTATGTGTGAGGAGAGACAGTGGTCAAAAATAAAGATCGGAAACAAGGATAAAAACTGAAGGTTACGAGGGTTAGATGAGACGGTAAAACAAGGGGATCAGGTGTGCCGGTCAAAAACAAGAGTCACAAAATGAAAGCGTCAGAAACAATGATTACAAGCCACAAAAGGGTTAGAGATTAGAGTCGGAAATGAATGTCAAAGCTAAGGATCACGAGAGTTAAGGGTGAGGCCCAAAAATAAGGTTCAAAAATGAGGGTCAGGAATAAGGGTAAGCCTGACCTTTGTGATCCTTAATTTTGACCTTTATTTAATCTCGACTTTTTTAGATCATCATTCTGATCCTTATTTTTTACCCTTATTTCAGACCTTTTTTACGCTCATTTATCATTTATATTTTCGACTCTTATTTGTGGCCCTCTTTCTTTATCTCTATTCCTGAGGATCATTTCTGACCCTTGTTTCTGAACTTCATGCCTGACCCTTATGATCCTTGGTTTTGACTCTTGTTTTTAATCTCCATTTTTGTGACCCTGAGTATTGACACTTGTATATTTTCACCTTTATATAACCCCCTCTCTCCATGTATGAGACCATCCATATAAACCCCCTCCTCATTGATAAGAACTGCCCACTTCTAAGGAATCTCCCCAGATTCATAAGAGCGGAGAGAGGAATCTCCCCCTTCAAATATAAAACCATCAAAAAACTATTGAGTTAATGATTGAACAAATTAAACCAATTGAACTAATGAATCAATTTATCAATTAATCAGTAAAATTTACGAGTTTCTGCAGCATACTGTTATTGATTAAGGAGTGTTTCGAAAATCCTCGGCATTTTCCGGATGGAACGCGAGATATTTTCTGAATAGTCTAATATCAGATCCTTTCAACAATTCTTCATTGATATGACAGTGAAATCGGATTTCTCCCGACTTTACAGCCTTTACAGAGGGGCACCCTTAGTCGGAATCTTCGGGAAGTCTTGTGATGGCAAGGCTATTTCAGATGATTTTCTTTCCGTGTAAGTAGTAGCGAGTTGGGCTAGTAAAATGATGGATGACCGAAAGAAATCACGATGGACCGACCGGGAAAGAATATCTGGAGAACTGATGAATCGATTTCTTTTTTAAAATAATAGTTGAATTCATGAATTAACTAGATGAATATATTCAATTATTTTGCAACAATGAAATTATTAGTGATTAATTAATTATTGCGATACGTTAGAGACGCAGAGTCTCTCGTCGAGAGGCGCTCGGTAGCAGTTTTTCGACAGTCTTGCCGCATCTCTCACGCAGAGTCTCTCAAAAGTATGGCTACTGGCGCTAAGCCATACTCTCTCATAAACGCAGACGCGAGTCTTGCAGACCAAAAAAAACTAAAATTTTTCATCCCGGGTATGCCTGCTCTCTAGTTGCTAAATGCACATTTTCCATGAGGGCTGGTAATTCATTCTGCAAAAATTGTAGGCATCTCATGCCGTTAACAGTTCCACGACGAAACCAGGACCAATCACTTGACTGTAAACAATATCACACCACACATTGACACCCCGCTGATGCTGATGATTAATGCATTGAATCCAGTGAGTGATTCAGATTGACAAATCGTGACAATTCTGACGATTCAAGGAGCCTATACTCTGTAATGTTGAATATGAGTAAAATATCCACGCATTCACTAGGTGAATAAACCATAGTGAATGACACTATGTTGTAATGAAATTTATATGATACGACAGGAAAAATATTCAAGAGAAGAAAGAATTCAAAATAGCGCAAGAATGGATGAAAATCATAAAGATCAATAAGTAGATTACACAGAGAAAAATCATTCGGTCCGTCAAAAATTAAATATTTACTCAACGAATCTAGCACAAAGAAAACAATACAAAGTGTGACGAAATTCCAGGCGAATTCGTCACCTGCGGAACTCCAGGGTATTTATGTATAGAAAGAGAGAGAGAGAGAGAGAGAGAGAGAGAGAGAGAGAGAGAGAGTAAGATTTTATAAACCGTTACCTTTTTGTCGTGATAAAAATCTATACGGAGAATTAGAGCTACCTGCTACCTTAACTCTACTTCAGAGCTACCTTAAGTTCGGAAAACTACCTAAATTGGTTACCTATCGCGTGAATCGATTCCCTAAATTTTGAGAATAATATTCATTAAATAACTTCATTAAATAAACCAGATATTTTGCAGATATTTCTTTTTTTCGAGTCATTTTTGTTGAGTTAAAGTTTAGTAATTTTGAGATTTTCCTACGTAAATTCGGTTAAGGATCAGGATATCACCGTGGAATATTTGGCCAAGATAATGTGCTACCCAGTGTTTCCCGTAACCCTTTTTGGTTTATCGATAGAGTGAGTACATAGGTCGAGTTGAAATGCTTGCGCTCCCTTGAGCGAGAGTGTTAGGGCTTTCAGTTGGAAGGCCGTGGAGACGATCCCAGTCGTCGAAACGGATCGCCATTGGGTTTTTAATTTAGTTAAGTTGCGTTTGCGTTTGAGTTTTCGTTGGTAAAGTCCTAATTCCTCTCCGGAGAGTGCCCTCTGTAGATAAGCTACCTTATTCCGGTCGTAGACGGAGTGAAGACCCGCTCCGCCATCTCAGTTTCACGTTGAGTTCAAGTAATTACAGTTTTGTTCAATTAAAATAATTAAAATCAATCATAGGAGAATTTAAATTTAAATCTTTAAATACTTCGCGCACAATTACCCCGGGAATCGATAGTTCGCGTCTCCGGCACTCGAGTCAGCACCGTACGGGGCTAGTCTCCCCCAGACTCCCCACCACTATGCAACAGGCCCGAGCGGACACACGCGATAGTCGCCATTAGAGTATCCACCCGGACGACTAAGAGTGAGGTACGAGTCGATTTAGCTCCCTGAACAAGTTCTCTTTCGAGGTAATTATCGAGGCCCCGTGATCCAAATTCAGTCAAAATCAACGCTCCAGACCATGGTAAGTACTCGTGTACTTATTTAGAGGTGATTAACAGTGAATTAGTGCGTTTTTCGATAAAGCAGTTGGACCACGCGGAATGGCGTCGCTACCTCTCGGAATGACGCCAACACCGATACTCATGGTTTGAAGGACAGAAAACTCTTCAAACAAACCTAAATGCTCCCTGGAAGCTACCTGAGATTATTTAAATGATAATTACGCTACCTGAATAAATCCGAATAGTAATAGGGCTACCTACCGTAACTTTTAGGCTAAATTTCATGCTTTAGGCGTCTCGCTACGGCGATTGATGCAACTCGCTACCTACTTCATTGCTACCTTTTTGCTTGCTACCTTTTTTCGCTCTCTTTACGTAATTATTCTACGCTACCTATTTCTTTATATTTCTCCGACTCACGAGAGTTCTGGAGGAAAAATGATGCTACCTGAATTGTTCTGAAGCTACCTTTTTCGCGTTTTAATGCTCTCTAACGTTCGTTGAGTTTTGGATTCCGGTTGGGCATGGGGACGCTATCTTTTTAGTTATCTTTACTTTATGGTTGGAATCCAGAACAATAAAATTATCTAAGCTCTCTTACGTTCATGAATAAGCTACCTATTATTTTGGAAATTATTGGAGACCGTAAGCTACCTATTTTCATGGAGAAAACCTCCATTTCCGGGTTAGAAACGCTCCTTTCCGGTAAATCAGCCACGTGGCTGATTCAAGCTCCCTAGCTCATTTTTGCTACCTTTTCGGTGAATGAGATTCCCGATTTTAATGGGTTACAAATGGCATAAGAATTAAGTAAACCATTACAAAGGCGCTCCATAATTCGTAATTCGATTAATTACAGTCGAAAATAAGAAAAATTAGTACCTTTTCGTGAGCTCCCTTTTTTTTTTATTTCGCGTAGTTACCTCATCCGTTCTCTCTCTCGCACGTACGCTACCTTCCTATAGTCTCTCTCTCTCGGATTCGTGTTCCCCTCGTGGACAATACCTTTGCTTCTCTCTATCAGCTTTGGATTGGGATCGCTTTCTTTTTCATACTTAAAATTATTATTCGCATCTTTCGAGTCCTTTTGGAGTTTAATGGATCATTTCAGAGTATTTAAAATTATTTTGAGTCACATTCATGTAATTTTGTGTTTGTACGAATTTACGATTTTGTATTAATATCGGCAATAGCGAAACACGTCAGTACAATTGTGTTTATTATTCAATGTCGACCTTACCTATCCCGTTTGGAATTTAAGACATTGGTTTATTGGTTTCTCGATCGATGATTGGTTTTGTTAATTGATGTTCTCGTCCACGAATCCACCCCTCTCTCCACGACCCGCACACTGAGCAGCCGAGTAAATCCCGTACCCTCGTAATCCACATTTCTGCGTATGGTTTGCGATATGTTTCTTGTCGTTATTGGATTTTTGGGGACAATCAGTATTTAGTTTTAAGAAAATACGGTTCCGTTTGCGGTTTGTCGATTCCGCGTTGCTAAAAATCGGCTGGCGCCCTAAATACACGAAATAAGGATTGGATGAGCTGCTGATTGTTCCCGAAGTCCAGTGTTAGCGTTATGGTTTTTGGCGTTTCAGACTTGTCGGATTACGAGAATGAAGGTAATGAGTTGGCCGTGTTTGGATAATCGAGACTTTCTGGGTTAGGGTTTATTGAGTATTTGTTGAGGCCAAAGAAAAAGAGAATCCTCGTTGGTTTGCCTTGAGGGTCCTCTTTCGAATTCATGACTCGCCAATTTTTATTTTTCTGATAATTCAGATTTCTATTGGCTTCTCAAATCGTATTTCAGTTCTCTTTCATTCTGACTATGGTAATCAAAATTTCTAACCTCCCTACAATGTGAACTCGATAAAAGATATTTTGTTACTAACGGAAACTGAAGAATAACATTCATGCAACGTGCCTTAGTCACTTCAGTCACTTCTTGTTTATATGGTATACATTGACGAGATAGTAAATAAATAATATTCCAGGGTTCAAGCGTAGAAAGGAATTCCAAAAATAGATATTTTCCTTTCATTTGATTTTTGTATGATTATTCATGTAAAAACGATGACATCTTCGGAAAATATGGCACAATTGAACTTCCCTGGGCAAGATGAACAGCTTATGTAGGGGTGAAAAATGTTGTTGTCATTCAAAGAAACTGACTTCATGCTCGTAGCAAAGAAACATAAGCAACGGGCGCCTAGATTCCATCAGCACCCAGTTTTTCTTTCCGAACCTTACAACTTTTATTTGAACAATTTTGCTATGCCTCCCTTCCTACAAAAGATATCAAGTTGTACTCTTTCAAATGAGATATTCTATATACACTGTTAGAAATTTATTGAAATTTCATGGAAAATATGATATTATAGTAATTCCCATAAGAGTGACATTGAATCGGATTTACGGGAAAAATGTTTATAAAATTTCAAGTTTTAGGTAGACAAGGAAATTCATGAGCTTTCAGTGGGAGTGAGATGAAAATTTCACAACTTAATTGAATTTTTTAATTTTCTTTGAATTTTCAATATGAATGTTCAAAAACGAAATGACATGAATTTTCAATTTTTCTGTCAGTTTTCCTGATTTTTCTGAATTTTGACGAAATAATTGATTATGAATTTTTTTTTATTGAATATTTGATTTTTCGGTGACAATATTTCCTGAATTTTCAGTGGAAATTAAACACGATAAAAATTTCTAGGATTTGGTACGGAAAATTCAGATGAAAATTTTGAACAGAGTACATACTTTAAAACTTGTAAAAAATGTCGACACGATTTTACACACTTAAAAGTATTAGATTTGACTTTGTAGTATAAGAGGGGAGGTGCTATGGGAAAAATACCGTTTCTCGTGCGTGATACTTGGAAGTTTTTTGACAAAAAAATGTATGCTTCAATTTTGTTCCAGAGAACGTGTTGCAGGTAAATTGTAGATGAACATGAACTCTGGAAAAAAATCGATTGTGCACATTTCTCATTCTAATTGACCTCAAAGCCTCAAAATCTAGACGAAATTTCCCAAAATTCCCGTATTTCTGATAAAGTGGTGAAATTTCGAAAATGATCGAAATTTCAAAGTCCAATGATTATTTGATGCTTGGTGAAATGAATATCAAAGTTAGTTCGTGAAAATTCAAATTTTTCTTGAATAACATTTGATAGACATAGTTGTGGTAGAAACAAAAAGTAACTTTCAAATACCGCCATGAACATGGTCTTTCTGTAATGGAAAGGACATGACTTTCGGTTTTGTACTCGGCTTTAGTCCGGTGTGCGCTATACTCGTGACAAGGGGAATTCTCCGCGATCTGGTCTATCACGAATCTGATGTATTGCCCCTTCAAGGGACAACCATCACCTGATACGCGGAGAAAACTATCCATGAAAACACACTGAAAGATCTTCGCAAAAATGACTGAATCTGCCAGGAATGCTGGCACATTTCATAATGTATGACAGCTAGTCAAGAGACTCAATAATTTTTAATGTAGGTGAGGTTATAAGCCATAATAGTCCATCAAAAAGAGTGTTATTGACGGGTCAAAAATGATCGAATTTTTCACTGGAACTTGGTCATTTTCATCAATTTCTATTGGCTATTTGTCCACCAATAACATGTCCCGTGATTCATGGGAGAGTTTCGTACTTTTCACCGTGAAAATTTCCTCCGTGTATCCGAAATTTTGAGAATCAAATATGGACATAACGCCAAAGAATGATCTGTTGATTGCAGTGTGGAGTAAGAAGAGGATGAAAGGACAAGATTAAGTGCTGCCCGTTTGTTCGGCGGCAGACGACGTTGTCCCTTCTTCAGGGTCCAAATAGATGACACAGTTTTGCAGTTGCGGCGAATGGCACCCGTATAGCGAGGAAAGTCTTTCTTCTTTACGGTGTGACCGTTGACCTTGCTACTGGTAAACTGACTAAAGATTTGAGAATATCTCTGACCACTGACCAAACTTTCTAAACGACAATAGTATAAAAAAGAATTGCAGCAGCTTCTGTAATAATATTGCATGGACAATAATTTTAGGAGCAATATAGAAAATTCCACACACATTATACATCGATCGCGCGGCATTCAAAGGAGTTCCTGAATGCTGACTGATATTTTATTCAAAAACTAAAGTCGATATATTGTTAATATCTTCTCGTAGATTGCTTTCAACAGATTCCGATAAAGCTCATTACAATGGGCTTTATTATTCAAGTCTTATGCATTGGTATCGCTTGATATGCAACAGGATAGACAAGGCTACCTAGTAAACAGAGATTGAAAATGTTTGCTGCGATGATATTCGAGCATCGGAGAGTAAAGCATGAATAGCTCATATTGACACTTGGTGTCGCTATCAGCTTTTCATAGAACCCTTACCAAAACTATATATAAAATATATCTTGGATATGGAATGTCGCTTAGTAGTCCATACCCAATACCCCCCTTCCGTGGTCACTAAGAGGTCGATGAAATTTTAATGTACAATTCCTATTAGTAGATGAACGGAAGCCCCTTTTGCGTTGAAGTTGAAAAGTTTTTCTTGAAGATATAGTTTTCTTGAAGGTATAGTTTTTGTTGAAGAAAAGTTGTATACAAGAATAACAGAACCAGTCAATTATATGAAAATTTATAAATTTATACTCCACCTTTATTCATAAGGTTTTGGCATTGTTGTGACCAAGAGCAGTTACAATAGGAAATACAAGACACCTTGTTAGCTGGGCAAGCACAAGTATTACGTGAGCCTGCTTTACACGTGCAAGGAAGAATTAGTTGACGTGATGGAGGAATAAATTCAGTTATTCGACTGCGTTGGAGAATGGCATCGACATTATCAAACTCAAATAATTCTGGATTCAATTTCTCTCTCATAGGATCAAGATAGTGGATCTTATGAGGATATATGGGACATTCCATGTCAACTCATCCACCCTGGAATTTTTTGGTTCTCAGAATCTTGAATTAGCATGCTCCGAGTCAAGTACTACATGAGTACATACTTTCTCTAAATTTTCACTCCTTTAACGTTAATTGTTTGGCCAGGACAAATAACAAAAGCTCAAATTTTTGAAAAATCATATCTTGCGAACAAATTGGTCAATTTTGATGAATAAAAAAAGATTTATTTTTTTTTCATATACTTCTGGAATAAAAATACGACAGTACCACGAGGAAGAATAATGAGTGATTTTTAAAGTTTTTTGTTATTTAAATCCTTCTGTTATGCAGGGGTCATTCGAAAATCGAATAATTTTTTTTTATTCGATGGATAATGATATTACTCAATTTTTTCGGGGTATTTCAAAATCGGATAAACATATGGAGATGAGAGAAAATTTGTGTTCTCATGAAAAATTAGATTTTCCGAATTTTGTTCCTGAAAAATGATGAATGCCTCATGAAAGGATGAGCGTGCAATTTTTCGGCATAATTTGAAGATGAGATGCATAAGTAGTGATGGATAAAACACGTTTTTTATAGAAAAAAGTTGAATTTATTGATTATTAACAGCTCTACTTACGTAAACGACAATGAGAATTCGTAAAGTACCAAATATTTGATGAGTTTTTAGATCAACATGGAGTATATGTCTGTTTTAAGTTTGTAATTTGAAAAATAAACATTAAATTATACAGAAAAAGCAATGTGAAATCGAACTTTTCTGAATCACAATGGCTATCTTAATGTACGTCGTCCATTTCGTTTCTTCGCCTTTGGAAAAACTTCTCCCGTAGTCGCAGAAGAATATCTCTTATTTAATAATTCCTTTTCTCCCACAGGAATGAAGCCGTGATTTTTTTGTATCGCTGGAATCGCCTTTGCACTGTTGAATCTTGTTTTCAACCGTTCTGTCATATCCTCGTGTTACTGTTTAGTGTAGAAAAACACATCGAGATCCTTGAAATTATTCTTTGCCCACTGGAACAGACCATCTGGAGTGAGAATAGGTTCACCATTAGTAATTTGCAGACTTCTTCGTCTTGCTTCCCTCTTCAAGACTGCGCCTACGCCACCGCATACCGTCTTCCCATGCGCGGTCGCATGATAGTGCGTTTCTGCTTCAACTCCAAAATCATTTTTATGCAACAAAAGATTAGCCATGTTATATCGATTCTTATAGTGCTGTCCAGCACCATCTGTAACATAGATCAATTTGTTTACGACAGCACAAACTTGTTTTATGTGTCGTATCAGAATCTGTTGCATTAAATTAACCGCAGTAGTATCATGAACGAGACTGTCAGATAAGAGGACTAGATCTAGAGGACTAGACTTCTATGTCGAATATCATTGCCGTGGCGATAATAATACACCACAGGGTGGACAGTACACTGATCATAGTTGTAATGGAACGATTGAGCAGCGTCTTGAGCTACGAAAGAATAATTCTCCGACAAATCGGCCTGCACTAGAATTTCACCCTCAATTAAATTCCCCTTTCGTTCTTTCACGAAAGCGTTTTGTTGTATGGCAATAAAATGATGAGATTTCAATACTTTCAATCTCTCATAAAGTACATCAACAAATTCATACACTGGAAGTCTCTGGGTCTGTAATGTTGTTCTATCCACAGATTGCCAAGTCCTGAATTCTACAGTTTCAATCACAGCATCGTGGAGGAGTTCTTTCAGCTCAAGCGATAATCCTTCAACTCCAGGACAGTTTTTACACTCATCTAAGTGGCATTCAGGCGTTGGATTAGGGCACATGAGTCTTGCAAGACAGTCTTTATAGTCGGCAAGGGGACATGATCAGTTTTTAGTGAGAGTAGAAATGTTGATTGCATCCAACATCAGCTTACAATTTTGATGATAGGTACAGACACATACCACGTGCGTGCCACTCGCTCCTGTCAATACAGTGTTTCGGCCTCAATTCCACAAGCTTGCTGAATCCCACCGGACACTCTGGATGAGCAATTTTATATTTCTCATAAAGATCATTCAAGTTCTCGAGAACCATTCGCTTCTGCATTATTTTCTTCACGTCGTTGATTCTGACTGACACTTCATTCTTCATCCCTGGCATCATCCGACTATTACTCTCATAAAAACTCCGGACCTTTTCAAATGTCTCTTTGGGCAATGATTTCCCAGCCTTCGCAACTGTTGAAGCAAATATTCCTCTCTGTTCTCGCAGTTGTTTTGCTCTCATAGCCATGTATCTTGTCGTACAAAATTCACGGCTCACCTTTCGCTCACTCCATGAAGGTGGAACAATAGTCAAGAGTTGAATACGTTCAGAATATTCTGTCATCGTATTGAATTTATGCTTGAGTCCATCCAACATTTCTTCCAATTCCAATTCTCGTGGAGAACGAAAATTTGCTGGAATGTTCCTGTGGTACTCTGTCTCTGAATCATCATCTGCTGTTGGAGCATCGTACTCGCTATGATTGAAACTGTGGAATTCAAAACATGGCAAACTGTGGATAGAGCAACATTGCAGACTCAGAAGCTCCCAGCAAGTTGAAATCTTATCATTTCATTGCCACTGAGCAAACAGCCTATGTGAAAGAGCGAAAGGAGAATTTAGTTGAAGGAGAGATTCTGGTTCTGTATGATTTCTCCGAGAATTATTCCTTCGTTTCTCAAGACGCAACTCAATCATTTCATTATAATAATGACCATTGCACTGTACATCCTGTGGTCTATTATTATCATCAGGGGAGTGATATTCGCCATCGAAGTCTAGCTCTTCTATCTAATAGTCATGTCTACGATACTGCTGCGGTTTACGTGATGCAAAAGATTTTGATAGAACACATAAGAAACCTCTGTGAGGTGGTGACAAAATTGATTTATGTTACTGATGGAGCTGCACAACATTATAAGAATCGGTATCAAATCGCAAATCTTTTGTCCCACAAAGATGATTTTGGAATTGAAGCGGAAGCTCATTATCATGCGACTGCACATGGTAAAGCGGCATGTGATGGAGTAGGCGCAGTTTTGAAGAGGGGAGCGAGGCGAAGGAGTCTGCAGATAACTCAAGGGGAACCTATCCTCAGACCTAGTGGTCTGTTTCGCTGGGCAAAAATCACTTCAAAGATCTTGATGTATTTTTTTATAGTAAAGAAGAATACAAAGTTATCCAGGACAGCTTAAAACGAAGATTCAACAGTGCGAAGGCCATTCCAGCCGTCCAAAAAAATCATCGCTTCATCCCTGGAGAAAATGGACAATTATTATTTAAAAGATATTCAGCAGCGACTAGTGGAGAAGTTTTTTCGAAGAAGAGTCGACGAAAGCATTAACTTATATATCAACACGCCGTTTATATCTGACATGAAAATCGAAGATTTTTAAGTCGTTTTTTCTTTCTCAAAATCGATATTCATCAATTTATATATACTTATTTCAATTTGACAATGGAGTTATGTTATCCATTGAGTAAAAATGTAAGATACAGGAGTAAGTGGTGAGTTTCATATGTGATTTGCATAATTATAGCCGTTAATGCCGAAAAAGAATTTTTTATGGAAAAAAATTTTTTTTTCTCATCTCTATATCGATATCACATTTCAAAATATCCCGAAAAAATTGCGAATTATTATTATCTATCGAGAAAAAAAAGAATTAATTGATTTTGAACTGGCTCCTGCGTAACAGTGGAATTTGAAAAATTCAAACCTTTGAAAATAGGTTATTCCTTGCCCTCCTAGTACTGGTATATTTTTTTTATATAGTACATGAAAAAATGAAAAAAATCATTTTTTATTGATTAAAATCCATCAATTTTTTCGCGAGATATGATTTTTCAAAAATTTGAGCTTTTGAATCATGTTGTAGACAAGCAATTTATGCTAAAGAAACTAAAATTTAGGGAAAGCATCTACTTATCTAGTACTTGACTGCGAGCATATCAATTCAGGATTCTGAGAACTCGAAAAATTCAGGGTGGCTGCGTTGACATGGAATATCCCATACGCGGCTGGTCCATAAATACGCCCGGAGTCACCTAGATCTTACGATCTTTTGTAACTTCCGCCGTTTTTCTCTATCTGTCTATCAGTCCCAGCCCTGTGCTTTTCACTAGGCTAATAAGGCTGTTGACTGACACTTCAACTTCGTTTAAATCAGGTGGTTCCAGAAAAGCCAGGCCCCAGATATTATATCTACGAATAGCTAACAGACGACACTCGCACAGAATATGCGCGGCATCCTCCCTTTTCCCGTCTCATAGCCTGCAGTACTCCTGCTCAGCCAGCTTTATTTTGTACAGGTGAGCCCTAAGTGCTGCGTGGCCCATAAGGAGGGCTACCACGACCCTCAGGTTCCTCTTGCTCATACCCAGAAGTTCCATTGTCCTTCTGCTCGATTGCCTTCCCATAAACAGTCTTGCCTGTCACAGATCAATATTTCTCCAGCGTTTTTCCTGTTCGTGCTGTAGGTGATCTTCAATAAGCTTTTTGACCACTGCGAATGGCATTTTAACTTTCTCCACTGCTTTGATAGCTGCCTGGCTGTCACTACAGATGAAAATTTTCATCCTTCTCATTTCCTTTGCTAGGAGGTGCTGCGCACATCTGGTAATGCCCAACACCTCCGCTTGAAAGACTGTCGCGTGTTGGCCCAGAGAGTGACTCTCTCTCTCTGTAGCCGTACCTCAAGCAATACACCTCAGCCCCAAAGCGTCCATTGTAATCGGATCCATCAGTAAACCAGTATTCCTTCTCCGGTTTCGGTCTGATTTCTGAATTCAGCCACTCTTCTCTGGATGGGATTCTAGTTTTGAAGGCTATCTTGATCTAATATTTCCTACGGATTCTATCAGATTGGCCCACGAAGGGATTCTTGTTTATTAGCCCAAGTCGTGTGTGTCCTTGGCCCGTCATTTTCCATTCCTGTTGACATCTAAGTCTGTAGGCTGTGGTACTTACACAGCCGACTGCTCTGAGGTCCGAGGGTTGAATACTGAGTGCTATCTCTAGCGCTTCAGTCGGTGTCGTTTTCATGGCCCCTGTCGCGGCCCGCAAGAAAGCTCCTTGTAATTTCTGCGACAGGTTCCTTATTTCCACCTTTCCCGCCCTAGGTCACCAAACAATCGCTGCGTACATCAATCTTAGCAGTAATACCATCTGATAGAGCCACAGCAGTATTCCAGGATTAAGTCCCCAGGTTTTCCTAATGGCTCTTCTGCATGCCCACATTGAGGCATACAGCTTGTTTTTCTGTACATAGAGATGTCCTTTCCAACTGAGTACTCCTAGATATTGTACCCTGTTGGTGTAATTCACCGTTGAGCCATTCAGACTTAACGGCTGAATTGCCACTGGCTTATAATTCCTAGTGAAGACTAGGAGTGTAGTCTTGACCGGACTGACTGAGAGTCCATTTTCCCTGCACCAGCCCTCAACGAAGCTGAAAGCCATTGCCATCAGGTCTGTGTGCACCCCCAGAAATCCACCCCTGACCACAATTGCCACATCATCAGCAAAGCCAGTGACGTGGAACCCCGCTTCACGCAGCCTGTTTAGGAATTCATCCAGCACAAGGTTCCACAGCAGAGGCGACAAAACTCCTCCCTGCGGATATCCCCTGGCCGGGCGCCCTTCCATGTAGCTATGTCCATGTTTCACGGAAAGTTTTCTGCCCTTTAACATGCTTTGTGTCCAAGCAATGATCGCCCTAGGGATCTCATGCTTTTCCATTGCTCTTTCTATGACTGTGTTAGTGGTGCTATCAAAAGCTCCCTCTATGTCTAGACAGGCCCCTATGGCGTATCCCTTGACAGCAAAATGTCCATCAATAAGTCCCACCAGATCGTGTAAAGCGGTGTCTATAGATCTTCCCTCCCTGTAAGCATATTGGCACGGAGAGAGGGAATACTCAGTCAAGGGTCCTATCTCTATATATCTGTCTACTAGTCTCTCAAGCGTCTTCAAAATGAAGCATGTGAGACTTATTGGACGGAAATCTTTTGGATTTATATACCCAATCTTACCAGGCTTTGGAATGAACACAATTCTGGTCTCGTTCGACACTCTCGGAACACTTTTCAGGGCTATGCTGGCTAATTTGTTAAAGGCCACACGATGATTTCTATTCCCTCCTGTAGTAAGGCTAGGTAGATTCCGTCTGGTCCCGATGCCTTGAAAGGTTCAAAGGTCTTTACAACCCATTTGATTCACCACGGTTGCATCATTTTTTCTGCCAAGCTCCAGTCATGAGGTTCATATTCTCCCCTCTGACTCCGTCTTGGTTCCTTTACCCCTCCCTGGGTGTCAGTGAAACCTGGAAAGTGCATGTTCCTAAGGAGTTTTAGCGTTTCCCCTATTCTTTCTATATGGCTGTCATCAGGTGCCTGTAGACTCCCTAAATATGCAGTCTTGTTTGTACCGAGGATTTTTTCCAGCCAAGCAGTCTCTGACTGACCCTCAATCGAACTCGCGAAGGCCTTCCAGCACCTGTTTTTGGCGGCCTTTATTTCCTTGTTAGACAACAAGGAACAACATGTCAAAATGTTTAAAGATGATTTCATCCGGCTGACATTCAAATTAATTGAAAACTATTGACTTTTTATTGCGTAACGCCAAGAAATTCAACCGTATAACTTTAACTTATTCAATAAACGGGGAAAAAATATAAACTTGAAGAGAAAGAATTTCCCTACAAAATGGCACTAAAAAATAATGTTTGAAGATAAATAATTACCACGAAAAAAAATGCTGCCATTTTTTTTAACCTCACATTACGCTCAACAATAACATGAGGTTCCGAGACCCGCCACTTTTCGGCGCGCGCAACTCAATCAACTCATTCGACTACATACCTGTTAAGCCATCTCAATATTTATTCCAACATGAAAATCAATTAATGGTATAGCAACAAAAGAAATGTAAATAATATGATCAGATGATTCATTGACAATTTAACGTAAATATTTTGTTACTGTTGAAATTGTCAGAAAGCGTACATTCATTTTTTTTTTCATTTGGCTGGACAATTCATTTTACTTGATTCGTGGCTCATTTCAATAGGGAGGCTTTTCAGCCAATTTCCTGTGGCCTCATCTGTGCAGTTTACCACAACCGCACCGTCCCTCTCCCAGACCCCGTCGAAGGTGGGTGCCTTGACTCCATCCGGTGTAGGGCTAAGATAGCCCCCTTTAGGAGCTTCCTCACCTCTGTTACCCCTCTGGCATCAAGTGTCTGGTTCGCGTATGACTGAGGCATCACTGCCAGTTTAATTGAGTTGGTGGTAATCTGAGTATATGTGCCCTGATCCTGCTTATTATGCTTGTTCTTTTTCGGCCTAGTATAAGAACTAGGCGTGTTGTGCTCAGGATGAGACCGCTTTTCAGCCCTCCCCTAAGCCCTTCCAAAACCTCCCACTTCAGTCTTAGAGACAGCCTCGAGCAAGGTTTCTAGAGCCCCCAAGTTCTGCTGGTGTCTCAGCCATCTGAGCTTCCTCCTAGCAGCTCCACTCAGCTTGACCCTTCCTGTTTTGCAACTTTCAGAGTCAGCTGCTTCTGCTGCTGTCTTTCCCATATGATCGCCAGTGCTGGCCCCATCCGAAAGATTCTCTTTTATTCTTATGAGTTAAATTTTGGTTTCCAAGTTTGGTCCCACGAGTAATACGGAAGAGCGGTCTCACCCTGTCAGTGCCATTTGCCGGGGCTTGGCTTGTCCGAAGACTACTCTGAGGTCGCCCGGTTTCGAAAGGCACCGTTATCGACACAGCTTCCCCTGTGTCATGCATCCCTTGGCACGGTTATATAACCTTGTAGTTATCCACTGGCATACGCCAGGCTCACACCGTGGATACAGGTCACAGGTCCCCGCCGAGTACCACTGCGCAGCCTTTAGGGCGCAGAACGTCTCCGAACGTGCTCCGTTTAAATCGTTTGAATTCGATCGACAACGGCATGACTTCTTATTCCCCTTGCTTCGATGGGCATTGTGAAGGAATAAGTGTTTGACACGAAGTTAATGAGTGTTAGATGATGTAATGATCTGACTTCACGTGACCAACAGAGCAAGAGTTGAATGTCACAAGGGTCAAATATCACGAAAGTCACAAGTGGAAGGGTTAAACTTTCCGAGGGTAAAAATAGGATGGTCAACCTTCACGAAGATAAAATATGACGAGGGTCACAAGGGGATGGTCAAACTTCATGAGGGTCACGAGGTTCATAAGGAAGTAGTCAAATTTCACGAGGGTCACAAGGGGATAGTCAAACTTCATGAGGGTCATAAGGGGATGGTCAAATTTCACGCGGGTCAAACATCACGAGGATCAAATAGTTTATACGCTAGCCCTGTTTCTGTATGCACAACGGAATTGAGTAAATGTTATTATTGGAATTTACGTTTCCGGTGATGTTGAATCTGAATCCGAAGTCATTTTTTACATGTTGCAGTTGAGTCTTTTTATTTATAACAATTCAATGGTTCAAACAATCATATCAAGGAAACTGTCCCAGATAGGTAAAAAAGTTTCATAGCAGAAATTTCGAAAATATAAAAATACACTTTTTTTGTTGTATAACTTTTTTCTCCAATTATGATCGATAAAGAGTTATCGGTGTGGGAGCGAAGCGGGCGTTGCTTAGCCCCTGTGTGAGGTATCGGCGATAAGCGCGTGGACCGCCCGCGCTCTTACTCAACGGACTATATCTCTGTAAATAATGGAGATATGACAAAATGACACAATACTAAATCTATGTATTTTTTATGAGTGAACTACTTTGATGTTAAATTTTTCGACATATTTCAAACCGTTTACTAACGAAACAGTGTTAAACAAAAACGTTGGAAGTAATTTGCCCCATCATACAGCACAAAAGCGTAAATATCCCATTAACGGCTAGGTATAGAAAAAAATCTAAAAAAAATTTGGATATAAAATCTGATGGCGAATATTTTTTATCTGAACTATTTTTCTCCATCTCTATCGAGTTTGCCGATAAACGCATTGGAGTGCACCGACACCTCAGTGAAGCGGGTGGGCTAACGCGCCACCCGCTTCACTCCCACTCCCCATAACTCTTTATCTATAATAGTTAGAGAAAAAATTTTCAAAATTAAGAATGTATATTTTGACATGTCAAACAGATTTTGTTTGAAACTTTTTTCCTTATCCGCAACCGCTTCCATGATATGATGGTGTAACAATTAAACATTTACTTAATTTCGTAGTGCATACAGAAAGTGTGGAAATTTGACTGAAATTTGATTATCCTCTTGTCACCCTCGTGACCCTCGTGATGTTTGACCTTCGTAAAGTTTGACCAGTGCAACATTTAACCTACGTAAAATTTAATCATTCCCGTGTGACCCTCGTGAAATTTGACCATTCCGTTGTGATTCTCATGAAGTTTGACGTTAAGTTAATCACAAGGGTCACAAGGAAATACAAGATTCAAACATGTTAATATCCTTCAAATTGTGTTGTGTTAACAGTATTGTTGTGTCAATGTTTAACACCTGATATTACGTTGAAAACCGATTTCAAGTTTTTAGATCTTCAATGGATTCGAGTAAATAAGAGTAGGGACCATTAATCAATAAATTAATATATAGAATACTGTCAAAATGATCTTTCAATTTTTCATACGTGATATTCATTTGTTTTCGGTTCGGAAGATTATGTCCGGCATTTAATTCGCCGGGTTTCAACCACTGAAATATACTATATTTCAGAATTAATTTGAGGAATTAACTCCTCTTGAAATAAAAGTTTATATCATTCAAATATCAACTTTCTGTTTCAGGAATTATATTGGACATACCAAAATTTGAAATTCCGAATAATGAGGGCGGTACTGACTCAGAGGATTTCGATTTCCCGTCAGATTAATTGAATAACGAATCTATTGAATTGTATATCCTTATGTATTTTTTCCATGTCAATTTGCTCGTAATAGAATTGTAAATACCCCATGTGACATATGCAACCAAAAAGAACTGAATGCCAATGCTAAATTCTATACGTTGTCCAAGATAAGAAAATACTTTCGGAGCAGACGGTACGACAGAGACAGGTGGCCCCCAAAATCGACCCTCTCTCTCGGCTCGCTTCGGGCAACTCAGTGCCCTTTCCAGTATATAGTTTATTTCAGTGGTTTCAACTGCGGAAGTTGGGTATGCCCAGTAGCAGTGGGTGCGCAGTAGAGCTGCGCATGAATATCCCATGCGCCGGGGAGCTGCGCACGTCCGCGACCTACAATTCACCTCCGTCAGACTTCCCAATTAGAAATATGGAAAAATACGAAGATATGAAAGAAATATTTCAAAAATCGAAGAATTTTTTTAGATCAAAAAAATGAAAAAACTCGACAATTTTTACTTTCTTTATTGAAAATTTATGTCAACAAATGCAAGTGAAAAAGTCAAAAGAGAGAAAATACAGAAGAGAGAGCGGGAAAAAATTTGCAATTTTTTTCATTCCAATCAAATAACTGCATGAAAATCATATTATGGAAAATTTTGTTTGAAAAATGAGAAAAAAAAA
>NW_021680429.1:675126-787575 GCF_001412515.2 Diachasma alloeum
ATGGCTGAAAAATATACAATGATTTTTTTTTAATTCCTCTCGCAGAGACATTCTGTGGAATGTCAAGATACATGCGGATTTTTTTCTGAGTTTTTATTCAACATTGTCATACAGCATTTGCATTTTGTAACTGAAATGAATGTTGCGGTGTGGCGATGAATCAGATTTTCCATAATTTTGTTTTAAAGGCGCTTGGCGGCTTAACGGTTGAAATTAGGCAAATATCCCCACCGACTTTTTTGTAAGAAATTTAATCTTCTATAAATCATGTATTATGGATTTCAATGGTAGGTCATGCGGTTTCATCAGCGTGAAGCAAAAACTTCGTTTTTAAACAATTTTCCGCTCCGCTAGAACCCCAAAAATTTGATATTTGTTTCATCTCATTTTTCCGCACAATATGCCATGGTTTTTATGTATCTTCCATTTGACTTTCTTCTCAGTTCTTATTTGATTGGCCTGCCGTTTATTTTTCCGTACTGAGCTTCATTTTTCCTCATCCGGGGATTGGCATTGGCTCTTCCCCAAACTCGTAAAAGTGAAAATCACTACGTAAGAATATCGTTCACGACTAGCGCAATGGGTTTAGTACAAAACCCATGGCACTCGTCCTGAAATAGACTATTTCGTCACTTGGCCGCTTTCCCCATTCTACCACTCATGGGCCCCGGAATAAGAGTCCAACGTTATTTTCACCAAAAATATTCCAACCGTTTCCATTCATCATTGAAAAACTACCACTTTCCGGGGGATCCGGGAGAATACTCCATTTTAATGCTTTGGATCCATTGTCGCAAAAACGTGGTGTTGTTCTTAATTCGGTGGATCAAGTTTTTAAAGTATTAGGTGTATAACTTAATCTTTCCGTTTTTTTTTCATTGAGTACAGTGTCTTAATGAAAATTTAAAAATCAACGCGTGCGTTTGCGGTTTTGAAGAGTAAACCTTACTGTTTTTAAGACGCTATATGTTATGCCTGGAAGAGCTTTGTAACTTCACAAAACAGTAGTATACAGGGTGTTTCCAAATTACTCATAAACCTCTCGTCCAGTGATAGATTGGGGTTCCCTGAATACGGAAAAAATGTAAAAAAAATGATTAGTTCAATAGTTTTTCAACTATTGTCGTTTACTATCGACCAATTGGGATGCGCGTATTTTGCCGCAACAGAGTGGGTAGAGAGAGGGTAGAGTAAGTGACAACGGCGCATCGGGATATGAAGAGAGGCTGGTGGTGTCCAGGTAAGTGCATTGCTGGCAACGTCACTAGATGATAGAGGGCGAGTTTTCATGTGATTGAGCGATGAGATTTCTTGAATCCTTAAAAATGCAAACTGAATTCAATCGTCCGCGGCTCTGTGCACAATGAATCCAGTGCATTACATAAATTAAAATTTGAATTATTACTTATTTACATATTCAAATCTGTACCCACAATCATCGAAAATCTGATACCTATGATACCTTCTCAATATTAATCCTGGTATCGATTCTGGAGTGCATTCATGTGCCACCGGAAGTATTATTTCGTGTATCGATTTAAGTATCAGAATATACCAAATTGCGTTTCGACTTAAATTGCAAATACTAGAATTGATACTTAAATCAATACTTGAGTTAGTGCTTGAATTAATACTGGAATCAATACCCAGAACAATACTTCCAGTGGTGCATAATGTGTATTGATTGAAGTATTGATTCAAGTATTAATTCAAGTATCGATTCAAGTATTGCTTTGAGTTTTGATTCAAGTAGTAATTCAAATATCGATCCAAGTGTTGATTCAACTATCGACTCAAGTATTGATTCATGTAATNGATTGAATTCAGTTTGCATTTTTAAGGGTTCAAAAAATCCCATCGCTCAATCACATGAAAACTCGCTCTCTGTCACCTATTGCCATTGCCAGCAATGCACCTACCTTCACATCACCCGCTTCTCTTCATAACCCGATACGCTGTTGTCTACTCCCCTCTCTACTCATTCTGTCGGGGCAAAATACGCCCATCCCAATTGGTCGATATTGAACGTCAATAGTTCAAAAACTATTGAGCTAGAATTTTTTTTTACAGTTTTCCCGTATTCAGGGGACACCAATCTATCACTGGACGAGAGAGTTATTAGTAATTTGGAAACACCCTGTATACAATGGCGACTGATGCGCAGCACATTCGGCGCTGTATTCTCTACGAGTTCCAACAAGGAAAAAAAGCCATTGAAGCCCACGATTCGATTTGTTCTACTCTCAGATGTAATATTGTGTGTTATGATACATGTAGATATTGGTATAAACGCTTTAAAGATAGTGATTCTGATCTCAGTGACCGGGAACGCCCTGGACAGCCTCTGAAATTTGAAGATGCTGAATTGCAAGAATTACTCGACAAAGACTCAACGCAAGCCCAAAAAGAGCTTGCAGCTCAGTTAGGAGTGACTCAAGCAACAGTCTCTAACTGAGAACACACAATGGGAAAAATACAAAAGGTAGGAATATGGATTCCACACGAACTGACTGAACATAACCTCGCTGAACGCATGAATACGTGCCTTTCGTTGCTCGCCAAGTGCCAGAAGAAAAATATTTCGTCAAAAAATGTGACGGGAGATGAAAAATATTTTTTTTTTGCTAATTCCAAACGAAAAAAGTCATGGGTGGATCCCGGACAACCATCGACATCCACTCCCCAACAAAAAATTCACATGAAGAAGGTTCTCCTCTGCATCTGGTGGGCTATGAAGGGTGTACTCTATTACGAGCTTTTGGAAACAGGTCAGACAGTTACTACAGCACACTATAGTCGACAATTGAACAAATTGAGTGAGGTACTTGATGAGAAGAGGCCATTGACTGGGCAAGGGAGCTGTAAAGTCATGTTGCCCCATGATAACGTTCGACTTCATGTTGCTCGCGCGACTCAGAAAACGATTTCAAGCTTCACCAGACTGGGCCCCTTCCGATTACCATCTGCTCCGGTCCATGCATCATGCCTTGGAGGAAAGACGCTTCCAAACTCTGGACGATATACGAAAATTCATCGATGACTTCATCGTCTCAATGCCTGCAAGTTTTTTTCGCGATGGCATTTGTATGTTGCCCGATCGATGACGCAAGTTCATCGAAAACGATGGACGATATTTCGAGGATTGATCCACTATTTACATATTTTGTAATGTTACATATTTTTTCGCGCGTGGAATTTTCGCCCTCGTCTGGCATCACTGCCCCCCCACCAATAACAAGGTGAGAACCCAGTTGGGAGGGTGACAGGGTCTGAATGTAGAATTATTTGACAGAACGAGATAATACACAAAATTTTGATGAAATTTCAATTAATAGAAAATGATTACAGAAAAATAGAAGAAGAAAATAGTAAAATAAGTATTAAAAAAAGGAGAACCCATTCGGCAGCATATTGCTAATTTATTAATAATTACTATATTCGTTTATAAAAAAAGGACCATTCTCAACTTGTTTCATATTAAAGTGGGTTTGGTTTTATTCCTTTAATTGTAAGATTCTCCTTAATTCTCTCTTTCTTATCGAGAATCTTGCTGTCATTTTCATTATTCTGATTCATTATCTAATTCACCTTATTTCAACAAAACTTGAAGCTCTCTCCATGACAGTCGTGAGATGACTGAATTTTATGATAAAACATTCATGTTTAGAGTATTCTATTTTTTGGCTTTCCTGCAATTGAGATGCAATGCCTGCTCGAAGATTACGTTAGACTCATAAAAAACTCCCCCTTTTTGAGCTATTAATAGTCATATCAGCAATTTTACTTATAAATGAAGAATAGGAAAGAAATGAGAGGAACAAAACCATTCTTTCGCTATTTGCCAACGTTTCGAACACACAGTGTTCTTCATCAGGGCATTCATTTATTCAGTATATAACAATAGAAAAATATTTTGCCATGAAAAACTGATACAAACCAATTCTGTTTTAATCTATTGCAACAAAATTATTCATAAAATTGAAGAACATACCTATTAATCAACTCATTAACTATTTAAAGGTTGTGACAAAAATATATTAATTCTACGAATATCTCAGAAATATAGATAACAACAACAGTAAACAGTGACCTGCTGGAGCTCTTCATAACCTATAATTTGGAAGAAACATAAATACTATAGCGAAATTGAGTAAAATTGAATCACAACTAGCCATTATTATATCGAGCTTTAGATAATGATATATTGGAGTAACGTGCATATATGTCAGTCTGAACAATGTCAAACAAATGGTAATTATGAAACAGTGAAAACTCTAGCTACATACTGTCATCAATAAGTGACAATCGAAGAAACTTGTAGTAATGGAGAGAACATAATTACTATAAATTATCCTTAGACATACCTTACATAACTAATACACCGCTAATCGTGCTTACATTTCCAATTCATATATCTAGGGTTATTTTAAAAATACGAGTCAAAATCTGGACAAAATGCTCCAAACATACACAAAAATAAATAAACAAATAAAACAATACCTAAATTTTCTTCATCAAAATAACTGAAACCACTGTCCATTCATGAACGTATAATCATAATTAATTATTAGGTGTATAACTTAATCTTTCCGTTTTTTTATAAAAAAATATGTAACATTACAAAATATGTAAATAGTGGATCAATCCTCGAAATATCGTCCATCGTTTTCGATGACCTTGCGTCATCGATCGGGCAACATACAAATGCCATCGCGAAAAAAACTTGCAGGCATTGAGACGATGAAGTCATCGATGAATTTTCGTATATCGTCCAGAGTTTGGAAGCGTCTTTCCTCCAAGGCATGATGCATGGACCGGAGCAGATGGTAATCGGAAGGGGCCCAGTCTGGTGAAGCTTGAAATCGTTTTCTGAGTCGCGCGAGCAACATGAAGTCGAACGTTATCATGGGGCAACATGACTTTACAGCTCCCTTGCCCAGTCAATGGCCTCTTCTCATCAAGTACCTCACTCAATTTGTTCAATTGTCGACTATAGTGTGCTGTAGTAACTGTCTGACCTGTTTCCAAAAGCTCGTAATAGAGTACACCCTTCATAGCCCACCAGATGCAGAGGAGAACCTTCTTCATGTGAATTTTTTGTTGGGGAGTGGATGTCGATGGTTGTCCGGGATCCACCCATGACTTTTTTCGTTTGGAATTAGCAAAAAAAAAATATTTTTCATCTCCCGTCACATTTTTTGACGAAATATTTTTCTTCTGGCACTTGGCGAGCAACGAAAGGCACGTATTCATGCGTTCAGCGAGGTTATGTTCAGTCAGTTCGTGTGGAATCCATATTCCTACCTTTTGTATTTTTCCCATTGTGTGTTCTCAGTTAGAGACTGTTGCTTGAGTCACTCCTAACTGAGCTGCAAGCTCTTTTTGGGCTTGCGTTGAGTCTTTGTCGAGTAATTCTTGCAATTCAGCATCTTCAAATTTCAGAGGCTGTCCAGGGCGTTCCCGGTCACTGAGATCAGAATCACTATCTTTAAAGCGTTTATACCAATATCTACATGTATCATAACACACAATATTACATCTGAGAGTAGAACAAATCGAATCGTGGGCTTCAATGGCTTTTTTTCCTTGTTGGAACTCGTAGAGAATACAGCGCCGAATGTGCTGCGCATCAGTCGCCATTGTATACAGGGTGTTTCCAAATTACTAATAACTCTCTCGTCCAGTGATAGATTGGTGTCCCCTGAATACGGGAAAACTGTAAAAAAAAATTCTAGCTCAATAGTTTTTGAACTATTGACGTTCAATATCGACCAATTGGGATGGGCGTATTTTGCCCCGACAGAATGAGTAGAGAGGGGAGTAGACAACAGCGTATCGGGTTATGAAGAGAAGCGGGTGATGTGAAGGTAGGTGCATTGCTGGCAATGGCAATAGGTGACAGAGAGCGAGTTTTCATGTGATTGAGCGATGGGATTTTTTGAACCCTTAAAAATGCAAACTGAATTCAATCTTCTGCGCCTCTGTGCGCAATAAATCTAATGCATTAAATGCATTAAATTTTGACTTATTACTTATTTAAATACTCAAATCGCTACCCACAATCACCTAAACTCTGATACCTATAATATTTCAGTCCTTATCAAACGGAATATTTCTTAATATTAATCGTATCGATTCAAGTATCAGAACACACCAAACTGCGTTTTGCCGTGGGATGCTAGTACTAGAATTAATCATTGAATCGATACTCTGATCAATACTCAAATCAATACTTGAATCAATACTTGAGTCGATAGTCGAATCAACACTTGGATCGATATTTGAATTACTACTTGAATCAAAACTCAAAGCAATACTTGAATCGATACTTGAATTAATACTTGAATCAATACTTCAATCAATACACATTATGCACCACTGGAAGTATTGTTCTGGGTATTGATTCCAGTATTAATTCAAGCACTAACTCAAGTATTGATTTAAGTATCAATTCTAGTATTTGCAATTTAAGTCGAAACGCAATTTGGTATATTCTGATACTTAAATCGATACACGAAATAATACTTCCGGTGGCACATGAATGCACTCCAGAATCGATACCAGGATTAATATTGAGAAGGTATCATAGGTATCAGATTTTCGATGATTGTGGGTACAGATTTGAATATGTAAATAAGTAATAATTCAAATTTTAATTTATGTAATGCACTGGATTCATTGTGCACAGAGCCGCGGACGATTGAATTCAGTTTGCATTTTTAAGGATTCAAGAAATCTCATCGCTCAATCACATGAAAACTCGCCCTCTATCATCTAGTGACGTTGCCAGCAATGCACTTACCTGGACACCACCAGCCTCTCTTCATATCCCGATGCGCCGTTGTCACTTACTCTACCCTCTCTCTACCCACTCTGTTGCGGCAAAATACGCGCATCCCAATTGGTCGATAGTAAACGACAATAGTTGAAAAACTATTGAACTAATCATTTTTTTTACATTTTTTCCGTATTCAGGGAACCCCAATCTATCACTGGACGAGAGGTTTATGAGTAATTTGGAAACACCCTGTATACTACTGTTTTGTGAAGTTACAAAGCTCTTCCAGGCATAACATATAGCGTCTTAAAAACAGTAAGGTTTACTCTTCAAAACCGCAAACGCACGCGTTGATTTTTAAATTTTCATTAAGACACTGTACTCAATGAAAAAAAAACGGAAAGATTAAGTTATACACCTAATACTTTAAAAACTTGATCCACCGAATTAAGAACAACACCACGTTTTTGCGACAATGGATCCAAAGCATTAAAATGGAGTATTCTCCCGGATCCCCCGGAAAGTGGTAGTTTTTCAATGATGAATGGAAACGGTTGGAATATTTTTGGTGAAAATAACGTTGGACTCTTATTCCGGGGCCCATGAGTGGTAGAATGGGGAAAGCGGCCAAGTGACGAAATAGTCTATTTCAGGACGAGTGCCATGGGTTTTGTACTAAACCCATTGCGCTAGTCGTGAACGATATTCTTACGTAGTGATTTTCACTTTTACGAGTTTGGGGAAGAGCCAATGCCAATCCCCGGATGAGGAAAAATGAAGCTCAGTACGGAAAAATAAACGGCAGGCCAATCAAATAAGAACTGAGAAGAAAGTCAAATGGAAGATACATAAAAACCATGGCATATTGTGCGGAAAAATGAGATGAAACAAATATCAAATTTTTGGGGTTCTAGCGGAGCGGAAAATTGTTTAAAAACGAAGTTTTTGCTTCACGCTGATGAAACCGCATGACCTACCATTGAAATCCATAATACATGATTTATAGAAGATTAAATTTCTTACAAAAAAGTCGGTGGGGATATTTGCCTAATTTCAACCGTTAAGCCGCCAAGCGCCTTTAAAACAAAATTATGGAAAATCTGATTCATCGCCACACCGCAACATTCATTTCAGTTACAAAATGCAAATGCTGTATGACAATGTTGAATAAAAACTCAGAAAAAAATCCGCATGTATCTTGACATTCCACAGAATGTCTCTGCGAGAGGAATTAAAAAAAAATCATTGTATATTTTTCAGCCATCCTCATTCTTTTTTTTTTCTCATTTTTCAAACAAAATTTTCCATAATATGATTTTCATGCAGTTATTTGATTGGAATGAAAAAAATTGCAAATTTTTTCCCGCTCTCTTTTCTGTATTTTCTCTCTTTTGACTTTTTCACTTGCATTTGTTGACATAAATTTTTAATAAAGAAAGTAAAAATTGTCGAGTTTTTTCATTTTCTTGATCTAAAAAAATTCTTCGATTTTTGAAATATTTCTTTCATATCTTCGTATTTTTCCATATTTCTAATTGGGAAGTCTGACGGAGGTGGATTGTAGGTCGCGGACCTACTTGCACGGATTCAAATTTTTGCCACTCGACAGTAGCGCTTTTTGGGACAGATAGGACTCGCCATCTACTCCCATGGGTTTCTATCCCATGTGATAGATAAAGTATTCAAATGATTGAATTCCCAATACTTAATGAGTTTCGAATTATTAGAGGTTTAAGAAAAAGTAGCCGTCGCGTGGTCCCCACTCCGCGCACTTGACCTCCCCAATTTCCACGTTCTCTGCGATGTTTCGACTCCATCTTTTCACTTTTGACACTTCCAGCTCTTGTCTATGCTCGCACGACTATAGAAATGGTTGACGCAATAGTATCACGTGAGAACGAGAGATAGCCATACTCGGCTCACTTCACGTTGTGTTCAGTCTGAGAAAAGGCTCCACTTCAGACTGAGCAGTTATGGCAGTCCGATTAAAGTGGTTTTAACAGACTGCAAACAGTTGTTCGCTATGGAGGTGGAAAAACGGCATCTTACCATCTAAAAATAGGCTGAAAAAAGCCTCAAAATGGACATCAGTGAGGAAAATGTATTTTCCAGACTCGGGGCGGAAAAAGCTTCATTTTCTCGCCAGTTTAGAGGGAAGATAACGATGTTCTGCTCTCCCGTCATAAGAAATAACTCCTCGCCTGGAAAAGACTCTCTTCATGGTCCGTGCTATTTCCAGCCACAAACCATATTCTCAATGTTCGTCGTGACTTAAATATGAGCCTTGAAATGAAAAAATTTTATTCTCACGGTGACTCCGCCATCTTAATAAACTCCACTTGTCCACAAATTTTACTATGTAATGTGTAGTATTCTCCTAGTCTCTACAAAATTCTTTGCGTAACATATGTGATATATCATTAATTACGAATTAGAGATTAATGAAGGACGATAAAAATGAGTGACGAATATATAACCCAATTTTTTTTGTGCAAAACACAAAACTTCAGGAACGAGACAATCACGAGAGAGTCCATTAACGAAATGACTCAAAAGAAAGAAAATGAATTGCCTAATCTCAACACTTCATTTTTGAATTATAATAAGAATACACCAGCAGTCCAAATTCCTCAGAATTACACAACATCAAGAATTGGAGAGGAAATTAACAACAATTTCCCGTTGAGAACATCCAACTCGAGAAGCGAAACAATCAGAGGCGAGTTCAATGACGATATGACTAACAACAATAATGATAATTATAATACAACGATCAATGAGCAGAATACGCAAGAAATAACTACCACAGACATTCAAGGTACGATCAATAATTATGGGACAGTGAATATTTACAATCATAGAGAAAAATAATAAAGATGATGACTGAACAAACAAAAATTGTCAAAAAACATCGAGCTTTTCAAAAGATATAATCGATGTTTTATTCAAGTTTCCTAAAGACTTTAACTGTAAGAAACAAACATGAGAGTTGTGACCGCGTTATCTGACGGGTGAAAATCCTGAAAAGGGTTTTAGGGGTGTCAAATAAACGTAACAAATAAGAGGGGGTAAATTCAATTAAATGATGTATTTCCAATTAAATTTACAGATAGATAGTGAGGCCTTTTGACTCTTATCTAGGGGGAGGGTAAAGCCAGGCGACTCGAACACGCGCAATATCGGGAAGGCTCTAATTAACAAAGAAGGGAAGAGTTTAGTCGTGTCTAGGGGTGTCTCGACTCTTACAATAATTGTCTCACTGGGGGGGGGGAAGAAACACAAGTGTGGGCTCACCGCTGGGGGGACGGAACGAGGAGATAAGGCTACAGAAATAGTGACTGGGAAAAGGGGAAAATAGCTCGTACTCACAGGTCCTCTCGATACTGGGGAACTGTCCGGGGTAATTCACACCTGGGCCTTCTCGGGGTCCTCTCCAGGGAATACTGAGCCTCCTCTCCACCTCAGGGTCTCCTGGTCTATCTCTCCGACGTGGGATGAGGTCCGAAGTCCTCCAACAATCCTCTTTACACTCTGGTGGCTCTCTGCGCACAATTAATACGACGCGTCAATTGGGGCAGTCGTGAGACGAGTGGCTTTCCTTCCCGTCACCGTCTTCTTCGCAGGGGGGCAGATCGAGGTGGGCCAGGAGCGGAATCGTCATCCGATCGATTCCGCATCGTCGTATAGATGGGTCATGCGCTCTAAACGGGTCTTCCAGGGGCCTGTGGGGGCGGGGGCATTAGGGGTCGGGTTCGAGGGGGGTCCTACGAGGGGACTAGGGGGTGGAGGGGTGCGTCCCATATTTAGGAAGGCGGGGGAGACTCCGATGGACGTGTGAACGGATGTGTTCAGGGCGAAGGCAAGTTCGGGGAGATGTTGGTCCCAGTCTCTATGNATCGATTCCGCATCGTCGTATAGATGGGTCATGCGCTCTAAACGGGTCTTCCAGGGGCCTGTGGGGGCGGGGGCATTAGGGGTCGGGTTCGAGGGGGGTCCTACGAGGGGACTAGGGGGTGGAGGGGTGCGTCCCATATTTAGGAAGGCGGGGGAGACTCCGATGGACGTGTGAACGGATGTGTTCAGGGCGAAGGCAAGTTCGGGGAGATGTTGGTCCCAGTCTCTATGGTTTTCTCCAGTGAAAATAGCTATCATGGGTTTGAGGGATCTGTTCACTCTCTCTACAGGGTTGGACTGTGGGTGGTAAGGGGGGATTTTGAGGTGGGTGACTCCGAGCTGGGCGAGGGGTTTGGCCAGATCTTTTCCAATGAATTCCATTCCATTATCGCTGAGGAAAACATGTGGTTTTCCCCAGCGCAAGATCACGTTCTCATATAGGGCTTTCCATATGGATTTGGCATTGGCTTTACGGAGGGGCTTAATTTCCTAGAGACCTAGGAAATCCTAAGACCTAGGATCCTAAGACCTAGTGAATAGGTCTTCTAGGAAGAGGAGGTGTCTATACTGACCGCGACTAGGGGGGAAGGGGCCCATGATGTCGCCGGCTGCGGTTGACCAGGGTTCGGGGGTGGGTCGTTCTCCCATGATATCGCGGGGCTTCGTTTGGAGGGATTTATATATTCGGCACTGGGGGCAGGATCGGACGAACTTCGCCACATCCCGATAGATCCCAGGCCAATAGAAATATAGGGGTACTCTATGGTATGTCTTGTCTATTCCACCATGGGCTGCATAGGGGCTGTCGTGGGATTCGGCAATGACCGCTTGTCGGAGCCCCGGTGGTAAAACGGTTCTCCAGCGGTTGAGGTGAGGGAGGGTAGGATCAATCTGGGGGCAGGCTCGAAGGAAGTACAGGGTGTCGTCTGTCACCGTCCAGTCAGGGTATTTCGAGGGATTGTTGGTCACGTCGAGTTTCTTCTTTTGGTACCATCTGTCGGGGGAGGACTGCATAAGGGCGAGGGCGGCAATGGTACTGGGGCAGACTCTAGATAGGGCGTCAGGGACAACATTTCCAACTTTCCTGTGGATGATAGTGGGGTTATAGGATTGGAGCTCCAGGGCCCACCTAGCAACCCTACCAGTGGCATTCTTGAAATTCAAGAGCCATTTCAGACTGGCGTGGTCGGTGATGACCCTGAACTCCGTACCTTCGACATAGGGGCGAAACTTCCGGGCAGCCCACAGGACAGCGAGACACTCGTTCTGTCACTGTGTAGTTTCTCTCAGCGGGGGTCAGAACTCTACTGGCGAAGTAGATGGGGCGGTCAAGCCCGGTGGAGGAGTTGTGGTGAGCGTGATCTGACCCTAGCTCTGATTCTTGGGTCAGAATAGCTCCTATGGCAATGTCGCTAGCGTCCGTCTCTATGGTGAAGGGCTTAGTGAAGTCAAGGTGGGCTAGTACGGAGGTGGAGGTAATGGCTCCTTTTAGTTTGTTGAAGGCAGTCTGGTGATCATCCGCCCACTCCCAGGATTAATCTTTTCTCAAGAGCCCTAGGAGGGGCGCTTTGTCCTCGGAGAGAGTGGGGAGGAATCTGGAATACCACCCAATCCTTCCAAGGAATCTCTGGAGTTCTTTAACATTGCGCGGTGGGGGATACTGGGTGATCGTGGCTACTTTGTCGGGGTCAGCTTCTAATCCATCGCGGGTCAGCAAATAGCCTAAAAATTCTAACCTGTCGCACAAAAAGTCGCATTTATCGGCGTTAATCGTAATGTTATTGTCCTGCAGTCTTTTAATAAGTTGGGAGACGAACCACTTGTGTTCCTCCAACGTTTGCGTAAAAATGAGAAAGTCGTCCGCGTATTTACGTATGTTATTGGACCATTGGGTGGGGATAATCATGTCCGTCAGTAATTGGAAGGTCGCGGGTCCGTTCTTCACTCCGAAGGGCATGCGGATATATTGGAACAGTCCTGGGGGCAGTCCGGGGATAGCGAACGCAGTCTTCTCCTTGCTTTCGTCGTCTAGGGGGATGCGGTGGAAGGCTTGGCTGACATCTATTTTCGATACATATACAGCTCCATGGGCGCAATCTAGTAGGTCCCCTAGGTTCTGCATGGGAAGGGCTAGGTGTTTGGTAACGGAGTTAAGGGGACGGTAATCTATGCACATACGGTAGTCATTGTCGGGTTTTCGGACGAGAACAGGCCAACTGCACCAACCACTCTGCGAGGGTTCGATGATACCCTGCTTGAGTAGCTTAGTTGCCTTCTCCTGGGCTATTTTCAAAATTTGTGTCCTTGGGTATCGATGTGCATAGTGAGGAGGGGGCATACGTTGGCGACGTCTGGGGGGGGGTTTATCCAACTAGCAAACTGTTTCCTTAGCGTATCCAGCTCGTCAGCTGGGATGACTGCGAGTTGAGCAAGAGTACAAGGGGGAGGGTTCTCCAAATTGAGGGGGGCCGGGGGAGAACTGGGTCCATCAGAGAGGTACCACACTTTCAAGGGGTGGGCGCGAAGGTGTAAGGGGGGATTCTCAGGGTTGTCTTGGTGTTTTTTGCTGCATTCAAGGGTGAATTCAAGGTCCTGGAGTGCGTCCATCCCGAGAATGCAGTCATAGGACAGTGCGTTAGTCACGCGGAAGGGAGTCAGACAGGATTTGTCTCCCAACGACACTTTCATAACCGCGCAGCCATCCAGGGGCTTGGTCTCCCCATCTCCGAGGGTCACCTCTTCTCCCGTGGAGACTGCGTAGTCTCGTAGCCGGGGTCCTATACTAGTATTGAGGAAGAATCGATTGGCACCTGAATCGACGAGGGTGCGAAGGGGGCGCCCTCCGAAGTCTATCTCAACGAAATATCTATTCTCTTCGGGGAGGTCATACGTGAGGGTTAGGAAGTCCTCATGGGGGATATAATCGGGGTTTTTCAGGTCATTCACCGTAATCGTGAGGAGCTGAGGGGTGTCTTGCAATGGGTTAGGGGTCGGAGGGATAGGGGTATCTGGCACGGGGTTAGGGGGGTGAGGGATAGGGGTATCTTACAAGGGATTGGGGGGCTGGGGGGTAGGGGTGTCCTGAATGGGGTTGGGAGGCTGAGGGATAGAGGTATCTTGCGAGGGACTAGGGTGCTGAGGGGTGGGGGGATCTTCTTCCTTCAGGGGCGAGGGCATCACAGGGTTGGGTGGGGTACTTCCGAGGGGAAGGGGAGCTATTGGAGGGGGTGAAGGGGATGAGGAACCTTCTCGTACACAGGGGGTAGGGATGGGAGTTTCAAGGAGAAGGATAGAAGCAGGGGGTCCTGGGGCTGGGGTAAGGTCGAGAGGGTGGCTGGAAGGGTCCGGGTTAATAAGAGATGTCAACTCACGTTGGGGGGCTTAACACGGCGTTTCTCGTGTCGGGAGGATCCCATGCGGGAACGTTGACCAGAGATGAACCGAGGGTCCACTTTCCTTTGTGCTTGTTGTAGGCGCGTCAGCGGGGGAGAGAGCTTACAACCCCCCCGCTCCACCGTTTCCCTGGGCAGCGTAAGACTGATACTGGGGAGATTCGGACGTATTCAATTGAGCCTGAGGGCTCTAATGAGGGGCATACTGGTTGTGCCGGTGGGGGTACGAGGGTCCTTGGGGCGGGGGGGTAGATCGATTTTGTTGATCCCAGTTAAGGGGGGCTCGTTGAGGGAAACTAACGCGGGGGTTGGTCGGGCACTCTCTGGCGAAGTCTCCTGGTAGATGACATCGGAAACACAAGAAATTTTCCGCCGTGGCTCCGCTAGCCTCCAGGGTAGTCGGGCGTAATACGAAGTTACTCATTAGTGCAGGGATGGGGGGTCTAGATCCCAGTGGAGGGGAGGGGGGGGCGACTTTGGGCAGCTGCTGCGTAGGTGAGTCTAGCGGGCTTTTGGGCAGGGAGGGTAGGAGACACGGGGGGACTCGGGTTGGGGGCTGAGTAGTCTTGGGGAGGGAGATAGGGGTTGAGGGCAAATTGTTCTGGAGGGACGTCCGCAGCTCGGATGGGTTGGGCTCCTAGGGCGTGATTTTGAGGGGAAGTTTTCTTTGACTTAGACACAAGGGGGGTGAAAGCATACGGTGGAGCATAGCTTTCCTCAGCAGAGGGAGGGGGTCTATATCTATCCGCGTTTATCACCGCCAATTCAGCCTCGCGGGCTCCTGCCAGCAGTTGAGCGTATGTGCTGAACGTATGGCGTTTGATATCTTTCGAGTACTGGGGGTGCAACTGGGTACGGACAATGTTCAATTGTCGTTCTAGGGGGGAGGGGGGGGGAGGTTGGCGAAGAGTCCGCACATACAAATGATCTACTCGCGAACGGACTCCTCGGGTGCTTGGGTGCGACGCAAGATATCCTGCCAGATACTTTCCTCGCGGCCCAGGAGACAGAAGGTTGCCTTGAATGCTAATATCAACTCGTCATATGAGACAAGGTAGGGGTGCTCGGTTCGGAACCACGTTCGAGCGTTTCCACGGAACGCTGACGCAAGGGCCCGAAGGGTCTCCTCTTTGGTGAGGTTATTGGCCGCGCAACAATCCTCAATACGGTCCAAAAAATTATACGGGTCCTCGCTCTTGGCTCCAGAAAAGGAAATTCCATGCCTCTTAAAAATGTGGCTGACCTTCAGCTCCCTAGAAGAGGGGTCTGCTGAGGTTTGATCTCTGAAAGTGGCAGTCCTATGGGTAGTCTGGGATAGTGAGGGGTGTGTTGCTGAAGGGTGGTAGGGGGTGTGTTGAGCGTTGGCAGCTAGGGGTGGCATCTGGGTGGGGGCGATAGTCGTGCGAGAAAATGTAGCGTGTCGAGGGGGTTGTGGTACGTCAGTAGGGTGGATATTATGGTGTATCGGGGGGTAGTCCATTGCGTTAAGTCGTGGGGTCCGTGAGGCAAAGGGAGTTCCTACTACGTAAGTAGAATGTGCAGGGGGAGGGGAAGGGGGTTCATAAGTCTGAACAGGAATCGGAGGGGGTGGGGGGAGCCTTTGGGTAGGATGGGAGAAGGCAGTGGGGAGATTATGGCAATATGAAGGGGTAGTATAGGAAGGGTGGGAGGGTCGAGCACTGTCCGGGATGTGTCGTGGGGGGTGTGGTACGTGTCGTGTCATTGGGGGGTCAGGGGGATTCTCGGATGAGTCGCTAGGGTGGAAGGGTCTGATGGGACTTGACGTGAAGGACGAACTGGTGGGCAAAGTAAAAGTGACTCTATGGGGGGGATGTGTACAGGTCTCGGGGCTGAAATTATGACTAATCGTCATTCCTGATTGGTTCAGACTAATAGGGTCTTGATAAGGTCCTAAGGTCTGACCTGTCCTCAGGTCCTCTCTAGGGCGATAGATGAATGAACCATCTGATTCTGGGGTAACATGGAAACCCACTGTGGTTAGAGGCATGCGGATGGCATCTACTTCCTCGTTCCACGTGGCAGCAGTGAGGCCAAATTTTTTGATCAATTCTAATCGAACGAACCGGTCTCTTAGGTCTTGATACGATCCAAGACAGCAAGCTCCCAATGTCTCCAACAAGACTATCTGGTCACTTGGGTGGAGGGAGTCGTACTGATGGTCTAGTTGTGTACGTTGTCGAGCTATCTCTACTAGATCAGGGATTCGCGGGGGTAGATTAGGGGCAGGGAGGGCTGAGCTAATGAGGTAGGACATAGATGGGGTGGTGGAGGTGAAAATCGTACAGGCGGGGGTGATCACGATGGTGGTAACTAAGGGAGTGATGGTGCTACTGATAGGAGTGATAGCTGCAGGGGGTGGGGGAGGGTCAGTGACAATGACGTTCACAGAGCTCCTGGGGGTTGTACTAGGGGCAGAGGGGGTAGTTGTGGGGGGAAATTAAGGGTGGTTGGGGTCGGGGGTCGTGGTGACGGGAGTCATTGTTTACACAAAAAAAAAACGAACCGAACTTTTCGAGGGAGTTAAATTAACCAAGGGGTAATCAACCTAATGGAAGAACAACACAACAGAAAACGAAACAATTAACTTTATAATACGCGGGGGGGGGGNCCAGAAAACTATACGGGTCCTCGCTCTTGGCTCCAGAAAAGGAAATTCCATGCCTCTTAAAAATGTGGCTGACCTTCAGCTCCCTAGAAGAGGGGTCTGCTGAGGTTTGATCTCTGAAAGTGGCAGTCCTATGGGTAGTCTGGGATAGTGAGGGGTGTGTTGCTGAAGGGTGGTAGGGGGTGTGTTGAGCGTTGGCAGCTAGGGGTGGCATCTGGGTGGGGGCGATAGTCGTGCGAGAAAATGTAGCGTGTCAAGGGGGTTGTGGTACGTCAGTAGGGTGGATATTATGGTGTATCGGGGGGTAGTCCATTGCGTTAAGTCGTGGGGTCCGTGAGGCAAAGGGAGTTCCTACTACGTAANTCGGGAACCAGAAATTCGGGAGTATTTTCGGATTAAAACAGGGGGAGAATGAGGGAATCGAAGAAGATAGGGGAATAAATCGGGCGAAAACGAAATATCAGAGACGAATGAGGGGAGAACGGGATAACCCCTGATAATCCGGTACCTCGCGACAATGGGGGGACACCCGAAATTGTGGAAAATTAAAGTCAGAGGTAGAAGTGCCACGCGTGACGTCGTCAAGACCGACACTTGGACCTCAACGGGGGACAAGGGCGTGAGGGGAAGGGGGATTACTCGAAATAATATTTCACCGCGGTGTGATGTATGTGAGCGATGGTTTTCTGGTGAGGTAAATTCAGATTTCAGGGGCTAACGATGGCAAAAAGGGGGCGGGGGGGGGGGAGAGGGGGGCATAGNAGAAATACAAGGGAAAAATATAACCGGAGATCAATAATTCTCCGGAACAAAGAGTTCGATGCCGTAGTGCCGTGACCTTGCGCGAAACCGCAAAAACCCGCAACGATGATCCACACGCAAAGGAATTTGCGCAAAAGTAATATTATAGGGGGGAACTGAAAATGAAAGATTAAAGAGAGTAAAAAAGGGGGGAAATCGCGTGGATAATGAGCGCCTGGCCCCACGTTGGGCGCCAAATTGTGACCGCGTTATCTGATGGGTGAAAATCCTGAAAATGGGTTTTAGGGGTGTCAAATAAGCGTAACAAATAAGAGGGTGTAAATTCAATGAAATGATGTATTTCCAATTAAATTTACAGATAGATAGTGAGGCCTTTTGACTCTTATCTAGGGGGAGGGTAAGGCCAGGCGACTCGAACACGTGCAATATCGGGAAGGCTCTAATTAACAAAGAAGGGAAGAGTTTAGTCGTGTCTAGGGGTGTCTCGACTCTTACAATAATTATCTCACTGGGGGGGGGGAAGAAACACAAGTGTGGGCTCACCGCTGGGGGGACGGAACGAGGAGATAAGGCTACAGAAATAGTGACTGGGAAAAGGGGAAAATAGCTCGTACTCACAGGTCCTCTCGATACTGGGGAACTGTCCGGGGTAATTCACACCTGGGCCTTCTCGGGGTCCTCTCCAGGGAATACTGAGCCTCCTCTCCACCTCAGGGTCTCCTGGTCTATCTCTCCGACGTGGGATGAGGTCCGAAGTCCTCCAACAATCCTCTTTACACTCTGGTGGCTCTCTGGGCACAATTAATACGACGTGTCAACTGGGGCAGTCGTGAGACGAGTGGCTTTCCTTCCCGTCAACGTCTTCTTCGCAGGGGGGCAGATCGAGGTGGGCCAGGAGCGGAATCGTCATCCGCTTTTCGGGTGCCTGAGGTGAAGGGGGCGTTCTTCGGGGTTTCTTCCCGGGGTGCCGGTGTTCCACTTTTCGTCTAGGGCCGGAACTGTTCTCCATCCTGGGGTCTCATCGTTGCTGGTCGAGGGGGACGGATGGGTGAGGTGGGGAGGGAACTAGAGTAGCCGTGGGGGGGGGGAAGATAAGGTAGCCAGCGGTGGCCAAATATATAGTATTAGGGGGCAGTGTAGTTGGGGGAGATAAAAAGTATAAAAATAATGAAAAATAAAAAGGTTGCCTCGTTGCAGAGTTCTTATTCGTAGAAGAAATTAAACAGAAATGTATACTTGTGTAGAATTTCAATAAATATATTTTCAGTGCATTTTTCTTCTTCTATTATTTAGAGCCACGCCGAGAAAAGTGCCGTTCAAGGTACGACGTGTTAGCAGCGCGAGCCGAATGACGCCGTCCCTTAAAACAGCACTTTTCTCGGCTAGGCGCACAATATATTATATCATGTAGATTACATGTCAAAGCTGCAATATTCATTAAACAAAATTAATCAATGAGATCCATTGTTTGAAATCGTTCAATATCCACGGGCCGCTAGGCCCAGTTTAACAAGGGGTAACAACGGCTCGGTGGCAGCAACTGACGGACCGCCTCGGCATTACCGACCCACTACACACAACTACGCATTTCCACGCCTCACTACTTACGCAACGTCTCCGATCACGTATACATCGCGCCTTATCGCCCGCTCGGTTCTTTATTAATTATTCGGTCCGCTCATTCCTCAAAGTGTAGTTCAACTAAACTCAATTATTGCTCAGTGCAACACTCATTATTATCATTATTAACATTTTTTGACTATTGTAACTTGTAAGTAATAATTAAACTGTGATTGTGTAAAACCACATGTGGGGTGCTTCCTCATTTTTTGGACCCAATCATCCTCCCAAAAAATCCACTTATTACTGAGCCATCCCTCTCATATCCCACCAATCTGGAACCCATCATCAAACAATTTAGTCCTTCGAGCCGGATTAGTGGGGTAATTTTTATTTGGTGGTTTATCGCGTTTTTTCTGGAGTGAATGGTAAGCGTCGCATTTCGTGGTACTCAACCGACGGCTCCATTCAACGCTCGACTCCAGGCTCATCCGACGCGACGGTGCTTAACTGCACATCCAGATCCGCTCCACCGCGGGATTATTTGAATGGGAGTCATCAGTTGGCACTCACGGAATTCTCACCAACTGCAACCAGTCTCCTGCATTCTCAACTAGCTTAGCTCAACTTGGTGTGATTAGCTAACTAGCCTACTCTCTTCTTCGTTTTTTAAATTTTGTTACAGGGTTTTCTAATTTTTTCTACCAATTCTGTGATTTTTCTCCTACCATGGCATCGTTCGAAGAAACGGTCGGTCTCAACGTTTCTAGAGCTGTATTTTTAGAGCGTGTTCATAAAGAGCTACTCACTGAAGAGGCCGCTCAATTCTCTATATCGAATCTTCAATCAAGGCTGGAGATTCTCGAGAGCCATTGGGAGAAGTTTGAAAGCACTCACGAGAAACTCGTCGCCAGCAGTGGGAAGATTGAAGGCGTCTTTGAATTGCTTTCCTTCATTGACAAATGCTTCGACATCAGTATCGGGCATTACCATGAGACGCGTGGTATTTTGAATCAGCTGATCGACAAGCGGGGGGTTTCGTCCACCTCTCGTCGTTCGATGTTATGTGGCACTGCATAATCCACGTATTCCAAACGTTATATTCTTGAGATCTCGGTGCCGAAGGGAAGTACGCGGACTAGCGCTCATTTACGGATTTTTCATCATCATTGGTCGGCTCAAACCCGTATCTCTCCAACGTCGAGAAGATGCATTACCTGCGTACCAGTCTCTCTAATGAGCCAGCTCAGATCGTCTCGAATCTGACTATCTCAAATGATTCGTTCTCGACTGCTTGGGAGCTCCTGTTGACTGACTACGAGAACAAGCGACTGCTCATCTCAGCGCACCTGGAACAGCTCTTGAATCCTCCTGCAAGGTCTCATATCGCCAAGAATTAAATGCCTTGATCACCGTGGTCTTCGAGGCGTTGCATGCTCTTGAAACTCTGGCATCACCTATAATACAATGGGATCAAGTGGTCCACACTGCGGTTCAATGGCTCAGTTCGAAGTTCCGTGAAGCATGGGAGGTTAAGGTTAAGTCCTCCAATGATTACGCCAACTTCTCGGACTTCAAGGGGTTCCTCACCGACAGAGCACGCGCAATGGAGAGCATTGAGATCAACTCGCTCGATCAATCGTCCAGCTCCAGTAAGAACACTCAGGCTCAGGTTAAGCAGGCAGACACTGCTCGGGTCAACACTGTCACCACTTAATCCAGTCGATCAGGTCATTCAGCTCCCACCAAACCCACCACTGGCAAGGTCCCCTATCCCTGCTCAGCTTGCGAGGGTAACCATTACCTGTCATCCTGCACCCTGTTCAAGGCACTGACGTTAGAAGGTCGTTGTGATGTGGCTGAACGACAATACCACTGCTTCAACTGCTTGGGACGTCACGGGGTGAAGGATTGTCGGTCAAAGCTCAACTGCCAACTCTGTGTTGGGCACCACCACTCACTGCTCCACCCAACATCATCGAGTCACCCATAACGGGCAACACCAGCCGTTCAGCAGACTCAGACCTCGACGCCCAGCTCACCCCCAAGGAGAAGCGTACCAGCGGTCACGTACACTCACTCGAACGACTCTGCTCCGTCCGTGTCAGGGACACCGGGGACATTGGAGTGAAGCTCAGTCGCTCAGAATGCCGTCTCCAGCTGAGGTCAACAGAACGACTCAGGATTAGCTCAGGATTTCCGTCCTGGGGTTCTCCTGGCTACAAGCATCGCCTTCTTGGTATGTCCAGGCCGACCAGCTCATCAGGTTCGTGTACTCATCGACCCCGGGTTGGAAGTCTCCACCATCTCAGACCAGATCCTCCATCAGCTTTAATGCGAAGACCTCAACGTTCTTCGCATCAAATTCTGGACTCAGAAGGAGGTTCCAGAATCACCAAAGCGTCAGCTTACTGATGAGGAGGCCTAGTGCGAGGAGCACTTCAGGCCCACTCACTCCAGGGACAACTCAGGCCGTTAAGTTGCGTGTTTTGCTCCAGCTTGTCGAAGACGAAGGGTCGAAGTACCCTCTCTCTGTGGAACGGCTTATCAAGGGGAGATATGTGGACGATATATGCGGAGGAGCTGATTCTGAAGACGGACTTCTTCGAACAGCTCATCAGGTAACTCGACTTTGTTTGTCAGGCGGCTTCCCATTAACCAGATGGAATTCAAATAGTCCAGCTCTGCTTAATTCGCTCAGTCCTGATAGCGCCCCTCAAGGACATCGAACCTTCGAAGACAAGGACTCACCCGCCAAGATCTTGGGGGTTTCATGGCATCCCGGCACGGACCGCTTCACCTTTTCAATCTCACTGCCTAAAACTGACTCAATCACGAAGAGAATCATCCTCTCGGAAATCACTCAACTCTTCGATCCACTTGGCTTCCTAATACCAGTGGTAATTCACGCCAAGATCTTATTACAAGCTCTTTGGATCGAGAAACTGGGATGGGACGAACCAGTTTTCTCGATAACTGCCAAGCAATGGGGGCAATTCAGGAACGAACTCACGCAGTTGTCGAAGATCACGATACCTCGGTGGATTGGACTGCTCACAGACTCCGTTATGGAAATACACGGATTCTCCGATGCCTCACAACTCGCAATGTCAGCCGTAGTTTATCTCAAGGTCTTCAACAAAAATGAAGAACTTCGAATCATACTCGTCTGCTCCAATACTAAGGTGGCATCGCTCAAGAGGCTGACAATTCCACGCCTGGTACTCACTGCAGCTCTTCTCCTGGCCAAGTTGGTCAAATACGTTCAGGAACAACTCAACCTCACTAATACCACCACCTATCTCTGGACCGACTCATCGGTCACACTGACGTGGATCAACTGACACTCATTAAGGTGGAAGAAATTTGTGAAAAACCGGGTATCACTAATCCAAGAGCTCACTCAGCACGCTCATTGGAGATTGGTACCAGGCAAGGACAATCCTGCAAACTGTGCTACTCGAGGTCTATCACCATCGAAACTGGCAGCGCATAACCTATGGTGGACAGGATCACCGTGCCTTAATCACGACAACTCATCATGGCCGACTCATGTCTTGGAAAAAGACCTCAACGTAAACCTCGAGGAAAAACCAGAAGTTCTACTACATGTGCACGCACAACCACTCGCTCTCTGAGATCTCATCGACAGATTTTCATCTTTCAACCGCCTGCTCAGGGTCACCGCAATCTGCCGAAGATTCATCGTTCGGCTCCGGAGAGTTCCGAAATCTTCTCTATATTATCCACTCACTCTTGGTGATATTGAAGAGGCTCGCATCATCTGGATTAAGCTCACTCAGGCGCTCATCTCAAGGACGAACTCAGAACTATCTCCAGAGGTGGGTGATTCACCAAGTCTCACCCTCTCACGAAGCTCACACCATTCATCGATCGCTAAGGGGTCCTAAGAGTTAGAGGTCGACTGAAGTTCGCTCACATCCACCCAGAGAGCAGAAATGAGGCAATCCTTCCGAAGGAATTTCAATTGGCTCAACTACTTATCGGATAAGCTCATCTGCAAACGCTAAACAGAGGCACTCAGCTCACGCTTAGTCAGCTCAGGTGTAGCTATTGGATACTCGGAGGCCGGGCACCAGTAGGCTCCTTCATTCTCAGGTGCGTAACATGCGCCCGCCAACGTGGAGCACTGGCTCAACAGCTCATGGGTCCGTTACCACCAGCTAGACTCACGCCCGCTCGTGCCTTTCTCAACACTGGAGTCGACTATGCCGGCCCAGTGTCACTCACGTCATGGAAGAGGCGGGGTCATGAATCGTATAAGGGCTAGTTGGCAATCTTCGTCTGCATGGCCACCTCAGCGATACATTCAGAGGTCATATCAGACTACTCAGCCGAAGGATTCATCGCAGCCTATCGTTGGTTCACGAGTCGTCGTGGAATATGTAAATCCTTGTTCAGCGACTATGCTACCAACTTCCTCGGTGCGGACAAGGAACTCAAATGACATTTCCCTCTAGGATCCTCAGAAATAAGACAGCTCGCTCATCTACTGCTCAACGATGGAACTCAGTGGTATTTCAACCCTCCTGGAGCACCTCACTTCGAAGGGAAATGGGATGCGGCGTTAAAATCGGTAAAACATGATCTCACTCGGACAATCAGAAGAGATCCACTCACGATTGAAGAACTCACGACTTTACTGGCTCAAATCGAGGCCGTTCTCAATTCTCGACCACTAGAATCCCTCACCGATGACCCTGAAGACTGCTCCGCCTTGACACCAGGACATTTCCTCATCGGTCCGGCTCCCACCACTCTTCCGGAACCCTCACTGAAACAGCTCGACGTCTCTCGACTCTCCAGGTGACAGCTAATTCAACAACGTCTTCAAGAATTCTGGAATAGAATTCTGAATTCTGGTTCACTGGATATCTACAACGACTGCAATCAATTTCCAAGTGGCACCACCCGACTCATCAAATCAAGATTGGATCACTGGTTCTACTCACTGACGAGAGATTCCCGCCAACCAAATGCCCTCTCGCCCGGGTGCCTGCTCTTCATCCAGGGAACGACGGACTCACCAGAGTAGTCACCATCAAGATGGCTCAGACCACGCTAACGAGACCAATCGCCAAGCTTGCACTCTTGCCGATCTGACCATCCGAAGAGTAGAACCAGGTCATCTCACCGACGAAGTCTCAAGGCCCTTCACCTCGAGATCTCAACAACCGTGATGGATTTACCCCCCGGAACAACCGATGAGATTCGGAGTGAAGATGAGGAGATCCGAGTCTGGACAGGATTTACGACTTGGTGATTCTCATGCTTGGCCACCAACGCCTACCGGACAGCTCAATGGCTGAAAAACATAAACCCTTTACTGGGACACCTTGATATTTTCTATTGGTTACAGCTCACTTTCATAGGCTATGTCATCAGTCAACTCTAGTTGCTAATCGTGGGAAAGAATGTTTGAAATCGGTCAATATCAAGGGGGCCACTAGGCCACGTTTAACATGGGGTAACAATGGCTCGATGGCAGCACCTGATGGACCACCTCGCCGTTACCGACCCAATACACACAACAACGCATTTCCACGCCTCACTACTTACTTAGGCATCGTCTCCGATCGCGTATACATCGCGCCTTATCGCCCGCTCTGTTCTTTATTGATTATTCGGTCCACTCATTCTTCAAAGTGTAGTTGAACTCAACTTAATTATTGCTCAATACAACGCTCATTATTATCATTCATAACATTTTTTGACTATTGTAACATTTAAGTGAAAATTAAACTGTGATTGTGTAAAACCACGTGTGTGAAGCTTCCTCATTTTTTGGACCCAATTATCCTCCCCAAAAATACACTCCTTACTCATCAGCCATGCCTTTCATATCTCAAAAAAATTGAACCCCTCATCAAACATTCATCAACAACTCTTGACAACCAAACGTCCACCTATCGTTCTATTCTCTTCAACCCTTCCCCACAATATGTGGATTATTTCAAATACTTGTTTAATGAAATTCCCAAAATTTCACGACATTTCTGATGGTTAGGTTTTGACCAAGGGACTGCCCTTGGTCAGAACATCACCCCCCATCTCATTTGTAGACACGTATTCTAACTTCGGATCATTGTTACTGTTGACTATGCTCACAGCGTGATGTTTCACGACGACGTGTTTTGTTCGATTGTGCAAAAAAAAGTTCTCAGCCACTTTCAGAGCCCTATTGTTGTCACACATCAATTTTCCTCTGGCACGATTTTCAAAACCCAACTCGACCAGAAAACATTGTAGATATGCAGCTTCCTTAGTAGCCTCGTTCAATGCCATACATTCAGCCTCCATTGACGATAAAGCAACTGTTTTCTGATTTTTAAACTCATTGGAAATTGTACATTCTCCTAGAATAAATGCAAATCCAGTTTATGATTTCCTATTATCAACGCAGCTCACCCAGCAGTGGTTCTGATGTCTTCCTGTATTTCAATACGACATCTCGTATGCCCTTCAATTATCTGAGTACACTTTTCGCAGCGATCCAATGTGTTTTTACGTAGCATGAGTTGTATTGACTGAGATAACTCACAGCGCGACTGATATCTGGCCTTGTACATACAGAGAGATACATCAATGATTCCACAAGTTTTCTGTACTGTAGATCCTTCCATTTTTCGAGTTCTGTACTGTCTTCACATTTGATCAATCTTGTTCCCAGTTGAATTGCAGTAGTTACGGGTTTGGAGTCCATCATTTCGAATTTCTCGAGAACATTGTTCAAGTATCCCTTCTGTGTCATGATTATTCTCTCCTTTTTTCTCAAAAATTCTACCCCCAACCAATATTGTACATTTCCAAGATTCTTGAATTCGAAAACGCCTGATAACTGTCTTTCAAAATCTGTAATCAATTTCTCCTGTTCCGAAACGACTAGAATGTCGTCTATATAAATGACAACGATGAATATTCTTTCCCCTCGTCCCAAATAGAATACACAGGGGTCATTCTTCGATTGTGTTAATCCAAAATTTCCGACTTCTTCACATAATATCTCGTACCAACTCCTTCCAGACTGACGTAATCTACACATCGCGTTCTTCATCTCACAAACTTGATCCCCTTTCTGAAAATTATGGAGCATAATTCTTATTTTTCTACTAATTTCACTCCCTTCAGGTTCTGTTCTAATAATTTTTTTATGATCCTTTCTGAACAGTCTGGTACTTCCATGTAAATTTTCTCGTGTAGAATTCCATTCAAATATGCAGTAGTCACGTCGAATTGTTTTATGTCCAGTTGATACTCTGCTGCAAGTGACGTGATCATTCTTATGGAATTTTGAGGAGCTACTGGAGCAAAAATCACGTTGTAGTCTATACCGAGATGTTGAGTGAAACCCCTCGCTACAATTCTCGCCTTCCTCTTCTCCGAAGTTCCATCAAAATTGTAATTGTTTCTCAGGACTTCCTACGATTTTTTCTTTTTCTGGCACATCGACTAATTTCCAAGTATCATTCTTGATGATGGATTTCATCTCTGATGCCATTACTTCCAGCCATGCCTCTGAGTCTGGTCTCTTCCAAACAGTCATCGATTTCTTCTGCATGTCCGATTCTCGTTTCTCTTGTGACAGGTTTTATTTGGAATTCGACATCTCTTCCTTCTCGATATTCTCTTGATCCTCCAGATGTATCAGTAGTTTTTGGATTCATTCTCAAGTTGATTTTGGACTCATTTATGAATTTAACATCTTTCGTCACGTCAATCCGTCTCTCTTCAGAAATCCAAACTCTGTATGCCTTGGATTTCACAGAATATCCAACGAAGATTCCCTTTGTATTTCGAACATCAAATTTTCCAGGGTTCTGCTCTCTCCTGTGAGTATAGACATTGCAACCAAATTCACGGAAGTAAGACACGTTTGATATTCTTCCAGTCCAGTTCTTCTACCATTCAATGCTCTAGAAGGACATCGATTTCGTGTGTAGTTTGCAGTATTGATGGCTTCACCCCCGAATGATTATGATAAACCCGACTGGATCAGCCTACACCTGGCCAGTTCGACTAAAGTACGATTTCTTCTTTCAGCCAGTCCATTTTGTGCGGGCGTATGTGTCACAGTCAGTCTTCTTCCAATCCCATTCTGCTACAGAAAATCATCCAAAGCATAATTAACATACTCCCTGCCATTGTCAGATTGTAGGCATTTTGTTTTCTCTCCAATCTGATTCTCAGCGAAAGCGTTGTATTCTCTAAAGGCATTAAAAAGTTCACTCTTCGATTTTATCGGACGTACCTCACACCATCCAGAGTAATCATCGATAAAAGTTACAAAGTATTTAGCCTTCCCATTTGATTCAACTGTCGCAGGCCCCCAGACATCTGAATGAATAATCTCCAATAATTTCAATGATTTTTCTTCTCTTATCGGAAATAGAGATTTTGTTATCTTCCCCTGAATGTAAACTTCACAGTCCAGACCTTCTTTTGATCCTCCAAGTTCAAGTCCCTTTATCTTTCCCTTCCTGTGACCCTCTTGAAGATCCCTGTTGTTCAGATAGCTCATTCTTCTGTGCCATATCTCTTTCGCACTCAATCTGGATGTGCTTGTTTCAATTTTCTCTACAGAATTACATTTATCAATTTTCTTCTTAATCAAATATAGATCATTTGATCTTTCAGCTTTCAGGATTACTTTTTCATCCTTATTAACAATTGTGGCAGAATGTTTATCAAAAATTACTTTACATTCCTGATCTGTGATTTTCCCAATTGATAATAAGTTCATTTTAAAATCCAGAACATATTCCACGTTATTCAGGTTTACATTTTTGATATTCCCTTCCAATTCAGATGTTAGCTTCACAGTGCTCTTTCCAACAATTTTCGTCGACACGTCGCTGGCTAGATGCAATTTTCAACAATTTTTCTTATTCAATTCAATGAAATTCTCTTCATTCTTGCATAAGTATGAGGTGCATCCAGTGTCCAAGCACCACTCACTTCCACCGATTCTTCACTCCTGGCATAAAAACTCTCTGTTTCTGCATTATTTGATTTATTTGAGTCTTTCTCCTTCTCAGGACACCTGGCAGCCATGTGTCCCTTCTTGTGACAACGGTGACATCGAAATGGGAACTTCTTCTTCTCTTCTGAATTTTTATTCTTCTCGTTGAATTTCTTCTTTGCTAACATAGCATCTTGAGGCGTACTCTGCGACGCATGTTTCTTCCCATCATTAATTGTCATAATCTTCACACGTAAATCCTCTGGATCAGTATTGTATCTCAAAATTCCATGGCACAACGGAAGACTTCATAACTCTGTGAAAGACTTTGTAATATCATTATCACATAATTCTTTATTCACCTCGATTTTCATCTCCTATAATTTATCGACGACATCAAAGAAATTATTCAGATGATCTCGAACATCCCCTCCTTCTTCCAGTTTCATCACTGTGAGCTTTTTCAATAATGTTGACTTCCTCTGTGGTCCCTTCGATTGGTAGATTGAAGTCAGCTTGTCCTACATTATTTTCGATGTTGTACAGCCTTTCACTTGTTTTAATTTAGATGGGCTGATGTTCAGAATGATGTCGGACCTCGCCTGCCTATCATTGGTCTCCCATTCTGTTGCTCTTTGCTGTGATACTGCACCGCCAGCTGTCACTTCTGGCCTCACGATTTCTCCAGACACATACCCCCATTCATCGTATTTTACGAGTAATGCTTCTATCTGGATATTCCATGTGTCATAATTCTCCTTTAGCAGCCACTCAATTTTTACCGAACCGTACGACGACATTTTTTCAGCTTCAGAAATTTCCTGTGCGTACCTCCTTCAGTTTCTTCAATTTGACCGTTACAATTCCTCAATTATTTTCGTCGTAATCTGGGCCCATAACCTCTTGAAATAATTAGCAGTTATTGAGGAAAAGTATGCGACTATGCAGTTAATGAATGTATTTTCATATAGAGTACATGTCAAAGCTTCAATATTCATTAAACAAAATTAATTAATGAGATCCATCAAAAACCCTTGACAACCAAACATCCACCTATCGTTCTATTCTCTTCAACAATAAAAAAATCAGCAACTTTTTTCATTTCTTTCAGATAACTGAATCAAAAGTTAGTGTGGAGGCGCCCGTACCCGAAAGTGTACGAATTTTCCCGTAAAAACTGCGTTTTTCTCATTATTCAGATGTAGAATCGTCTAAAAAATTGATTCTTTGTAAGCCTCAAGTTTATTCGCGTGCAAAAAATAAATTTAATATAAAATTCATGCACCTGTGGATACAAGTAAAAGAAAATTGACGAGTCGGTCGAAACGTCAGTAGCTGAACGGTTAAATGGCTCTTGAATCTAACGATGCAGTTTCAGTGCAGTGCTCGTATAGCACGTTAAATGATTCTTCTAACGTGTCGAATTAATTTAAGTCTTTGTTCAATCAGTTATATATACAATTATTGTATTTTTCTTATAAAGGGTCGTCTTTGGTATTTGGTAGAGTCTGCTTACTCCTCCTAAGCTTTGCTCAGTTTTCAAAGCTGCCAGTGCCTTCTCCGAATCGTCCGCACTGTAATTTTGCTCCTTTCTCTTTTGTAATTTTCCTCTGTAATAGATTAATCATTAAGCAATACATTTGATCCTCGGAACAATATTTTAATGAAGAAAAGGATGATAACGTGCGGAAAAATTTGTTTGAGAGGTGAGGTTAAGTGGATTATTCGAGTATAGCGATGTTCGATTTTTCAATCATTCCGGCACTGACTGTCGTACGGTACGGACGGTGGTAGCGCGCGCTCCTCCCGACAAACCAAGCGTCAGCCTCAGTGCTTAGTTTTGTTTTACGTGAAGTAGTGCCTTAAAGTGCCTTATACGTTCAAAAGTCATTGTGCATCATTCACTAGTGAACAGTTGTCATCCTCATCACCCTGGTCCCTGAAAATGGGGGCCAAGAAACGCAAGAAAGGGGCAAACGCCAATAGCCCAAAGGACTCTCAACCAAAGTCTAAACAACCCAAGCCAACTGATGGCAACAGTGGTTCCCGCAGACCATCTCTCGACTCCACTCTGGACGAGGCATCATTATCTCAAGAGAACATCATGGATACCTCAATCCCTCAAAGTTTCATCAATTCGTCAGGACCGGAAGAAATCTTCAAACCAGTCAAACCACCACACATTCGCCTGAATAACGAGAATATCATGGCTAAAACACTCATTGAGCAACTTAAAGGAGTCTGCAAGCACCCTTTCCAGATCACCGACAGAGGCAACAACTCATCAATTAATGTGAAAGACCGCTTCGATCATGAGAGCGTCACCTCTTTATTTAAAACCAAGAATTATGAATTCCACTCGTTCGGCTACAAGGAGGATCGCCTGCGCAAATTTGTCGTGCACGGCCTTCCAGTGTCATTCACCCCTGACGACATCCTAACCGAGCTGACCCGTCAAATCCCAGGTATAAAATCAGTACACCAATTCTCGAAAGCAGACGAGGAAACCAAAACAAAAAGAAAACAGCCCGTATTCTGTATCACCACTGATGCCGATGTAAATATCAACCAGCTACGAAGCATCAAGGCCATCCTACATCACACTTTCCGTGTCGAGAATTACAAAAGCAACGGTCAACCACCTCAGTGTTATCGCTGCCAGAAATTCGGACACGCCAGCTACCATTGCCATCACCCAATCAAATGTGTTCGATGTGCCGGGAACCACAACATCTCTGCTTGTCCTCGCACAGGAGAGCCTCGCTGTAGCAACTGTGGCAAGCACCACGTGGCTAGTTACCGTCAATGCGCGAAACGCATTGAATACATTGAGAGCCTCACAAATCCCAGGAAAACGTCCAAGACAAAGCAGAGTGAGGTGAAAACCCCAAAAACCCTCACAAAAAAAACGCCAAAGTCGGCGTACACCACGCCAGTGGGGATAACTCCATTCCCAGCTGTCCGTCATCGCCCCACCACCTCTCGCACCGTGGAAGAGACGATATCAACACAACCATACCCACTACCACCAATTCAACGCCAGGAGGCCTGGCATACCATCCAGAACCGCCGCCAGCGCAGACGAGCACCAGCGGATGACGTCACTCAACAACAACAGTCCTCACAACAACAATCTACACCTCAGAAATCCACACCAGCTGAGCCTGATGTCAACACAGCACCTCCCCAATGGAAACCGACCGCTTCTCTGGACAATCTTTTATTAAGTAACCCCTTTTATTCCCACTATAATCAGACTCGAGACCTTGTTCAAGAGGCTGTTGATACTGTCGAAGAGCTAAACAAATTAAATTTACTCTCCATAGTAGATGACCTCAAGGCCATGATCAGTGAAATCAGAGTAGCATTTTCTCCACTAGATAAAATCCAAATAATCACCAGATATGCTTATCTCTTCGTTCCTGACACGGCCTCTTGCAATGGCTCCCAGCGCTAAAACAAATATTTTAGCCCTAAACATAGCGAGTTTATCTCTCCACAAACTGGAATTTATTTCAATGCTGGTTAAACTCAAGATCAAAATGGCGCTCATTTCTGAAACAAATTTGAAACCCAAGAAAAAATTAAAAATTCCGGACTATCGACTGATCCGAGCTGACAGTGGTGGCTGTACCGGCAGAGGTGTAGCAATCGCGATCCATAATTCCATCAAACATTACCCCCTTCCCACAGACTTCACTTCCACCACAGAATACGTAGGAGTCTCCATCCCCACCAAAACAACCCCAATCCACATTTACTCCATATACAACTCCCCCAGCAACCTTTTGGATATCCAGCTTCTTAACCACCTCCTCGACTCCCCAAACCCCACCATCCTTGCCGGCGACCTGAACGCCAAAGACCACACCTGGACCTCCGCGCGTGTAAACCCCTCGGGACTTGCTCTGGAGAATTTCATCGCGAACACCCCCTTCCATCTCTTCGCCCCGCTCGAACCCACCCACTATCCTCGTACGGGTGCCACCCCCAGTACAATTGACCTTGCTATCACAAACTCCCCCTCTCACATTAACAATTTTCACCTCATCGATGAGTCTCCCTCCGACCACCTACCCCTATTCTTTTCCCTTCATTGTACTCCAGCACCTCTTCCGCCCGCAGCCAGGCTCAATTTCCGAAAAGCGGACTGGCACTCCTTCAAGATTGACCTAAACCAAGCAGTTCCCACCGCAAATCCGAAACTCAACTCCCCCGAACAAATAAACGATATGATCTCGTCGCTGATCCACACAATTAATAAACAAATAACTAAACACATCCCAATGTCCAAACCACGAAACAGCCATCACAACCTCCCTCACGACATCCTTAAGATGATTAAAACCAAAAACTATCTTCGCAAAAAATGGCAAAAGTCGCGCGATTCCCACCTCAAACCCAGGATCAATAGCCTGGTTCGAGAAATTCAAAAAAAAATGACATCGTTCACCCAAAAATCCTGGGACATGAAGCTAAAAGACATCCAACAGAATGACACGTCGATCTGGAGAATCGCCAAAAATTTCAACAACAACACTAGTCAAACCATGCCCACCCTGAAAAATAAAAATCGTATCGCCCTCAGCGATGAGGAAAAGGCCGATATGCTCTGCGAGCATTACGCCCAAATCCATGCAGATGCCCATGCTCGTGGAAATCCCGATGATGACGAATCAACCAAATCCGCTATCTCCAGAGCGCTCCTCGCCCTCTCCCCCCCAAACCCCAACATCCCTGACCTGCAACTCTCATCACCCAAAGAAATCTCTCTGATAATCAAGAGACTCAAAAACCGCTCCGCCCCCGGCCATGACAAAATTCCCACCGCAGTCATAAAACACCTCCCCAAAAAAATCCTAGTCCTACTCACAAAAATCATCAACTCCTGCCTCATTATCCAATATTTCCCCGCCACATGGAAATCAGCGCTTGTCATCCCCATAATCAAACCTGGAAAANAATCTTTTCAATGCGTCAGTACCCGAACACCAATTTTCCTATGATTTCGCGAATTTCTTTCCCTATTTTTGAATTTCAATCATTTAATCGATCCTTTTTTTCATCGTAAATAATGAATTTCTTCGGTTGTTGCCTATATTTTCCGTTTTGATACACCGACCAGCATCTCTAACCAACTCAGTTAAGGGATGGCGCCTGAAGGTGTCGTGTCGAGATAACTCAATTGGGTATTCGGTTACTTAGAGTCTTGCAGAATCGCTCAAATTCCTCGCAGAATCACGATGAAAATTCTCTGAATGACCTGGTGAAATATTCCTAAGGTACTGCATTCACAGAAGTTCTCAATACACCATGAAGACTACTTAGACAACTTCAATTGGTATATTTGCAGCTGTGATACCAAGAAATTTTTCCGCAACAAATTTAATCAAATTAAATGAGTTATTATTCATTTTCTTGTTATCGGGATAAAATGATATTTTTGTTTAGAGGATCCTGACCCTTTGTAGCGCTAGGTGCATTTGCATCTATTGTTCTACTCCCAATATTCGATAAATTTCCGATATTTACTAATTAATGACAGGAATTATTGATAATGAGGAAAGAGATTGAAGAACACTAATTATTATATTTATGGCTTCCAAAGAATTTTAATAATACAAGAAAAGAACCCAAAGGAGAGAGAGCTCGATTGATGAAAAAGCAAGTAAAAAAATTGGATTCAAGATTTTGATTTTGAATTTATATTTTTGTTAACAGTGAAGGTCAAAATGAATAGCTAATTGCACGAATTTGATATGAACCAATGGTAGGATTAATCCAAGGATCGTTTTCCAGAAGTCGTTGAGTTTTTGAAGACATATGTCTAATTTCTTCATTTGTGTCATTTAAATTTATAATAGAGTTGATTTGAATTATTTGACTATATTTTTTGTAGCGAAGTTACTTATATATTTATTTCTGATTATTTGAATGTATTGTGTTCGAGCCTGGCTTAGCAATCGAATACCTTACCGCGACACGTATCAGCTGATATATTGCTGTCCTTCATCACAGGACATTTTCGCAATGATTCGTAACAATTCGAACATCCTCCATCGGATGATTAATACCGTTGTCGGGAGCTCACTGTCATTCCAGCTCTCATGGTGTAAACCAAAGTTACGTTTGCTGTGAATAAATCTAATTTGATAATAATATATTATATTAAATATAATAATATATTTATTTCCGAGTGTTATACGTTACAAAACCCATCTATCCTTTACCGAATTCCCACATTTTTATTTTCAAATCTCACAGTTTAGAACTAATAAAAGATTTTTAAAGGTAAAAAATTTATTCAAATGTGTCCTTGCACAGAATTTCACTCATCAACCTAATAGGCAATTCGTAGCCTATCGACCGCAACGCGACGAAATTTAATTTAAAAAAAAATAAAATCTACGATCGCAGGAATATTTCTTGTAAAATTTTACTTAAACTCGTACGTCAAATAGGATTGTCTAACTGATTTCGAGTTCTCAAACGCGTGATTGACCCAAGGAGTTCGACCGAAGGGGCATGTGACTTTGACACTCAAGACCATACTGAATAAATATTTAAAATGAAAGAATTTAGTGGCCGAAAAGACAGTGCAATTGCACTGTGTTTTCGATTTTGAGGTTTTTCGAGACACGCGTGCCGCATTCGACCAGTAATTTGAGCTGCATCGATAGCAAGTCAACATCCGATGGGCAACGAATAAGTCGGAGTTATTGAAAGAATAAATTTCTAAATGAAGTTAATTTTTGAAATTATTCCAAACACGACACTGCTAAATTCTCGGTGGAATCATATGATTTATCGAAATAAATTATTAGGTGCATGACTTAATTCTCAAATCTTTTTCGACCGTTTTGATATTTATTATTAAAAAAATGTATTCATTCAGATCTAATCTTGGAAATAATCACCGTCACTATGCACGCATTTCTGTCATCTATCGGGCAATTGTCGAATTCCGGCTTGGAAAAAAGATGGTGGTTTTGACTGGATGAAGTCATCAATGCTCTGCCGGACTTTTTCAGGAGATTAGAACTGGCTATCCACCAGGTGATGCTGTAGCGCCCGAAAAAGGTGATAGTCAGAAGGCGCAAGGTCTTGAGAATACGCCACATGTGAGAGAATTTCCCAGCCCAACGTGGAGATAACTTTCATGGTTTCTTTTGCTATGTGTGGCGGCGCGTTATGCTGTAGCAAAATTACTTGCCTCATACCACTTCCAGTATCTCATAATTGAGTAATCGAGTAATCTACACCTTTGGAATTCCACCAAATACACAACAACAATTTTTTCCCGTGAATGTTCGGTTTTGCAGTACTCATTGACGGCTCCCCCGGATGAACCCACAACTTTCTTCTCTTAGGATTATCGTAAAATATCCACTTTTCCTCCCCAGTCACAATTTCATATGAAAAGTCGTTTTGTTCGAATCTGGTAAGTAGGCACATGGCAATTTCACACGGTCGACTTTTGTTTTCTGAGGTAAGATGATGCGGCACCAACGACCTTGCTTCTGTATCCTCCCAATTCTTTTTAAATACCTCGAAATAGCTGATTGAGTCACTCCGAAAGTATCAGTACGCTCCTGTTGTGTTTGACAGGGATTTTCATTAAGTAAATTGTCCAATTCCTCGTCTTCAACTTTGTTTGGTTGCCCAGGACGTTCTTCATCCTGAAGATCAAAATTTCCATCCTGAAATTTTTTAAACCACTTTTTACATGTGCTATAAGATGCAGCACTCTCTCCCAAGGCCGAACAAATCATTTCTTGTGCTTCTCCAGCAGTTTTTTCAAGTTGAAAGGTGAAAAGAAGGGAGTGCCTCAAGTGCTGCTTGTCGAACGACATTTTTATTTACTATGTTTTTTAAGGTTGTGTTAATCGGACCACAATCGCACTTAAGTGATTTGATAGCTCATAGATGGCGCTTCAAAATGCCCTTCATTTCGGGAATTTTTTAAAATTCAAATAGGTGTTCCAATCAACTCAATCTAGTGGTCGAGAATTAATTCATAACCTAATATCTGATGTAATCATGAAAGCATGATCATCACCGAGGTCCGTTAGATTCATTTTTATATTGATGGTAACATTTTAACTACCTAGGACGTCTTGTAGAATACATGTTTCGATAAGGTTATGTTATATGCTGCAGTTTTTGCACATTGGAGTTTGTCGAGTTGATTAAATTGGGTATTCGGCTGCTTTGAGCAGTCCAGAATCGCTTGAATTTCTTAAAAAATCATAATGACAATCTTTTAGATGACCTGATGAGACATTGCTGAAATAGCGCATTCACAGATCCAAAATACAGAGTGTATCCATAGAGAATCTCTTGATTCTAATTTATCTAACAAAATCACTTAAGCTCAGATGTAGAATGCGTCACCCTCAGCACGTGAGGGTCCCTGGGAGGAGTCTCCGAAGCTTCCACCGCAAACGTCAATCAATCTTCGGCTGAGATATTTTTTGGAATTGTTCTTGGGGCATTAAATCAATTGCCCATGCCTTCAATTTTGACGGATAGAAATCAAAGACATGGTGGATTTCAGAAGAAAAGTTTCGGCTCTTGGATGATCCCCGTCAAATTTGAACCAAACCCCGACGTTGAACCAAGGTCGGGGCTTTTTAACGGCGTAAAATATGTGCATCCAAGGCCGAAAACTATGAATTGACGGTGATGCCCTTGATTCAAGAACGCAACTTTAAAACAAAGTTGCCGCTTTTGAAATTTTTTCAAAGTCGAGCGCGCCTTTGAAATCGGGGATGGATTTTTTTCAGTGTATACCAAAACTTTTTCTATAGCTATCATTCTCCGGATAAAAAAGTCAATTGCTAATTAATTTTGCTATCCCCGTTAGTTTCAAAATAGGTCGAGATAGCTCATTGTGAAAAGAAATCAATTCAACTCATGATGTCATGTTACTAAAAATATAGAGAAAAATTGATTTGAAATGAATTATGATCTAATGTTGTGATATTGTCTGGTATTTCTAAAATATCAGGCAATGTGAAAAGGTGCGTGTTGAGGCAACCAGTGACAATCGCCGTGAATTTTTTAATCTCTCGAATATTCAAAATATATTTATTCCGGTTATGGCAGTAAACTTGAGATGATCCTCAATAATAAGGGAAATAATTCGTAAACAATACTTTCCTGAGAAGTCTTCATCCTTCAGAAGGACGCAGTACCATGTACACCGTTACCTATTTGTTGTCCGGTGTGCTCGTGCTTGATCTAATTTAATTATTGTATTTTGGGAATAGGATATTATTCAGTAAAGAGAAAGATTATGGAGTTACTAAACTGTCTGTATTCGAAAAAATGGAACGTAACTAAGTTTATTAACAGAAAAACAAATCATTTTGCTACAGGCGGGTCGTCACCCAAAATAATAATAATAGAAATGGAATAAGGCTATCGTTCAATAAGAAAAATGAAAGAAAGAAGAATAATCAAAAATAATAATAATAATAATACAAAATGCCGGAAACTCCGGTCCACCCTACTCGATACAATCCAAAAGAATTAAGAAGCAAAGATATCTGTTGAATTGCTATCCGGAGAAACATCGAAGAGGCTCAGTTAATGTACGGTGAGCAGGTTCGTAGACACAGCCTGGGCTTCCACAACGCCTCTTACCCGCGATACTAGCCAAGATATGTAGTCTCTCTCCGTTGTGCCTCCAGAAAACAACGATACAAAGGAAACGAAAAGAAAATAATAAACCCAATTAATAATATCGCAGAATATACTGTAGTTAATGCCAATCGATTTGTCCCAATATTATCTGTAGCTAAGACGCTCGTAACGCTTACAATAAATTATTGTATTTCACTCCGGCAAGCACCGACTCGACGGCCACGCGGTTTTATCAAGATAGAGTCGATAGTCTCCGTTCGTAATGAGATTCCTCCTGCCAAAGAAGCTGACAGGAGCTTCAATGAGCCCCAAAATGCTCTCGTACTCACTAATGACCACGTCGCACCAATGACAATATTTAATATGTGCACACTCACTCTAATCACTCGTCCTGACTCAATATTACGCCTCGCCTCTGTCCTTCGCCACGTGTTCGCCCGATGAATAGAATATTCGCCTGGATATTCGCCGCCTGTATTTCGTCTCGAAATTGCCCTCAGTCGCCTCAAAAATCTCCGGATATGGTCCGGAGAACCTTGTTCCCACCTCCGTTGTCGAGTTTGCCCGAAAAGCTTTTTAATTGGAACCACACAATAGATACGAAAATTGGAGAAATTTTAAGCGATGCAAAGCGATTGATAGTAGAGATGGAAGTGATGAGAAAGAAGGCGGAAATCATCATTGCCCTCTCAATCTCATGCTGTCTCACTCTATTTCTCTTGGGCCTTGATATTGGTGCTGAATTCCAATATTAGCCAATTCCGGCCTCATTTGCATATTTCGCCGGCCACGTGCTGTCCGGTGGTGCCGTCTATTCTCTCAGGTACATATCTCCGGAGGTCACGGTGATCTGTGACGTTTTTCCGGTGTATAGGATTGCCTTGCAGATGGGCCTCAGCGATTACCCATACTATTGACGGTTTGCGTGTGTGTGGTTGTGTAAGCTCCGGAACGTGCTGCGCCCTCGTGGGATATTCTTTTGGATCCGCAGGAGATCTGAATTACCCCGCGGGACAATGTTATGACAGGTGTAAAGGGTGTGACTATGTGAGATTTTCGGTTGGTGTTCGTCCTGGTTCCAGGACGTTGTGACTCGTTCCTCAGGCCTGTAGATGGTCCTCTCCGGTGGCTCATGATCTCCTAGTGTCTTTAGTGAGTCAGGACTCCTCGTGGATACTCATCGGCTCACTCATTCCTTATAAACTAGACCTAACCTCGAAATGTACGATCGGTGCATGTGAACGTTCTCCGGATTATTTTATTTATTTCCCACACGTCCAATCGAGGACTAACACGAAGCCCCTTCGTCACAATGTGAAAGAAGCTATGTCAAGTGCAAAACACGATGTTTGTTTCGCCAACTACGCGTAAGACAATTGTAATATATGTCAATTAAGATCATAATTTACGGTTGGATATTTTCTGAGATACTTGGGAAAAAGCGTAAAAAACAAGTCGCTATTTCTCAAAAACTTTGGCGTAGAGTTAGTCCCAAATTATACCAATAAACTGACAAAATTTCAAATTATTTGGGATGATTTTGCCCGTTTATTCGTCAATTTTAAGAAAAAGTGAACACCGACTGGACATGATTACACACAGACATGTTCCTCAAACTTCGTATTTTTCCGTTTCAGACCATTCTGCATCATTTCCAAGCAAAATTAGCGAGTCGAAAAATCGATCGAATGCAATGCTTCCGTTCGGAAGCAAAATCGAAATATCAATTGGAAATTTGGCAGAGTGCTGCTTTTGGTAAGTACAACGGTTCATATTGAATCTGGAAACCGTTCTTTTTCAATAGTGCTCGTCAATCTTACTTCGTTCTTGTGTGCTTTCTCTATGACTCTGTCTCGCTCTCTTTTTGTATTCAATACTTCTTCAATGTCGATTGTGTTTTCAAGTTTAGGAAAAATCGATGACTACTTCAGTCTTGCACATCGTTTTTTTTAGATAACTTTCAGTCCTTCGATTTATACATCGGGTAAACTTGATTGAAATGAGTGTAAGATATCTGTATCCCGTAATTAGAATTGAAGATTTGCTCTCCCGTTTATTATAAATATTATTGATTTATTAATTGATTAATTTTTAACGAAATTTGTTGCAAGAAAAATACACAAAAAATACTTCCCTTACAATAGGGCATTGCTCGAGGGCCTTCAGCCAAGTATTTACATATGGCCATAAGTTTCCGTTCTATTGTTGAAGGTGTAGTTGGAGTCCGATGAGGTGAAGATGGTACATTAATTGTTCAAGTGAATGGATGAAGATACAGAGAATATTTGAAGATATAGTAAATAGTTGATTATTCCAGTGCTACTCCTTCCCAGGTGTCATTAGCGCAATGATCTTTCGAATTGTAAATTTTCGAGGAGGGTGAGGGGGGGATATTTAAACCGGGTTCTAGTATTGGGGTATGTTTCCTGTTGAAGATGAGGTGAATCGGATGATTAGTTTAGGAGATATTCAACTTTGTATCAATAACGGTTTTCCAGAATATCTCGAAAACTATACAATCGATTTCAACTTTTTTTTTTCAAAATATTCGTCTCGATGTCTCTTATCTCAATTCTTAAAATATATATTGTAACAAACATGTGGAGATGTTCGTTAGGAACACCAAACGGTCTGATAATAACCTACCCCGGCGACATTATACGACGATCCGTGAGTAAAGGGTGAAGAGAGAGAGTTTTGTTTAGGGTTCCACAAAAAGTAGCAAAATGTTAGCTTATCCCCGCGATAACTGAATTCGCATCTGTTTATTGTATTAATTGGCGAGATTCGATTAGTTATACGTTTTCGAGGGCCCATGGAATTATCGCAAAGGAGGGCCAAGTTATGAGTCGGATAATTACCCTCAATAATTATCCGAACATTCATCTGTTCGTCTTTGTCCGGTCAAATAATTAGTTAAATTATCGGTTTCGTTTAGTTAAATTGTGAGAATTGGTTCAAATTAAGTCGAGGTCTCACGGAAGGACCTCGCGGAAGTAGCCGTGTCCGCACCAATCAAAATCATTTTGATTCAGCAGTGAATTCGGCACTCTGAACGGCTTTGAGACGCTGGTGAGTCGAGTCAGTTCCGTGTTACCTGTTAACCTAATCGGATCAAGTACGCACAGCGAGAGAATTTAGTGTTCATTGGAATTATTGGCGACGCAAGATGGTGAGAAAAACGCCAAAGAGGAATAGGAGAATATCAAACGTGAGTTTTGGGGCCTAAGTAATTGATTTACTTTTCCGAGCCATTTTCGAATGGTACGGTTTCCTCGTGTCGATCTTCCGCCACTCGTAGAGATATGATATAATAGAATAATTCCCTGGGTTATATTTTAGTAACTCGGAGGTGTTGATCGTTCCCCTAATAATTTAAATATTGAGCGTTAATTAGGGCCGGTACGATTTTTTCCCCCTTTTTGGGTGGTTTAGAGCACGTTTTATTGCTGTTGAAAACGGTTGCGTACTTCCGATCGGAGAATTCTCCATTCGGCTATCTCTCTCGCTCCCGTGGCAGAGAGCCTTCCCTCTCCCTCTACGAGACATTCCTGTAGAGCGGCTCAAGCATTCCCCATGAATGCTTCCCCCTCACGTCACCCCGTTAACACCCATCCGCACCAACAAGCTGCGGCTCTCGCTTCCAGTACGTAATCCGTCGTTTAGAATTCTCTCCGGTTGTTAATCAACCCGGACTGGCTTCCAACGATCCAAAATTGGTAATTTTGGTATCGTTGGCTTCTCCAGACTTTTCCGAACATATCTGCTCTGGGTCTTTTGGATCTTACTCTACCGGTTTTCCGCTATGGCGAATTTAGTTTTAGTGAATTTTTATTTTCCGCAGTACGTTATACGTACATCGCTGGATTTATCTCGTCTCGCTCTCACTCTCACGGTAGTCGATATACCTCTCCTCCCGATTCTTGGAATTCATGAGCATTTAGGGATTAACGAATTATATTCGGATATTGCCACTTGAGGAATTTGATGACCTCAACTTTACAACAGAGTTAATCGATAATTGATTATTTTCGGGACCAGATATTTCAAGTTAGTTTCATTATTTTTGATTGGTTGACAGAATACTGGTTATTATTGCAAATCGTCCTTTTCTTTCTGTTGAAATTAAAATATAAAAATCCTGTGAATTATTTAATTTTGAAAACTTCAATAGTGGAACAATTAAGAACAATGTCGATTTTTTCATTTTTTTGTAGTTTGGATCACCCAATAACCCGTCTCCATCTGAAATCCACCCCTCTCTCCACAACCTAGCACACTGAGCGAACCGAGGACCGTTACCTTTCCCCGAAAATCTAGTTCTCTTCGTTTTTGGTTTGTCGTTTAGGAATTTTTGGAGTGTTTGGGACTCGAAATTCGTGCACTTCCGGTTTGATAATTCCGGCTAAAAATTATCTAACGCCCATTCTTCGTTTTATTTTGAGTTAATTAAATCTAGGGGAAGAAGGGCGAAGGTAATAGGCATTTTTAACCCCTATGCGAAAATGTCACGTTACAATATACACCGACCCACAAAGTTATTGAAATATTTAAATTTTTCGGTTTTTCGCAAAGAATCCTTGTACGCACTCTCACTTAAAAAAAAATCAACGTATTCTGAAACTTGGTATAAAGTTTCCTCCTATTGCTACAATGGTTCGTATTGAAGATAAACTGAAAAGGATTTGTTTCGGAGATATTCAACTTTGTATCAAACCGATTTTCCAAAATAACTCAAATACTGCTCAACCGATTTCAATTTGTTTTTCTCAAAATATCTTTCTCGATGTCTCCTATCTCAATCCTCCAAATATATATACCCGGAAACAGGAAGTTTTTGAGATATTTCAATTTTTGCTTCCGAACGGGAAGCATTGCAATCGACCGATTTTCACATTCTCTAATTTTGATTGGAAACGATGGAGAATGGTCTGAAATGTAAAAATACGTTTGAAAATTGAAATATCATTATTATTAACTTGAAATTTGGACAGAGGTTTCCTCTCGTGACAATAAAAGTTCGTATTGAAAATAGGTTCGAGTTTCGTTCCTTCCTTTATTACCATCATGTATTCTTCCACAGGTAATTTTGTCAGGATAGGTGAGATATCAATTTATAGAGATACCAGCGGTATTTCGTATGTATACAGCGCTTCAAATCATGATTTTACTATTGACTATTATCTATTCTGGCGTTTGTTTTTTCTCGTCATTTTCTCTCGTCATTTTCTCCCTTCATTCTCTCCGTGTTTTCCAGTTCCCATTTCGTCTTTTGCTCTGCTGCTTTCTTCAATCTTTTACTCTTTTCTTCTGCTGCTTATTTAAATAAATAACTATCATGATGAATTAAAAGATCAGAAAAATTTTGTTCTGAAATTTTGCAAACAAGAAAAAAATTGTAGTTAAGAGAAAATCTAATAGTGAAATAATTCGAAATTGTGTGTCTATTCCTGATCTGATGATCTTCATTTTTAATGTGATTGCTACGGATCCGTTCGGAAGTATACTACCAATGGAATTGGTAGAAATAAAAACAAAGAAGACAACTAACGAAAAAAGTAATGGTCAAATGTGTCCTGCCGAATAGGCTCGGCCAACTGCTTGTTTTTGGGTTGTCGCTGAAAATTCATCTACGCGCTCAGTTTTTCAAAAATCAACAGATCAATTTGTTAAGCTTGGAAATAATGTAGAATGGTACGAAATTGAAAAATACCACTTCCTAAGATTATGTGTGTCTGTGCGGGTTTCCAGCTGATGTTCAACTTTTAACGAGTCAAAGCTTTGAAGGTGTAGAAAAATTCAGAAAAGATCTCGAGTTTGTCAGATTATAGGTTTTAATCAGGACTACCACTTGATTTCAGCACAATCGACCCAGTTGTTTTGATGAAATTATTGCTCATGAACCTTTTTTTGAACATATCTCGAAAACTACCCAAATGATTTCAATTAAAGAAAACAATTTTTGTGATACCTGCCTGAAAAGTTCACTTTTCGAAACCGTTTATTACCCATAAAGTGATTGTTTTACGCACGGATTTTATGGCGGCATAGGTTTTCTTTAAATTCTTAGTAAAATCAAATTTAATTACGCTAAAAACCATTCGGAAGAATTTGAAAAAATTGTATTGTCGAATAAAATTGTGAAAAAGATCATGAATGAGGAGAAGATACTCCGAATTAGCAAAAAAACATCAGAATCAATCATGAAATTATTCCAACAAAATTATCGATTGCTTTTATGAAGAAATAAAGTGGAATCAAGAGGGTGGCGAAGACTAAGAAATTCGGCGTTTTGAGAAATTTAATAATTATTGTTTTGCACTTTGAATGGAACTTCGATTATGATTATAGTTAGAAGCTCATTCAGTAAATACAGAGTTAGTGAATTACTTATTGCAATTGAAGAGGTGTTGAACTGTGATGCATTGTTTTCATTACTCTTCACACTCAGTATAATAAGACGATGATGAATCATCAATTTGTGAAAAACTCACAAGGAAAAATACGAGAAAAGACATTATAAAAGGGCATCAACGTCGCGGCCGCTTGCGGCGCTAGTAACCTAATAACCGTAACCCTCAGTGGTGTAGAGTACTCGATTTATTCACTATCGAGATATCGATATACTGAAATATCGAGACAGAGGTCGGAATCCAAACAAAACAAGTCAGAAGGAGAAGGTAAACATCGAAATGAATGAAAGATGGATACATCGAAATCGACTCCAAACCAAAACAAAAGAAACCAGAATAAACGTGTTTTGATAGAATTCGTCGCACTAGCATCCTTATCCTATATTAAAAAAGCCATGGGTCACTAATCGAACATGGCGGATCTCATGGAGATAATCGATTATTTTGCATTCGATTTCGATTAATCCTATATTAAAAAAGACATGGGTCACTAATCGAACATGGCGGATCTCATGGGGATAATCGATTATATTGCATTCGATTTTGATTAATCGAATAGAACGGGGCATCACATCAGCTGATTAGTACAAGGTTAGGGAGAAATACCGCAAGATGGCAGTGTAAAAGATGATACCTCAATGTTTCAAGAAAATGCGCGCGAATTTAAAGGCGGACTTCTAGCCCCAAATAAGAAACAAACACCGTGCAAGCATAAAGTATATCAGAGCATATTTCCTACATATGTATTTGATTATAATGAGTTGAATCAGAAGTTATTTGTCAGTGATAAGTGCTAAGAACTGACAAATTAATTGGAGTGATTGATAATGAGATTAACTTGAATGCCAAGGGTGGAATCAACAAAATTAATCTCCTGTTTTTCTAACTCATTATTTGTTTTTCGAGGTTATATTTAATGAAATCAAGCCTTAGGTATATCCCAAAATCAACGAATTTTAAATTTTACCCGTAAAATTGCGACGAAGGGATTCGCATTTTTCTCGATTGGACGTGTGGGATCACATATTCCAACGTTCCTATTCAAGCACTCCAGTCCTGTTACAACAACAATCAGCTGGACGACTTGTATCTCCCGCTGCCCCGAAATTACATCACTAGGGCGTAGCGCGTTACGGACCCACTCAACGTAATCAACCACGCACACACGCATACAACTCAATCCTCTGTATGTGAAATCTATGAAACTTATCTACGAGGCGATCTGTTACTCCGGAAAGACGTCAGAGACCACCTGACTCTCGAGTTGTACACCTGAGATAAATAGACGGCGCCACCGCACAGCACGTGACCGGCGAAATATATAAATGAGACCGGGATTGGCTAATCGTCAAATTCATTGCCAATGTCAGGGTCTGAGAGAAATGAAGAGGGACAGCATGAGAAAGAGAGGGCAATTCCCACTTCCGCTCTTCTCGAATCACTTCCATCTCTACTGTCAGATGTTGTACATCGTTTAATTTCTGAAACTTGTGTGGGTCTAATTATTCATCAGAAATTGAACGTGTGGAACTCTACGGGGGATTTGGAAGAAAAAGGCTATCTGGGCGAATCTGCGGCGATACTCTGGCGAATTAGAGACTTCTCGGCGAATATACCAGGCGGAATATACAAGCGGATTATCCAGGCGGAATTCAACAGGCGAGCACGTGGTAAACCACTCCGGACGACGGCATCGTGAGCCAGTAGGAATATTTAGCGTGAGTATGCACATGTCAATAAGTGATTTCTGGTGCGACGTTGCTATATAAAAGGGGCCAAGTTAGGCTCTTTCGGGGCTCTTGTCGGCTTCCCCGACAGGAGAAATACTCTTGCCAACGGAGAGTATTGACTCCATCTTGGTAACGGCGTGGCGAAGTCGAGTCGGTGCAGTTGCGGAGCGATTTATTAAATTATTTCGGGTGTACCAAGCGATACGTCAGAATTAGAATACAGTAAGTTTTAGAATATAGGATTCTTTGGTTATTCGAATCGCTTCCTGTATTTATTTTTGCTGAACTATCTCCTCTCCCCAAAAATGAAGTAATTAAGTTGAATATAGCACGAGCACACCTGACAACACATAGGTAAGGGTGTGCATTGCACTACGTGCATCCGGAAGGCGGAGATTTCTCAGGAAAGTATCTTTCTATTATTGATTTTCTTTTGGGATTTTCTTTCTCCGGACCGGGAATATGCAATTGAATAACTGCAGTGAAGGTGGAGAGACCATTTTGAGGCTTAAACAGATAATTAAACAGATAGTTATAGCTTCTTTGACTAACAAGAGACTCCACTCATTGTCGTAAATGACAGTAAACCATAATTCAGGGATTCTTGACCACTGATTTTGGGGATACTCCTCCGGACCAGGCTCCATTGAAGATATTTTCTGATTCATTTACAGTCGTATTTTGGGAATTTGGCATACGTGGTCACAACACGCAACCTATAATTTCTGCTTTTGAGCCGTAAGGCTATCAGAGGCCCCATTTAAGTTTCATACATAATAATTGAGCGAGTGAAATAATCTCCGGATTTTCCTTCGTGACAAATGGAAGACCTGTCTTGTTACGCTATAGCGTATTGAGTCATAAGGAGACTCCAATAATTCTTTTGAAAGTTAGATAACAAACAACGACGAGGATTAAATATCAACCAATTCTGCCTCGTCACAAAATAAAAACGTCGAAATACTTTTTATTTACAGATTTTCAATGGTCCAATTTCTTCATCAAATTGGCTAGGAAAAGTTCGAAAATAGAGCATGGATAATCAGCGTCTTTCGAACGAGATTCTGCAAATAATTGCTTTTTTTCGACATTCTTAGGAATGAATAATGGAAATGGCTCAAACTTTCAGAAGGAAATTTTTAGGCATCCAATTAAATTTTGGTGAAATTCTGAAAGGGAAAAAATTCGTTACAATTCAAAAACGATTATTTTTAGAATGAAAAATATATTATTATTGAATTAGTTAAATAAATAGGCAGTGCGACAAGAAGCCATTTGATAAATTACGTATGACTGCTACTCTCCACGTATATTTCCCCTATTTTCATTTCTACCAAATTTCATTGGTAGTAGGCTTCCGAATGGATCCCAATGTATATTTTCAAAAAATGAAGGCATACGGATTTCCATTTTTTGAAAATATTAAGGCCAAGCGCACTCATTTTCCCCTATTTCTATAAAATAAATTTGCAATTTCATGCAACAATATTCATGTTATATGGCTTCCTCAATAATCCTGCTGTGAAAATGGACGTTGAAATATAGATGCGCTATGTTTTTTTTCTCAAAAATTTTGGGTGATTTATTTCATCTCAAGAACTATCAAATGCATAGACCTAAAATTTGGTATAGGAATGTTCCTTGATAGTTCTAACTAGAAACCAAAGTTTTAAAATGTTTTCCTGACTTTTACCCATGTCATAGTGCGCAAAAGTGAACTCCGAGCAAAAAATACAAAAACGACGATATCTCGAAAAATTTCAATGGGATGGTACCCATATTTTATTGGATCTAGATAAATGGCATGAAAACGCACATTTGGAAAGAAAAAAAATGAAATCGGACAAATAGTTTTTGAGATATTGACCACAAGATTTCGTTCATTCAGCATCCCAAACTTTTTTACCATGAAACCTAAAATCATACTAAGTTTCAAGTTTCTATCTCGATTATTTTTCAAGTTTTCTTGCGAGCAAGCAATTTCAAAGAAAAAATTAAAAAACGAGAATAAAACTACATTGCTGAGGGAGTAATGGTCTTTTTTCAATCCAATTAAATAGGTATCATCGTGACGAGTATTTTGAAAAAAGAATCCAATCAATCCAGGTGATATCGGCAAAAGCCTATTTTCGAAGAATCGGTATATCTCAAAAGCCGCTCAACTGATCGAGCTGAAATTCAGCATAAATTTGAGTCTCAGTAGTACCAATTAGCACCCAGAATTTCAGCATGTTTCCCTCAATAATTCTCGAGTTATGGGGACAGTTCTGGACATACGAACACACGTGCACACATATACCTACTCATACATTTTTTAAAAACATAATTTCTTCAGGTTTCATGACATTTCTAGGCATCTCCACCCAAAATTCAGAAATAGAAAAAAATCATGATTGCACAGCTTCTATTCGGAAGCAAAAAAAGTCGTGGTCTTCGAAAATCGCAATTTTCCGACCATACTCAGAACAGTCGACTTTCTATTTTTTTTTAAAGATGTTAAAAATGTACCTTAATAATTATGAGTAGATAGTAATTATAGTGTTGGAAAAAAATTTTAAATGTCATGAACAGTACAGTAATAATTTTCAGGCGAGAGACATTTACTTCAGTTTGAGAGGAAAAATTCGCGAAATTTCAAATTTTACTGTAAATTTAATGAAATTCAACAGTTTTAACCAACATGTGAAATGGAGAACTTTTTAAATTACTTGCATTCTCATTGAAACGATGAATATTCTGTACCAAATCACTCTGTATTTTCGATTGATAAACAAATTATAATTGCTCAAATCATTTAGGCCACAGGAAAATAGAATGATTCAACTTCCTCAATGGTCCGTTTGCTGGGGTTTCCTTCAAAGTTAACTGGAATCAATAGTTAGAATTATGAGAGATTCTGACATTTTTGACATTAGGTATAGAAGAATCTGAATGCAACATACTGAAAATGATAATCGATTGTTTCAGTTTGAACGAATAGTAACACTATTTAAATTAAAAATTTCTGATATGATTAAACAAAAAAAGCTTTCACTCAATATTCCATAACTGCAAATAATAAAAATGATGATAATTATGTAATATTATCTGAATCATTAATGTGAATTTCAGACTCTCAAAAAAAAGATAGAGCAGGAGTCAACAATCATTTAAAATTTTAATTTTCAATTTGGTGCTGAAAACATTAGGTGATGATATTCTAAGCGTGGAATTATATTGATGATATGAACAACAGATTAATTGAATTAAAGAGTGTTCACCAGAAATCTACTCTCTGGCTTACGTTCGAGAAGAAAGTGGATTATAATTATGATCGAACTTTTATTCAGTGAGCATAGCAATTAGCACATGAGCAAGTCATTTATTACAGTATGAAAAATGAACAAAATTTAAAACTAATAAATTGGGACAGATTATTTTCATCGGTTGCATTGCTTTTTGCAATTAGAATGATTATGAACAATGAATTGAAAAAAGGAATATTAAATCTGACAGGAAAAAGGGCATAATGAAAGGAGGATCAAGACTCCCGCCGCTTGCGGCCGGGGTGGCGCTAGTACACCGGAAAATCGAAATATAAGTGGAGGGGGAAGGCGCTTTGGAATAAGTATAGTGGTAGTGGCCATTTCACGCATTCGTCTTGGCACGTATCACTACCGCGATACATGATAGGGCACAACATTTCAGGAATATTCGTTGCTCCACTACACTCACAGATTTTTTCGATTCCGCCATCGTAAATACTGAAACGTAATTAAAACGAAAAGTATATGACACTGCTATACTGAATGAGCAATACTAACATGTTACTATTTTTTTTATCAGATGGCGCAATACCATACCAGCTGGAGAGAAAAAGGTGACACCAGAAGTGGGACGACCTAATATATGGCTGATGCATTCAGTTGAGACGACTAAATCGATGGTTTTAGCTATGCACGTAGTTACAAAAATAACGATACTAGATTGGTCGAAAATGTAACGATAGCGCCATCATTTAAACAGTGACATAGGAACGAAACCGAAGTTGTAACTAGAAAGTCAGGTGTTGTAAATGAAAAGTGCCACATTATGCACAAAAATCTGTAAAGGAAAAGGGACTGTTGCAAGCAAGCGTTTTAAAAATATTTTGTCTTTTGCATTCCTTTCTTTGTCTTTCAATCCATAGATGGAATGATTTGGTGGATGGAAATTGCAGATCAAATCGGTAGAAACTACCGTAAGGAAGTGGTGTAAATAATAATTCAATTAAATGAATTATATTACTGTGTAGAACGTTAATTGATTGAAATCGTTGAATTTTTGGCTATGATTGGCTTCATTCGAGAAGAGATAAACATGTGAGTGCATCCGTCAAGTCTGTATACGAAGAATTACCTTTGAATTTTAAATCCTTTCTTGTATTCTCCCTCGGAAAGTCCAGTCCATAACAAAACAAAAATGAGCCCAACCGGAGCTCTCTAACTCTATCATTGGCGGAGATATCGAAGATTGTTTTTTTTTCTTTCTGAAAATTTTTTCTTTCAATTCTAATTACGAGTCGCTATTAACAACAAAAAAAATATTGAAACATATAGAATATGTAAAAAATTTTCAAAACTCTACGAAAAAAATTTCGGTTTCTATATATCCAGGTATTTTGGCATATGAAACTCAAAAAGATCAGTTCGATGTTCTATTTCAGGTCATTCCCCTTTTTTCTCAATTTTTCCTTCTTTTGTTCAGAATTTGAGGAACTTTCCACATTTTTCTATGTCTTTATTTTTGGTATTGTGACAAACTCAGGGGTGCAATGCTGAGATCAAGAAAACTTCATTCTTCCAGAAAATGAGTTTTTCATTCAAATATCTCAGCATCCAAGAGAGATAACGAAATTTCACATTTTGTTTCACTAGTCTACCGCTGACTTGAGTTTTTTAATTTGTTATGACATTCAGCAGATCGAATTTTTCATGGTAATGCTAAGAAAATCAGAATGATAATGACAGTCTATTTTTCTGGATTCCATTCATTATTCGGAATAGATAAAGGTTACTGAGGCTGAATGGAATAAGAAAGCCGAAGAAAACACGACCATAATTGACTGGTTAGCACAATTTAGAGAGCTAAATGCCAAACGTTGACGCGGGCATATCAATTAGAAGGGTCTAACGAGGAAAACGATTAGAGTCATCGGAATGGTCAAACAGCTTTGAAACAATTTTACGAACGAATCTAGAGGAACTTTGGGGTTCAGGGTCAAATGATACTGAGGGTCGAACGGAATAGACTGCAGTAATCTGAAAGGGTGATAAGGGGAGATGTAATCCAACTGAGAGTCAAACTATCTCATACAAGAGCCAAACGAAGAAACACAACATCAGAAAATACCGGGAGAGACGAGCGGAGTGGTGAGATGGGTCAAACAATAATGAGGTCGTTAAAAAGTACAGAAGAGGGATGCAAAAAAACCATTTACAAGAGTAGGAGAACAATAAGATTTAAAGGGGAATGTAGAGCTCAGTTCTCCGTTTGACCCTCTCAGATCCTTACGATTGTCCTACTTGCCTTTCACTTGTTCTTCATGATACTTCAATCCTTGGTTCAATCCCATCTCCTGCCTGCCCCTTTCTAATAACTCCGCTCCAGCCTATTGAATTCCAAACATCTCTAAAAGTGGTTTGACCATTAAAAATGCATTAGCTTCTGGTTACTCCACTCATCTCTCCTGCTGGATCTTTCTAATCAAGGATCGGCTATAATCATTACTTCGGTAATATTTTCTGCTCTAATTACAATTATATTTTCAGCCTGAAAACTGAGATACCTCATTTCTTCATTACTCCATCAATCAGTAATGATGATTGAAAACAGTGTAATAATGAAGTAATCATTAATTGCAATCGAAAGCCGTGCCATTGATAATGTATCGGTAATGAGAAACAGAAATTTATTAATTAACTTTTCATCCATATGAATAATAAACTGTGAACTTCCTCCATTGATTATTAGTGACGCTGATGGATTACTGGATTACTGAAAAATCATAAATCATATTTGAGATTAGCCCCATCGTTTCGCTAATTATCAATGTGAAAGAGATATTTCTCAGGTATTCGTACAATCATTCATTGCATTACTCCTATTCGATTTTTGAATTAATGATTAATTGAGAGTTATGGTAATCCATTTTTGAGATCATTTTTCAATGCTATTCAAGAATATTCCATTACTCAATCGATGCTCAATTTCAAGTATTCATTATTTGATTATCTGCTCAATTGTTCAACAACATCTGAAATTTTTTCATTGTCTAATTAAGTTGTAATGCAATGCAATAATTACTTCATTACTTTATCAATTTATAATTGTAATCAAGAATCACCTGATTGACCGGTCAATGATTAATCGGCAATTAATATGATTCATGTACAGAAAAAAAGTGAATTAGCTTTAAAAAAAGGTTGCTAAATTTTAGAAGCCGTGGTTTCTAACTTTCACTTTTCAAAAATCTATAAACTTTTTTCTCAGTTTTCGAAAAAAAATCGTTTGAATTTAATGATCAACATTGTGATTAATTTTACACTAAAATGTACTTAATTTTAGAAAAAGAGGGGGTTTTATGAACACCGAGAATCTAGTGCACCCTCCCCCCAGCCGTAGACGACTTAGTTAGTTGGTGAGTTTTGAAAGAATCCCCTATAGAAAAATCCGTGTCCGTAACCGAGGGTTACTCATTGGTTTTTGCGTCAATTCTCGGCTTCCTCCTCGACGTAGCACACACATGATATACTCATTCGAAAGTTTATTAAATAAGCTTCAAATTGATGTCTAATTCATCCAAATTCGACAATTTTTCATTAACTTACAAGAGTTTTAGGCAAAAAATGAATTTTTATGGTTTACTTGAAAANCTCGACGTAGCACACACATGATATACTCATTCGAAAGTTTATTAAATAAGCTTCAAATTGATGTCTAATTCATCCAAATTCGACAATTTTTCATTAACTTACAAGAGTTTTAGGCAAAAAATGAATTTTTATGGTTTACTTGAAAAATTAATTTTGGATGGATTTTTTGGTACTTCTAAATAGACTAGACGGGAATATTCATACATCTCTTTAAAGGGAATTTTATGCCCTTTAAAATGATGTATGATAAATGTAATTTGCTCTAATTTTCATCGAGTTATTGTAGATTGTTTCCATTTTTTCCGTAATGTCACACCTCAATAATGACAGTTTTTACTATTTATCGAAGCCTTAGACTTGACCAACGGGGATTTATCATATGTCAATTTGAAGGTCTCATCGAGATCTTCAAATTGATATCGTATATTATCTGCCCTATCACTTAAATTAATTGTTATAAGCTATAATATACCGATTTTAGCATATCACACTCTGAAAATTCCGTGTTTTTCCTCTTAAATAGCAAGATTTGCTTGGTTTGTGTTGGAATCTGTGAAGATATCTCATTCTTAGCTAAAAATATATCAAATTATCTTGGAATTGATACTTGATTTATCCAATTATCTCCATTTGTCATCGACTTTTGAGAGTTTTTATACGACAATTGAATTTCTATGGTTTACTCTAAGAATTCACTTCCGTTGGGGATTTTGGGACTTCTGTGTGGACTGGATGGGAATCTCCGTATATAATTTTGAAGGGCGTTTTATATTCTTTAAAATGGTGTATGATAAATGTCATTTACTCGAATTTTCATTGAGTTATTGCAGATTATTTCCATTTTTTACGTTATGTCACACCTTAAAAATGACAGTTTTTACCATTTATCGAGGCCTTAGACTTGACCAATTTGAAGGTCTCATCGAGATCTTCAAATTGATACTCTACATTATCTGCTCCATCACTTAAATCAATTGTTATAAGCGATAATGTAGCGATTTTAGCATGTCACATTTTGAAAATTCTGTGTTTTTCCTCCTAAATAGCAAGAATTGCTTGGTTTCTATTAGAATATATGGAGATATCCCATACCTAGGTAAAAATATATGAAATCACCTACGAATTGACCCCTGATTTATTCAATTATCTTTAATTTTCATTAACTTATGAAAGGTTCTATCCAAAGAATGAAATTTTACGATTTTAATGTAAATTCAGCCTGGATTGGTTTTTTTTGCAACTATCGGTCGAGCCAGTTAAACAATTCATATACCATCCCAAAGAATATTTATCGTTCTTTGAAATGATGCATAACAATTCTGATTGAATGGAATTCATATCCATTACTGCAGATTGTTTCTATTCTTTGTTATATCACACGTAAAAAATTACAGTTTTTACCGTTTATCTAGGGTTCAGATTTGACTAGAGAGGATATGTCACATGTCCACTTGAAGGTCTCATCGAGATCTTCATATTGATACTTTATATTATCCATTCGATTCACTACATGAATTGTTATAAACGATGATGTAACGATTTTAGCATGTCACGTGTTGAAAAGTGCCAATTTCTTCCTCTCAATGACGAGACTTTCTCGGTTTCTGTCCGAATCTATAGAGAAATTTCATACTAAGCTGCAAATACATTGAATTACTTCAGCCTGATTCATTCATTTATCTGCAATTTCCATTCATTTATAAAAGATCCTATTCAGAACATAAATTTCCATAATTTTATCGTAAAGTCAGTTTGGATTGGATTTTCTGAAGCGAATGAAACTCATCATATACCATTTTGAAGGGTATTTATTTTTCTTCAAAATGATGCATAATATTTCTGATTCCCAATAGGGCAATTCGTAATCGTGACGTTGGTCCTTTTTCGGGTTTGCATGCTAATGCCGTTCTCCCTTTTTGATAAACCATATATATTTTATACTCAAATTGATAAGGGAATTATTGGATTCTGGTCATTTCTCATTCTCACTATGGAACTTATAGGCAAAGAATTGTTATTTTTCTTCATTTTTTTCTTTTATTGCAAGAAAATTGTGTTTTCGCGTCTAACTTGAAAATTTAACTTTGGCTGGATTTTTCTATTTCTTTGAGTTGAATCAGCGGGGAAGTTAGCATATCATCTTGAAGGGTATAATTGGTTCTTCAAATTGTGATGTATAGAATACGATTTGATTGAATTTTCAGGAATTCATTGGAGATTGTTGCTGTTTCGAAGCTCATGTCACACCCCAAAATTCGGCCTTTTCATTCATTTTTGGACCTTTTTACTTGGCCAATGTAGATTTATTTCACACCAATTTGAAGATCTCAATGACATCTTCAAAATTACGTACGATTTTTCTTCATTCCGTCCACTTGATCCATTGTTGTAGGTAATTATGTTTCGAATTTGGCATGTCACAAATTGAAAATTTCACATTTTCTCATCGTTTTGTCCTGAATTATTATTTTCTGACTTGATTATCAGTAGAAATCGCATATCAGTTGTGAAGCTCATTTTTCGCAGACTCATGAGATTTTTTGGCAAACATTTATTCCTCCATGGGTTATTCGAAAATTCAAATTGCGATGGGTTTTTGTAGCGCTTTGAGTCGAATCAGCGAAGAAATTAATAGGTCATCCTTAGAGGACATTTTTCGTTCTTCCAATTATGATGATGCGGGTTGTATGCTATGTGGTGTGTGTCAGATATTGTAAGTCACAAATTGGAAAGTTGTTATTTCAGTGTTTTGTCCCGAGCTGGTGTCTTTCTCGTAGAAAAACTCGTAGAAATTCTATGTCCGACATGAAGCTCATTGAATAAACTCAAAATTGAGAGATTAACCACTTTATTTCAGCCATTTTTCGCAGACTTATAAAGGTTTTAGGCGAAAATTGCTACTTCTATTTAAAAAAAAATCACTACGACTTGTTTGGATATACTCAATCCAAATTAATGAAATCTGCTTGGTATGATGCTTGATTTAATTAAATCTTAATCGGTTCGATTAAGGGCTTAATATTCGATTTGAATCAAGAATGTTTTTCTGTGTATAGACATTACGTTGGTTCTATTCGCTGGGAACATTGAAATTTTGATGTAGTTTCTTATTGGTGCAGTTGTCAAGTGACTTCGATCAGTCGATGCAATCAANAACTTCGATCAGTCGATGCAATCAACAATTTGACTCAAGAATTCGAGATTGAAGAACATACAAATATTTGCATCAGTTCTTTAGTGACGAATTCAGTATCAGAACCATGCAGCCTAACTAGCGCGCGCAAAGCGCGTGTCTTGCCTAGTATCTCTAAAACTAAGGGAGACTGCGAATTTTTACTAAAAAGTTGGGCTGAGGGAGCGGTTGTACATCAAGAATTCAATACAGCTTCCCTAATATTTCTTCCTTAATATCATTACTCATTACTCACGTAAATATCTATAGTGAAGACTTGGTTGAAAATTATCAGAGGAAATGATAAGTTCAGACCTTGCTTCAGCTACGAATAAAATTATGTGAATCATTAGAACAGCAAGTACTCCTTGAGAGAATAATGGTCAATATCATATTTCCGTTAACCATGATTCAAGTATTCCCTAAATTTCAAGGACAATTATTCGTTAACTAAGCAACTAATTTATCACCGATCCAGTTATTGATTAGCCATGTAAACCATCGAAAATTAATTGACCTACTGATATTTCCATTAATTGAAAAATTTTGGTTCGTCTTTTTTCAATATTGAGTAATAAAGTAACGATAGTTTCACATTACCATAGAAACCGATTTTTTTTCTCTTGTATAAAATGGATCGCAGTCTTCCATAAAATTCAACATTTCAATAAATTAACGTTGTACACCTTTAATTTAATGAATTTAATTGAATCAACATTTATTCCACTCTCTTGCGATAATCTGTACTCATTGTATGGCCATTTCTCCTCCATCATATCATTCCACCAACACTGAAAGAAAAGGGAAAAAGTGGAAAAGGAAAAATATTCGTTTAACAAAGAACTATTGCAAAGAACTTATTACCCTTTGGTGGAGATATTACCAATTGGCGATATTCCCAGCTTACCCTGAAAATTTCATATTTTTTAACAATGAGCATCTTGAGTAATTGGAGAGTGGAAAAAAATCATTCGACGATAACGGCCTCAAAACACACCTAAATGGACTTTAACTGGTTTCCTTTTGAACCCTTTTTTAAATGTCTATCAAAAATGTGTGGAGACCGGAATTCAATTCCCAACCACGAAATCAAGATATCTCATATTATGGCAAGCTATCAATATTTACTTTAAAAAAATAAAAAATGTAGAACTCAGTGGAAAAATTTTGAATTCATGTGAAAATTTAGGGATAAGTTTGTCTTATATAGCCCTCTTCGGGAAAAATTGCCAACTCAATGGGAAACTCTCACTTTTGTCGATTTCCTACTTGAAATGGAATTGCGCGAACTCGAGCGCTTACGCGACATAATCGTTTGTTTGCAGGAAAAATTCGCAAAAATACCCCAATCCTTTTTAGACTCCGGGATAATTGTAGGAATATCCTTTTTTCTGGTGAAAACTTGTGTTTGGAATGCCAATAAACAAAAATGACTGAATACGATAATTTTATTGGAGTATATTGGTTTTCCCTCAACTGACGTTAATTCTCTACATTTTACTTCAAGGAAAAGGCCAGGTCAGCATCGGGTTAATCCTCGGGCATTGTTCGTGATGTGCCTGATCAGCAGGTTGAAGTTGTTCGCCCTTGTATACTACTCCAGTATTTCACAGAGGAGACAACGACTAAGATGAGGGAGAAAAAAAAGAGCAAAAAAAATTACGTGAAGATAGGGAAGACCGCAGCCACGTGTCTCGTGTAAAAGCATAGTCGATGAGAAACCCCTATCAAATATCTTGACGAGTGAGTGCGCACAGCCAAGCATACTCTTGATCTCGATTCGCATTCGATAAAAATCGATAACGATGTTAGAGGAAGAAGTTTAACAAGAGGTAAAAAGAAACGGCGGTGGAACAAAAACAGAATAGATGAATTAAATAATCCTTAAGCAGCAAAATACGTTAATGATGACTGCAATCGCATCTGACTTGCTCAATCCGAAATGCTGATAGTATGCTATGCAAATCTGCTATACAAGAATCAGAAATCCAGTTCTAGACGTGGTCGTAAATGAAGATACCCCCGTCGAAAAATATACAGTGTTTCCTAATTACTAATAAACCACTCGTCCAGTGATAGATTGGGGTCCGCTGAATACGGGAAAAAAAATTAAAACTTTAAACTATTGACGTTTACTATCGACCAATTAGGAACGCGTATTTTGTCGCAACAGAGTGAGTAGAGAGTAGAGTAGAGTAAGTGACAACAGCGAATCGGATTATGAAGAGAGGCTGATGATGTGAAGGTAGGTGTATTGCTGGCAATGTAACTAGATGATAGAGGGCGCGTTCTCATGTAATTGAGCGATGGGATTTTTTGAACCCTCAAAAATGCAAACTGAATTCAATCTTCCACGGCTATGTGCACAATGAATCCAATATTTTACATAAATTAAAATTTGACTTGTTACTTATTTAAACACTCAAATCGATACGCACAATCACCTAAAATCTGATCCTTATGATATTTTACTTTTTATCAAACGGAATATTTCTCAATAGTAATCCAGGTATCGAGTCAAGATTCAGAGAACACCAAACTGCGTTTTGCTTTGAATTGCTAGTACTAGAATGGATACTTAAATCAATACTTGAGTCAATGCTTGTATCAATACTGGAATCAATGCCCAGAACAACACTTCCCGTGGTACATAATGTGTATTGATTGAAGTATTGATTCGAGTATTGATTCAATTATTGAATCTAATTTTTGAATTAGCAATTATTACTAATACTATAATTAATACTTGAATCGGTACTTGAATCAATGCACATTATATACCACTGGAAGTATTACTCTGGGTATTGATTCCAGTATTGATTCAAGTATCAATTCTAGTATTAGCAATTTAAGGCGAAACGCAGTTTGGTGTATTCTGATACTTGAATCGATATGCGAATTAATACTCCCGGTGGCACATGAATGCACTCAAGAATCGATACCTGGATTAATATTGAGGAATATTCTATTTAAAAAGAACATTAATATCATAGGTATCGGATTTTAGGTGATTGTGGGTATCGATTTGAGTATTTGAATGAATAATATTAGGTGTATAACTTAAACTTTCCCTTTTTTGGTCAAAAAATTTTTTATATTATAAAATATATAAATACTAGAAGAATCGTCGAAATATCGTCCATCGTTTTCGATGACCTTGCGCCATCGATCGGGCACCATACAAATGCCATCGCGAAAAAAACTTGCAGGCTTTGAGGCGATGAAGTCATCGACGAATTTCCGTACATCATTCAGAGTTTGGAAGCGGCTTCTCTCCAAGGGGTGCTGCATGGACCGGAACAGATGGTAATCAGAAGGGGCCAAGTCCGGTGAATAAGCCGCGTGCGGGACAACCTCCCAGCCCAAGCTTAAAATTGTTTTTTGAGTCGCGCGAGCAACATGAGGTCGAGCGTTGTCATGGAGCAGCATGACTTTCCGGCTCCCTTGCCCAGTAAACGGCCTCTTCTCATCAAGTACCTCGCTCAATTTGTTTAATTGTCGAGTATAGCGTTCTGCAGTAACTGTCTGACCCGTTTCCAAAAGTTTTTAATAGAGTACACCCTTCATATCCCACTAGATGTAGAGGAGAACCTTCTTCATGTGAATTTTTTGTTGGGAAGTGGATGCTGATGGTGGTCCAGGATTCACCCATGACTTTTTCCGTGTGAGATTAGCAAAAAATATATATTTTTCATCTCCTGTCACAATTTTTGACAAAAAATCTTTCTTCTGGCACTTGGCGAGCAACGAAAGGTACGTGTTCATGCGTTGGCCGAAGTTATGTTCAGTCAGTTCGTGTGGAACCCATCTTCCTTTCGTATTTTTCTCATTGCGTGTAATCGTTTCGACACTGTTCCTTCAGCAACTCCTGGTTGAGCTGCGAGCTCTTTTTGAGTTTGCGTTGAGTCTCTGTCGAGTAATTCTTGCAATTCAGCATCTTCAAATTTCACAGGCTGTCCAGGGCGTTCCCGGTCACTGAGATCAAAATCACTATCTTTAAAGCGTCTATGCCAATATTTACACGTATCATAGGACACAATATTACTTCCGAGAGTAGAACAAATCGAATGGTGGGCTTCAATGCCTTTTTTTCCTTATTGGAACTCGTAGAGAATACAGTGCCTAATGTGCTGCGTATCGGTCGCCATTGTATATACTACTGTTTTGTGAAGTTATACAGCTCTCCCAGATATGATATATAGCGTATTAAAAACAGTAAGGTCCACTCTTCAAAATCGCCAACGGGCGCATAAATATTCAAATTTTAAATAAGACACTGCACTCGATGAAAAAAAGGGAAAGATTAAGTTATACACCTAATAAGTCAAATTGTAATTTATGTAATGCATAGGATTCCTTGTACACAGAGCCGCGGAAGATTGAATTCAGTTTACAGTTTTGAGAGTTCAAAAAATCACATAGCTCAATCACATGAAAACTTGCCCTCTATCATCTAGTGACATTGCCAGCAATGCACCTACCTTCACATCTGCAGCCTCTCTTCATAACCCGATGCGCTGTTGTTACCTACTCTACTCACCTCTACCCACTCTGTCGCGACAAAATATGCGCATCCCAATTGGTCGGTAGTAAACGACAATAGTTTAAAAACTATTAAAATAATAATTTTTTTTACATTTTTCCCATATTCAGGGAACCCCAGCCTATCACTGGACGGGAGGTTTATTAATAATTTAGAAACATCCTGTATATGTGGAAAATATGAGAGTCCTATGTAATCCATAAATGTCGTTCATGAGGGAATATATGCCAAAGTATAGGACATGTATGTCGGTATAGGTGAAAGTATGGTAAATTGGCCCATGGTTTTATATTAATTATAGATGAAGAATTATATCCGATTTCACATAGGAAGAGTACATGACTCATGCATCCAATACCTATTTTTTCATACATTTCACTCTATATAAGGCCATATGCGTGAAAACATATATAACAATATATATGATGAGTATATGGGTCATATATGAGGCATCCCACACTATTTCAACCGGCCAAAAATTGTTTTTGCTCAATTTTGGATATATTGTGGAAGAGGTTCAGAAATGTCTGTAAACGCGAGGAAAAAATAATTGTTTAGAACATCATAACTCGACAAATATTGGTTGTATCGAAAAAATGATAAAGTATTTTTTTATTACCGAAATGTGGTAAATATTTCAGTTTTACACATTTCTGTTAACATCCCATAAAATACATGCATCTCGTCTATTGGAAAAATTGGCTCTGGAGCTACACATTGATGAGAGCGATAATCAAATAGAATCGTATCGGCTCTCACCATCGACAACATAAAAGGGTCCGACGTCAACGCTTCCTATTGAGGCAAGAATGATTGTAACCTCCTGGCAACCTCGCTTACATTTAGTGTCTCGTTTGACGAAAATTCTTGTTCTGACGCCCCTCCTTCTGAGTGTTCTGATGGCTTGATGACGAAGCCATCCTGGTGGGGTACTTGGAGTTTAAACTCCTAGCTGATGTTTTTTTTCTATCCTGACGTAGGCTCCTTGCTCCATTGGCAGTATAATCTGAATGAGGCTTTTGAGGCGGTGGTGATGGCTTGGTGATTACCTTAGACAACTTTTCCACCGTCTCTGCTGTCTTTAGAGCATTTGTAAACGCTGTTCCAAACAACCATTCTTGTTGTTCTGATCGATTTTTTTTTCAGCCCAGCTTGTCGTTCTGATCGATTTTTTTTTAACCAGTGGGTTTAGCGTTGGTATGATGATGGAATGCCTGCTCGAGGAGACCCTGGTCCCTGATCTCTGATGGAGATTTGCCAGTATCCAACTGGAGTCATTCAGTGCAGATATCATCTGCGTGTAATTTACATCAATTACTGGTCTTTTACAGGATTCTTTGGCTGCTAGTGCCACCTGTATGCCAGTGGCTAGCGCTGTCTTTACTGGTGCTAATTGATTTTGACCGTAAGACAGGTACTCATCTTTCTTCAATGCAACTGCATACAGGACTCCTTTAATTTTATCCCTGGAGGCTTCAGAGTTGAACAGTTTTTGGGGGGAGGATATTTCTTCAACAACTCATCATAAATTTCTTTCTTCAATCGTTCTTGTAGAATTATCGACCAGCTTGCTTCAATTGCTGAGTGGATTTCTGGGCCGCTCTCAGTTTGCTTCGAAGGAATTTCATCCAGAAGGCTCAACAAATCCTCAGACAATGTTTGATCGGTGGCCTTGGAGGCTTCCGTGATATCAGCATCCACCTGCTGAACTGATATACTCGAAATGTGCATTTCAGCATTTACTATCTGAAATTGTGGATTTCGACTGGGTCCTTTATTTGAGTTACCTGAATTATCATCCCAACTTTAGGGTTGGGTGTCTCTTGTATTATTCTTGTGCTCAGGTGTGAGGCAGGGCGACTCGGATCTCGAGAGCTCTTTACTCTATTGACTTGAACTCGACCGGGGCCAGTTGAGACACCTGAGGCATCGTGCCTCTTGGGAAACGCTCAACGCCCTATTGCTATTTAGGCACATGGCAACTCTTCCGTTTTTCATGAAGGGAATACGAGGATCTGGAGCTATCGGAAAATTCTGAATACTATCGTGATGGAGATCGTGACCTCCTTGTGCGTTTGCCTGGCCGTGATTGGCTGGACTTGAGTTCATTCTCTAAATGACGAATCTTCTTGAGAATATCGTTGGAATCCTTCTCATTCCCACAGTGTCTCTTTTTGTGGTGTCGACCACTCCTATCTGGCGAACTCATGATGATGATTAAATATACTATATTTTAATTTTTTTTATTGCCAATGTTTTCAACAAATATTTACTGAGCTGCTGGAGACCGCACGGAAAAACATAATGAAGTTAGAGCGCCACAATACCGACTGGATATTACAGGAAGCACCATAAGTCAAAATTGTGAATTTTAAGCTTGGGAAGTCTGTGAGACTTGCGTAGAAAAGTGTTATTCTCATATTTGATTTCGAGGACGAGGCAGAGAAGTATAATGATTAGCTGATTTGACAAAGAATGCTCCATATATATCTGCTACCTATATTTCCATCTCAGTTGAACAGGAGATGTCATGAATAATATTCATCAAGACTAAAGTTCGTAGAACAGGGAGTGAAATTACCAATTTTGAGTTTTGATCAAGTGGCACAGAATGCGGATGATAAAATGAAAGGCAAATGCCATGGAAAATTACTACCAAACACGGTACGTGCCACCTGCCGCGTTTTGCGTGGACCCTGTCACTGCGGTAAAACGAATGCATTATTGGCGCTCATCATACATCTGAATGGCTCAAGATTTGAAAATGTTTACGTGTATTTAAAATCCGTGAATCAACCAAAACACGAGTGTTTTTAAAAAGTTCTCGAAACAACGAGCACAATCAGATATTTTTCATTCAACGAACATGAAAACGTGATGAAACCGGAAGATGCGCATACCAATTCCATCTTCACCTCTAATGATGTTGCTTGTAAAAACAAGATGAGATACGCACTTTCTTTTATATGGGGCGACACCAGTGATGCCAGACGCGAGTCCCACAGCCCCCTCACTCCGCACCTGAGTACTACTGCGCAGCATTTAGGGCGCCGAACGCTTGGCGCTCTGTTCAAATCGTGAGAATTCGATCGACAACGCCATGACCTATTATTCCATTTGGTTCGTGTTTTGTGTGTGAAATAAACTTAATAATTGTCAGACGATATAATAATAGGACTTCATATGATCAAGAGAGCAAGGGTTACATGTCACATTGGGTCTAATTTCATGAGGGTCAAACATCATAAGAGTCACAAAGGGGAGGGTTAAATTTTGCAAGGGTCACGAGGGTCCCAAAGGGGTGGTCAAATTTCACGAGAGTCAAATATCACGAGGGTCACAAGGGGATAGTCAAATTTTACAAGGGTCACAAGGATCCCAAAGGGGTGGTCAAATTTCACGAGAGTCAAATGTCACGAGGGTCACAAGGGGAGAGCCAAATTTTACAAGGCTCACGTGGGTCCCAAAGGGGTGGCTAAATTTCCCGAAAGTCAAATCTCACGAGGGTCACAAGGGGATAGTCAAATTTTTCAAGGGTCACCAGGGTCCCAAGGGGGTGGTCAAATTTCACGAGAATCAAATGTCACCAGGGGCACAAGGGGAACGTCAAAGTTCACAAGGGTCATGAGGGTCACAAAAAGATGGTCAAATTTCACGAGAGTCAAATGTCACGAAGGTCACAATAGAGCAATTCATTTTCACAACAGGCGAATGTCGCGACGGCCATTTTCCACGAAAGTCGAACGTCACAAGGGGATAAGCAAATGAGATAATTGTACAAGGGTCAAACATCATAAGGGTCAAATAAAAAAAAAACAAAAAAATAACAAATAATTTGTTTCCAAAGGAACCATTTTCAATTTGAAATTTTTTTTTCAAAATTTGAAACGCGATATGGATTTGTATTCTCAGTAAACATTCAAAATTGAATGGATCGTGGAAGGGGAACCGACCACAAGCGCCATTCTGTTTGAAATTCAAACGATATTGCGTATGAAATCTTGAAGCGGAATAGTTGCAGGGAGATAGGAGGAAGGAAAAGTCCAATTATAATAATAGCTTGATTGAATTTTCTACGTTTTAATCACTTGGGGCCCTGAAAAGGGCCAACCGGCCGTGAAAACAACCATTTTCTACAACAAAAACTACAACAAAAAAACAATTATTTCAAGAATTAAAAATGCCTCAATCTATTCTTACAGAAAGTAAAACGACATAAGTGAATGGAAACATCATTCGATGTTGATAATCAATATACAAAACGAAACCGTGATGATGGCTCAAAAGTGTCAACTTACTACCAGAAACAAATTGGATATTAACGGAAAAATGTTGGGGAAGACCGTTCAATTCAGTGAAATTTACTTCGAGTACAAATTATCTGAATTATGCCGATCCAGGTGACTTTTCTGCACTTGGAAAGTTCTACAATTAATATTATGACACTGATAAGAGGATCGTCCCTGACAAATAGCATTCACACATTCAGTACCGAGTTTATTACGCTTCTTAATTTTAATATCCGTTACGATTGAAAAGATACGTTCCGCTTCTGCATTGGAATGAGGCAAACAAAGAACGATTCTTATAAGTTTGCTTAAATTAGGAAAAATCAATTGATCAGAAAAATCTTTCAAGTTACAAACATCGCTCCGAAAATCATCTACGGGCTGAGAAAGCGCGTTTTCTTTACAGAACTGTAGAAATGAATTAGGCAACTGATGTCACTCTAATGCTAATTCAGTTTCATCAAAATTATCAAAATGAGAAGCAAGTTCAAAAATTACCGAAGAAGGAATTCGCTTTCGGGATTTAGAAATTTCAAATTCTTAATGATTTTATGATTGTATGGTAAACGTTTCCTCATTTCAACTGTCGCGACAATATAGAATTGTAAACAACGTTTACGAAAATCTTCAGCAATCAGGGCAGGAAAGATACTAACACGTTTCATGCATTCTGGACAAAGGCTAATATCATCCAGCTTCAAGTGGTGATATGGATAATCAACATTAATTGAAGTTGTAAAAAGATTGTCAATGATATTTCTTTTCAGGAAATTCTGTGCAAGAGTACGAATCAATTTTTCACTGTTTTCAGCCAATTTATGCAACATCACTTTACGTGATTGAAAGAGAGCATTAAATTGATTGAAAAAATTTAAAGAATATTTCGAAAAAAGAAAGTACGCTTTTGTGTAATCGTCGCTCATGGACTCGGAAATCATCTTCGCGGTAGTATCATTTTCTTCTAATACAACTCCCTGAAAAAATAATTTTGAAGCATCCCAATTACATAAAATACGCGTGACACATTGATGAAGATATAACCATCTTGTGTTGGATAAACTCAAAATTTTTAATTGTTCTTGTTCAAAAATGTTTGATATTCTTGTAAAATCGCACAACGCTTTGCACTATTGCAAAAATACCTCGATACACCTCTCATCAATTCTTCAGGTTCTTTGGGCAATTTTGCGCATGCCTTTGACGCAACAATAGCAGACGAATAACAAATGCAACTCATAACCACAAGTCCCGGTACTTCTAATTTTAATCTACTTGCAAAGGAATTCTGTTCACCCAGCGTTACATTAGCATTATCCGAGGCCAAACCTTTGATATTTGCTATTGGAATTCCCTTATCGTCTAATGATTGTTTAAAAGAAATGTCAATTTTTTCAGCAGAACCTTCAGTTGCATCTAATTCAATCAAGTCTAATAATTCTGTTTTTACTTTATTATCTACGGGGGAAACATAACGTGCGAGAACACAAAGAATTTCCGTCTTCGAGATATCAGTCGTTTTATCTACTAGAATCAAAAATTCATTCTCTTTTAAAATTTCAAAAAGAGTGTCATTAGCGACACGAGCAAGAACATTTTTTATTACACTTGTGCGCTTGGTACGCCCCAGAGACAAATCACTGGAAATTTTACTATCTGGAAATGCTCTTTTGAGAACCGGATTTAAATCATCTATCGAACTAATGGCTACATTGTTTTCTGCAATGTAATTGGATAGAAGAATTTCCGCAGTCTTTACCGATTTGTCGTGTTCTGACATTGTACTACCCGAACTAGTCTGAGCCCCGGGCTCACTGACAGTTTTGTGCTACTGGATGATGATTGGCTTGATGAAATTTTCGCGATGTCTCTCAGAATTTGCATGTCTCAGTACCTCTGTTTTTCCGGCAACAATCGCTGTATTACATGCAGAACAAAAAGCCCTAAATGTATCAACTTCAACGCTTTTGAGCCAGCCACTACACTCTGAGAAATTTTTCCACGATTCTTGGAATACTTTCTTCCTTTTTGCTGCTGGAACACCGATTTCCACTGTTTTTTGGTTGTTTTCCCTTTTGGAGCTGCTTCCTCCGACCATTTTCAACAAATTGCACTGATAATTGCACTTAAATTGCACTTCACACACGATAAATACCAAATCATGGCTTTACACCTAATGACCTTTCGTCCTATAACCAACTGGGATCGCGATTTTGTTTTGTTTCTCATCGTGTTTACATGCATCAATCGGTGTCTCAATATATATATATATATCCCACGCGTGGGATTTTGCTCGCATCTGGCATCACTGGGCGACACCGAAATGTTGATTGCTCTTATCTATGTCAAACATATACGCTGTAACATGTTATTTTTCGACCGTTCGACGGTAAAGGTGTCGTCCAAACGAGAAGTCACCCTAGCGGAGCGAGAGTCATATTTTTGTTGATTTTGGATTGTCTCTAATTTGTTTTGATTTATATCGAGCCATTTTTCGTCGCTCACCGGTTCATCGTGGGACGTTTGGGACCTCTGGAGGACTGGAGCTGGACAGGAAGGCCGATTTCGACTTAGAGAATCCCGGATTGGATTGGGTCCAGACGGTTTGGGACTTCGAATTCTCCCGCATTTGGAGGAGCTACCTCGGTCGCCCGTGGAATGGCGCTAGCTCGCGGAGCACGAATTTGGGAAGATCACCTGACGACTTAACGGCCAGGACTAAATTATTTCGGACCCATGGCAAAAGGGCCGAACAATTTGATAATGTGGGAAATATTATTTGAGAATTTTTGGTGGATTGAACCACATAAAATATTGTGTATTTTACCCTTGTATTTGAGAAATCTTGGGCATGGAAACCACGTGGGTTTTCCGTTTTCGGTCAATGGGAATTGAGTCAGTTGTTGCCGCCAGCCAATGGGAGAGCTGGATTTTGGCGAAATCGCGAGACGCGTGGTAGAGCGTCCCGGCAACGACACTTCTCGTTGGGACGGCACGAGGTTAGCCACGTAAAATTTTGTTGTATAAGTTTGATTTTTCCGACCGTTTGGACGCCGTGATTTCAAGGATCATGGATTGCCTCCTCTATTTTTGGGACTGGAGGATTCGATGGGGCCTGGTTCTTTTTGGGAAATTACGGTGAGCGGTGGAACATTGTTGCCTTGTTTTTGTAAATATTTGACAACAAGTAGAGTTGTCGTCGAGAGATTTAGGAATAGTTTTTGGCGATGCTTGGCATCGGGCGATTTGACGCCATTCCCAGTTTTGTACATTTTCCTCTCGATGCTTCCCCTTGTTCGGCAGATGTGATTCGTTGTTTTGGACAATTCGATATTTTATTTTTTTTGGAAGTCTTTGAATATTGTTTGGATTTGAGACTTCATTTTTGGAAATTAAACTCAGTGGATTTTTGTGACAGTTATCGACTCTCGTTTCGACTTAGTATTCTCCGGGATTTCGTGTTTTATTTTTGATACCGAAGTTCAATTGAGGGGAAAATTACTTTTGATATTTGTCGTCATTTGACGGGCTGAGTCTAGGGTTTGAGTTATTATTCGGTCGAAATATTTGATTGCGAAAATTGGGATTGTAGCGTTATTGTCGACGCTCGAATCATTGGTTTCGCCGTGTTGAACCGCTCAAGGTTACCGACACTTGTTATTGTCTCTCGAGGCAATCCCAGTTTTCGCTGGCCGAAATCATTTTCTCTCGCGAACATTATTTTGAATATTTTAGTTTTCGAGGCTCGTTTCAGTCTCAACTGCGATAATGGACTTTTTGTACTTCACTGAACATTTTCATCGGTTGACATGATTTTTGGACTCAGTTGACGAATAGGGATTAATTTGACTCAGTGATTTTATTGTTTGACAAATTGCGGTTAGGGATTTGGAATTGTATCGAGTCGTTAGAGTGTTATTTGTTTTGTTGAAATTTATGTTCCGGAGGAAATAAGGGGTTTCTAAAGACTTGATTAATTTCATTGATTTACATTATGTTTTTATTGATCTATTTTATTTATTTTGGTTATTAAAGAGATCGTTAGCCCGATTTCGGAATTTTGTTATTTTAGTTAGTCAGCCTGTTACCCAGTCATTTCAGGTATTCGTTCAGGTGGTTTTGAGAGGACCCAGACGCTTCCGCGGTTGATGCTGAGTTTGCCGGTCTCCACCTGGTTTTGCGGATTTTTTGGAATTCGATAATTTTGTACGTTTTAGACGTGCTGGCGCCCAACTTTGTTTTTGGTAAACGGGTCGCCGAGGGCAACGTATTTAGCATCGTCTCCCGTAGCGGTGCGAAAATTACGTCACAACGCTTATCCCAAAACATCTTATACGTAACAATACCAATTTGTTGATCTTATTCAAGCACGATGATAAGAATTCGGGACACATTTATGAAGATCATATTAACACTGATATGACTTACAAACAAGTCAAAGATATATGTTCTTCATGTTGGAATGTAGATTAATGTAAGTAGAGGTTCTAGGCCGAAGCTGAATAAAACGGGGTGGGGGTACCCCCTTTACCAGAGAATAGGGGTAGATTAACCCTAGTAGGGGAAAAAGCGGTGGGGGAATCTCTACTCGAAATTGAAGCTGAATCAAAAGGGGTGGGAGTACCCCGACTACCAGGGAATAGGGGAAGGGTACTCCTACTACCAGGAAAAGCGGTGGGGGAATCCCTACTCGAAATTTCTACTATGGAGGGGGTTTTAGATGAGGACATCGTGAGGAAGTGTCCGGTTTTCTCTCTCATTCTAGGGTTTTCCGCTGCGTTCGATGTTACTGTTTCTGAGCCATGAGGAGAGGGTTCAGATACGGATATCGTGGGAAAGTGTTCAATTTTTCATTCACTACAGGGTTTTCCACTGCGTTCGATGTTACTCTTATGTCAACGGGCTGGGCCAAGAAGAGGAGGTTCTGAGAAATACCTCTTGAGACCAAACAACAACTAGACCATCCCGGTTAGGACATTCAGGAAGAGGATTGGACAGCGACGTCTCTCTACGGAGCTCATGTATTTCAAAGGGGGAATAAGGTATTTTCAGAGCAGGGATCCAGTGCCTCCAACTGCTAAGTGATAGTCGTCCAGGGCATCCTGACATAAGGAACGACCGGGAGGAGAGAATCCTCCTCGGAGCTGCAGCGAGGGGTGGAGAACTTCTTACCCCCGCTATATTCGAATGTTTACAAACATTTTGCAAACATTTGACAACATTTGCAAACATTTGTAAACATTCTGCAAACATTTGCAAACATTCTGCAAACATTTGCAAACATTGGACAACATTTACAAACATATGCAAACACGTGCAAATATGTGAAAACAATGGTCGAAAATTTTTAAGATGAATCATATCGGTGAGTCACTCGAACTGATAACTGATCGATGTGCGAGGTGAGGATTTCCCGTAAGTCCTGCTGAGACTTGTACATTCGAGAAGGATGACATTATCGCGGTGGGGGGTCCCCCTTAGACCTGTTGGGACTTGTATGAAATATATTGACCGGTCAAAACTTGTATGAAATTGGATATCGGCGTCACAATCTCGGAAATTTCGAGATGGATGACGTAATCGATGAGTCATCGGTTCATGGGGTTGGGATGTCGGCTGTTCCAGTCCTGTTGAGATTTGCATGAAATAGGATACTCGATTGGTCGCGAATATTCTCGATAATTCCCGACTATTCCATGATGAATCACCCATTGGGAGTTGGAGTGGGGATAACTCGCGTACTCTGCACGATCCACACTCAATACAAAGTCAAGTTCAGTTTACTGAATCTCAACTCGTAGCGTGAAGTTTAACTCGTGTTTTTTGAAATCGTTATAATATCGTTTTCAATAGTTTGATAGTTCTTCCAAATTTGCTATTACTCAGATTGCTCGAGATCATGATCGTTTCAGACGTCCAATAAGTTCATGTGACGAAATATTGCATTGTATATTATCAAAACAACATAGACAAACTCTTTTTGAAACTCGTTTCATATAGTCCTGAGTTACGTTTTATGAGAGAAGGATGTGTATAGTAATAAGATCAGCTCAGTTCCAACGTATTGTCTCACGGAATATGATGTAGTGTCGCACGGAAGAAAATCGCTCGAAATCATGATCTTAAACGTTGAATAAGTTTTCATGAAAGAATATTGAATGCTATATTATTAGAAGTATATAGATGGAATATATTTAATACTCACTTTAAGATAACTGTATGATAATTGTAAGAAAACAAGTATGCACAAAACAATAAAAACGCTTCGTTAAATGTCGAAAAAGTTTATTTATTTATTCAAATGTATACGTTATTACCATTACCATCATTATTATGAGAAACAATCTGAGAATATATATATAATTACACAAGTGGTTCGAAATAACCCCACGGTAGAGTATCTGTTGAATGGAGTGAAATCATACTTTTATCATCTACCCAACTCAAAACCATCTTCTAGTAGCAGATTGTGTGCACCTCATATTTTTTGCTCTGGATTAAATACTGGATTCAATAGTGATAATGTGCTCATTACCAAAAAGACAATTTTTATAATCATTGAATGTGCTTTTCCTGAATGTAGCAGCTTTAACACCTTCAGGTTTCTTCTTAGCTTTCTTTCTTCCTCATCATTCACCATCCTAAATGGGTATATTTTGGTTTGTAAGCCTACAAATTCAACCGTGATTCAACCATTATTCTCATCCTTCATGAGTCCTAATAGTTTCTTGCTTGCGATCGGAATTCTATACTCATTATTCTCTTTATAGTCAGATGTATCTAACATGTGTATATCTTGTTTCATAGACTCATAGATATTTGGTACTTGAAACAGAGAAAGTAAGCTATCAGTATGAGTATATATGGATTTTCCTGAATCCCCAAATTTATACTTAACGTAGTTCTGATAGAACTAATATATAATCGTTTTTGATAAATCAAGGATCGAAAATGCGATATGGATAGGTTTCTTGAAATATACGGATGTTCCATTCATTCATTATCATCAAACAGCTATGGAAATTGGGTTTTGCTATCAATGCTTTTGCTCCATAGCGACCATTCCAATGTGTGAAGAGCTTAATATCTTTCTGTTTTTTACCATTTCCCATAGTTTTTCCGAACACAGAATTATTCATCAAATTATCAAAGTTCTTTTCGAATTCATTTTTTGAATGTTGCCTTTTCATAGGAGTCAGATCAATATAAGATTCCAACCAGGGCTTCTGATTGAATTTCAAAACACAGAAAAGTATCACATACTTTTCTTTCAGGAAGGGAGTGGTCGCTAATTTAGTATGTTTGCTCTCTGGAGGGATGAAATATTCGGGACAGAGCGGAAAATCTTTATATAGTTCATGCAATTCTTGACGATATTCCAAATCGACTTCAGGGATATATCCAAATGGGAAATCATCTGCAGCAATTAAAATGTCTACAGAACCAGTTGCAACCCATTCAAATGAATCACATGGCAAGCTGATACTCATAGCGGCCCCATATAAGTTCTTCACATCATAATACATCAAATATGATGTTTCTGACGAGGAATCATAACATTTCGCACCCATGAATGGATTATTTGTATGGGCATATCTGTTTGAACATTGTGATATTCCACCTCTAATACCTTTTTCAATGAATAATATCATTTTTTGGATCTGTAAAAAGCTCTAAATTCGCTCTGTATATTTCAGCATTGTAGCATCAAAGGCTATACGTGTTGTATAATAATGGAAAGGGTCTAATTCGTAAGTGGAAAGGCAATTACGACGGAAAATTTGAAAAGTCCCAACTAACAATAAGAGATCAGTTTGTAGGTAGAGATCTAAATACTCCCTCAATGTTTTGATATTCAATTCACTCCAAACATTAAGAGCATGTTGATCATCTTCACCAGATATCTGCTCATCAGCTAATTGAGAGCGAAACCCTTCTTTTCCAGACAATTCGTTTTCATCCAATTTACCCCAATCATCCACATGTGGACGTCCGCGAGAAAAGGGACCACTTTGTCGATATAATGTTATGTATACTCTGACAATATTGATAACATTTCGCACATTTTGAGTTCAAAATGATCTTCATGTGGACAAAAATGACGTCGTTGGAGAAGATGGAAAAAAAATTTAACATTGGTGCAAATGGCAGTTTTTTTTTTTTAAATTCCGGCCCTTTCTGCCCTCTGATTGGCTAATCGGCCCTATCCAATGCTATGCATGCGGCTGTGGATTCTACACTGCACCGCATTCGCCCTCCTATAGAACATAGGAGTAGCATGGGAAACCACAGAAAACCCATGCCGGTACAGGCGGTAACTATATTAGCGACCTCCCGCTCGGCAGAGGTTGAAAAACTCGGTTTCACGGGGAATCGAACTCACAACCTTTCGCACACTAGGCTCGCACCTAGCCGCTTCGGCCACCGACGTCTGTCAAATGGCAGTTGCCGAGACAAAAACGTGAATATCTCGAAAACTAGGGGAGGGTGGGGCAAAACGGCCCCCCTTCAATTGTCAATAACTTGTGAATGACATTGTGAAAATTCCCAGTTTCAACTTCATTTTGAAGATAATTTTTCATTCTCCAAAACGAGCTCTAACTCATCCCAATCGGATTATTGAATCGGAAAATATTGACGGTTGAAGGGGGGCCGTTTTGCCCCATCCTCCCCTACAATCCTTTTTCATGTGGACGTCTACATATATTCAAAGGGAAATACCCCCTTTCTACTAAACAGATTGGATTTAGTAGAATCAGGTTGATATTTTCTTGTTATTTCTTAATGACCGTTATCAAGATAATTCGCTAACCTCTCACGACTGCTACCCATGTGTGATGTCCAGAATTTTCATAGGAAAATTAAATGAAAAATAATATATATAGACATAATGTAAATTAATAAGCCAAATAATTGACGAAAGATTTCATCACTTAAACTGAATAAATCCAAAAACACTGGAATTGAGAGCATCAGTGATGAAATGTCTCGCTCAACATGCCCCCGTTTCTCAATATCAAAATTCGCAGACGGAGGAATGGTTGAGAATCAATGAAACAAAAACCCCAAAAACCGAGTGAAATACTTTCCTGCAGACGATGTAAAATTGGGAAAAATCATACGACATTTTCTACCAATTAAAAATTGGATCGTTGGAGCTCCCACGAGTCAAGTGGCTCATAAAAAGCAATAAAAACTCCAGAAAAATCAAAATTAATCGGTCTTGACGCAGTGACGGAGCAGTACTAATTCTGGTCGAAAAAGCTCACTTAATCGGTGGATTTTTCGATCCTTCAATACACTACAATAATTCGGAGTGTCGAAATTACACTGAATAGTTGCCGAATTAATAGTAAGCTACGAACAATTGGAATTATCCGGGAATCAAATATCCTTAACCGAGAGGGTTAACTTTTCTTGCATTTACAGAATTAGACTATTGCGAAGCGTTGTGGACAGTCTTACCCAAAACTATTAACTTCAATTTTCCTGTCAAATATTTCGAACGGAAAATAAACTATACGAGTGGAAGAAAGTATTTTTGTCAGTGTATACATGATAGCCTCTAGTGAATCTAGTTGTTGGTAAGGAAATTGCGAATTTAACCAAGGATCCATATAAAAAAATTGATACATAAATGAAACCGAACTGTGAGTAATCAAATTTTGTGAAACAATTAGAATCAAATCCTTCAGATCATTCCAAGGGTAGGAATTTCTAATTAACTACATATAAACTTCTGTAAAATGCAGACTTATGCGTTTGTAAATTGCGTAGTTCTCTAAATAATAATGAAAATCGAATTTAATTGCCAATACAACTCTAGATTTCTTGATTCATGAATATTCCTAACTAAAATCCTATCTCTAAACAAAATTCCCTTATTTCGAATATTTCTCGTCAAAATCGTGCTGCAATTCAATATTTTAATGAAAAGGTAAGCGTATGAAGCTAACTTCGTATAGTAAATTCAAATTTTGATCATTTTAGCTATCTTTTTAGTAAAACAATTGAAAAGATAGTCCTCCCACGCTGATAATTTCTCCAGACATCACCCATGAAACGGAATGATTCGTTGAATCTTAAATTTAGACAAGTCCCTGCTACCCATTTAGTGAAAGAGATATCATGTTCTTTATTAACTGGAAGAATTTGGAATAGTATGAGAATTTTGATATGCAAGATTACAATTCCTATGCGCAGCCCCGTGATATTTTTCTGTTAAATGACAGCGATAATGAACTTTATCACTTTCATTCAAAGGATTTTTACGCATGTAACATGTCACTGCTGGTCCGAAATCCTCAATTTGCTGAGTTGATAAGTTTTTCTTTTTCAGTTTGGTCTCCAAGTATTTATCAACTCTGTATGATAGCAGCTTCATCTCCGCTGATAACCACTCAATGCAATATGGACCTCGATGGGTTTTTACTTGTGATAATGAATTATCAAAAGCATATTGTACATAGGATGCGATACTGTGAGGGGTATCATGATCATTCTCTTTTGACTCTATTAAACATTCTAAATCTGCATATTTGAAATTCTTAAAGTACAAAATATTATTTTCCTCTTCAGGCAAGACCATTCGTACTTTATTCAAATTTTCCTATGACAGCTCCATAGAGATGAGTTAGCTTTTCTTCTTCTGTTATTATTACTGCATATTTTTCATTAATTTCTCTGGAAGTTAGCTTTCAGATGATTTCTTCAAATGTAACGTTTCAAATTCATTCAAGTAGGTATTAATAAAAATTTTCTACAATTACCATTTAATCGAAGTGTCGAGGGAGAGAGAGAACTGTAAAAAAGACAATCAGTTATAGAGGAGAAAGGAATAATAAGAATAATGATGATAACATTCCATTAAGTTGAAAATCTGATAAAATGAGTTGAAAATGAATCTTATTTAATGTAATAGAATCATAAACANAATCCTTCAGATCATTCCAAGGGTAGGAATTTCTAATTAACTACATATAAACTTCTGTAAAATGCAGACTTATGCGTTTGTAAATTGCGTAGTTCTCTAAATAATAATGAAAATCGAATTTAATTGCCAATACAACTCTAGATTTCTTGATTCATGAATATTCCTAACTAAAATCCTATCTCTAAACAAAATTCCCTTATTTCGAATATTTCTCGTCAAAATCGTGCTGCAATTCAATATTTTAATGAAAAGGTAAGCGTATGAAGCTAACTTCGTATAGTAAATTCAAATTTTGATCATTTTAGCTATCTTTTTAGTAAAACAATTGAAAAGATAGTCCTCCCACGCTGATAATTTCTCCAGACATCACCCATGAAACGGAATGATTCGTTGAATCTTAAATTTAGACAAGTCCCTGCTACCCATTTAGTGAAAGAGATATCATGTTCTTTATTAACTGGAAGAATTTGGAATAGTATGAGAATTTTGATATGCAAGATTACAATTCCTATGCGCAGCCCCGTGATATTTTTCTGTTAAATGACAGCGATAATGAACTTTATCACTTTCATTCAAAGGATTTTTACGCATGTAACATGTCACTGCTGGTCCGAAATCCTCAATTTGCTGAGTTGATAAGTTTTTCTTTTTCAGTTTGGTCTCCAAGTATTTATCAACTCTGTATGATAGCAGCTTCATCTCCGCTGATAACCACTCAATGCAATATGGACCTCGATGGGTTTTTACTTGTGATAATGAATTATCAAAAGCATATTGTACATAGGATGCGATACTGTGAGGGGTATCATGATCATTCTCTTTTGACTCTATTAAACATTCTAAATCTGCATATTTGAAATTCTTAAAGTACAAAATATTATTTTCCTCTTCAGGCAAGACCATTCGTACTTTATTCAAATTTTCCTATGACAGCTCCATAGAGATGAGTTAGCTTTTCTTCTTCTGTTATTATTACTGCATATTTTTCATTAATTTCTCTGGAAGTTAGCTTTCAGATGATTTCTTCAAATGTAACGTTTCAAATTCATTCAAGTAGGTATTAATAAAAATTTTCTACAATTACCATTTAATCGAAGTGTCGAGGGAGAGAGAGAACTGTAAAAAAGACAATCAGTTATAGAGGAGAAAGGAATAATAAGAATAATGATGATAACATTCCATTAAGTTGAAAATCTGATAAAATGAGTTGAAAATGAATCTTATTTAATGTAATAGAATCATAAACAATCCATTATACATGATAGAAGGAAATAATTTGCAAAATAATCATTTGGAAGCGTATTGCTAAGGGCAATTTGCCACTTGTTTCAAAGATATTATTAATTTTTTCGAAATAATCACGATATTGTTTTCGTCTTCTTCGCATATTCGACAGATATTATCTGCATGCAAATCTTTTTTAATGTTCTTAAATATTGGTTCCGAATGGAAACACTGTAATCATTCAAATTTAAGTTGTCGATTTTTCTTAATATATTGAACCATTATGATTCAAAAAGTCCAAAAGTGCAATTTTTAAACCATTTCCGTACGTATGTCCGTATGTGTGTACGTATGTAAACAAATTTTGCTTCGATTCTTCGCTAATGAATCGATTACATTGAATTTTTCTTTCTCTCTAATGTAGGTATTATTGAGCCCTATCAATCGCCATTAATTAAAATTCGATTCATTTATTACTTTTTAAAATTTTTGAATTTTTCAAATATTTTTTTTCACAATAACCAAAGAAGATGTTTTCAATTAATTGAATGATCGCTTAAAAAATTTGTTAGGATACGCTTTTAACCGAGTTCGAAGATGATGGCAATATCAATAATCGTTATATATTTGCAAGTTTGCAAATATTCTGTAATTTCTGAAAATCAGGATTCTGGGGATAACTTTGGACATCATGCTTCATTTGAATTCAATTATAGCGTAAAATACTTGTTTTAATGTAATCAATTCGACGTTAAAAGATGATTATGATAGCTTTATTCGTTCATTTGATAGTTTATGATGATTGTTGAACATTTCCAATTTTCCATGTTTTCAATTATTATTTTCCGTGAATTTTTCTGAAAGTTAGCTTCCTGATGGTTTCTTTAAATGTCATGTTTAAAATTCATTCAAATATGTATAAACTAAATGTTTCTATTAATATTTTAGCGAATGGCTAAAGTAGAGAGAGAGAATCCTAAAAAAGCTAACTTCCAGAGAAATTAATGAAAAATATGCAGTAATAATGACAGAAGAAGAAAAGCTAACTCATCCCCATTGAGCTATCACAGGAAAATTTGAATAAAGTACAAATGGTCTTGCCTGAAGAGGAAAATAAAATTTTGTACTTTAAGAATTTCAAACATGCAGAAACCGTCCCATTTGCCGTTTACACAGATTTAGAATGTTTAGTAGAGTCAAAAGAGAATGATCATGATATCCCTCATAGTATCGCATCCTATGTAAAATGTGCTTTTGGTGATTCATTATCACAAGTAAAAACCCATCGAGGTCCACATTGCATTGAGTGATTTTCAACGGAGATGAAGCTGCTATCATACAGAGTAGATAAATACTTGAAGACCAAACTGAAAAAGGAAAACTTATCAACTCATCAAATTGAGGATTTCGGACCTGTAGTGACATGTTACATGTGTAAAAATCCTTTGAAAGAAAGTGATGAAGTTCGTTATCGCTGTCATTTAACAGAAAAATATCACGGGTCTACGCATAGGAGTTGTAATCTTGCATATCAAAATTCTCATACTATTCCAAATTCTTCCAGTTAATAAAGAACATTATATCTCTTTCACTGAATGGGTAGCAGGGACTTGCCTAAATTTAAGATTCAACGACTCATTCCGTTTCATGTGTGATGTCTGGAGAAATTATTAGCGTCGGAGGACTATCTCTTCAATTGTTTTATTAAAAGCATAGCTACAATGATCAAAATTTGAATTTACTATACGAAGTTAGCTTCATACTCTTACCTGTTCATTAAAATATTGAATTGCAGCACGATTTTGACGAGAAATATTCGAAATAAGGGAATTTGTTTAGAGATAGGATTTTAGTTAGGAATATTCACGAATCAAGAAATCTAGAGTTGTATTGGCAATTAAATTCGATTTTCATTATTATTTTGAGACCTACGCAATTTACAAAAGCATAAGTCTGCATTTCACAAAAGTTTATATGTAGTTAATTCGAAATTCCTACCCCTGGAATGATCTGAAGGATCTGATTCTAATTGTTTCACAAAATTTGATTATTCACAGTTCGGTTTCATTTATGTATCAATTTTTTTATATGGATCCGTGGTTGAATTCGCAATTTCTTTACCAACAACTAGATTAACTAGAGGCTATCATGTATAATCTGACAAAAATACTTTCTTCCACTCGTATAGTTTATTTGGAGTTCGAAATATTTGATAGGACAATTGAAGTTAATAGTTTTGGGTGAGACTGTCCACAACGCTTCGCAATAGTCTAATTCTTTAAATGCAAGAAGAGTTACCCCTCTCGGTTAAGGATATTTGATTCTCGGATAAATCCAATGGTTCGTAGCCTACTATTAATTCGGCAACTATTCAGCATAATTTCGACACTCCGAATTATTGTATTGTATTGACGGATTAAAAAATCCACCGATTAAGTGAGCTATTTTTACCAGAATTATTACTGCTCCGTCACTGCTTCAGGACTGATTAATTTTGATTTTTCTGGAGTTTTTATTGGTTTTTATGAGCCACTTGACTCGTGGGGGCTCCCACGAGCCAATTTTTAGTTGGTAGAAAATGTCGTATGATTTTTCCCTATTTTAAATCGTCTGCAAGAAAGTAGTTCACTCGGTTTTTGGGGTTTTTGTTTCATTGTTCCTCAACCATTCCTCCATCTGCGAATTTTGATATTGAGAAACAGAAGCATGTTGAGTGAGACATTTCATCACTGATGCTCTCAATTCCATTGTTTTTGGATTTATTGAGTTTGAGTGATGAAATCTTTCGTCAATTATTTGGCTTATTAATTTCCATTATGTCCATATATATTATTTTTCATTTAATTTTCCTATACAAATTCTGGACATTACACATGGGTAGCAGTCGTGAGAGGTTAGCGAATTAAATTGATAACGGTCATTAAGAAATAACAAGAAAATTTCAACCTGATTCTACTAAATTCAATCTGTTGAGTAGAAAGGGGGTATTGCCGTTTGAATATATGTAGACGTCCACATGAAAAAGGATTCTAGTTTTCGAGATATTCAGGTTTTTGTCTCAGCAACTGCCATTTGCACCAATGTTACATTTTTTTCCATCTTCTCAAGAACGTCATTTTTGACCACATGAAGATCATTTTGAGCTCAAAATATGCGAAATGTTATCAATATTGTCAGAGTATACATAACATTATATCGACCACATGGTCCCTTTTCATGCGGACGTCCACATGTGGATGATTAGGGTAAATTGGATGAAAACGAATTGTCTGGAAAAGAAGGGTTTCACTCTCAATTGGCTGATGAGCAGATATTTGGTGAAGATGATCAACATGCTCTTAATGTTTGGAGTGAATTGAATATCAAAACATTGAGAGAGTATTCAGATTTCTACCTACAAACTGATCTCTTATTGTTAGTTGGGCCCTTTCAAATTTTCCGTCGTAATTGTCTTTCCACTTATGAATTAGACCCTTTGCATTATCATACAATAAGTATATTAGTCTTTGACGCTAATATGCTGAAATATACAGAGGTGAATTTAGAGCTTTTTACAGATCCAGAATTGATATTATTCATTGAAAAAGGTATTAGTGATGGAATATCACAATGTTCAAACAGAGATGCCCATGCAAATAATCCATTCATGGGTGAGAAATGTTATGATCCCTCATCAGAAACATCATATCTCTCTATATAATAAAAAAATAAAGGCTAAAATTCAGGAGACGCCTGAAAATTAAGGGGACGCCTGAAAATTCAGGGCACGCCCCCTCTTTCCCATAAATATGAGAGTTAGAGCATCAAAAATCAAGAAAAATTGTGAAATTAGAGATATTTTACACATTTTTCTCGATAATTTACATTCTATCTCTCATATTTCGTGTTATTTAGCTGAATTTATTGGAATTTAACGTGAATATTAGCAAAATAAAGGAGATAGAGGATCAAATATCAAGGAAAATCGGGAAATTAGTGATATTTTATACATTTTTCTCGATAATTTACATTCTATCTTTCATATTTCGTGTTATTTAGCTGAATTTATTGGAATTTAACGTGAATATTAGCAAAATAAAGGAGATAGAGGATCAAATATCAAGGAAAATCGGGAAATTAGTGATATTTTATACATTTTTCTCGATAATTTACATTCTATCTTTCATATTTCGTGTTATTTAGCTGAATTTATTGGAATTTAACGTGAATATTAGCAAAATAAAGGAGATAGAGGATCAAATATCAAGGAAAATCGGGAAATTAGTGATATTCTATACATTTTTCTTGATAATTTATATTCTATCTTTCATATTTCGTGTTATTTAGCTGAATTTATTGGAATTTAACGTGAATATTGGCAAAATAAAGGAGATGGAGCATCAAAAATCAAGAAAAATCGGGAAATTATTGATATTTTACACAGTTTTCTCGATAATTTATATCCTATCTCTCATATTTCATGTTATTCAGCTGACTTTGAAATTTAACGTGACTGCTGGCAAAATATCAACATATTTAGTTGAATTTATTGAAATTTAACGTGAATATTGGCAAAATACAGGAGATAGAGCATAAAAAATGTAGAAAAATAATGGAATTACTTGAAAGGGGTGGGGGGGTTACTTATATTCGATTCATTTTGGGGCCCTCTCCCCCGCTCGCTACGCTCGCTTACCCCCGAATGACAATTTTGCACATGACCAGGGGAAGTTATTAGAATTTTTAAGAATGACTGATATTTTCGCGATAAACACTTCGCAATTTGGAACAGGAGGTGAAAAGACGAGCAAAAGTCGAGACTGTCAAAAAAAAAAAAAGAAAGAGTTAACTTCATGTCACAACATTTCGATTGAGAAATTGGTGGTAGCGAGCAGAGAAAAAATTGAGGAAACCGCGAAAAGAAATTATTGAGTGTATACATCGGACATCAGTTAATTGACAGTNGTAGAGGTATTGGTGGTGGAATTGATTTTTTGAAGAGTTTAAAGAGAATTATTTCGTTCTGTAATACGTTTCAGAACATACTGAAATTATGAGTGATAATGGGAAACGTCCGTTATCTTCAAATTCAGAAGAATTATGTAGGAAAAGGAAAACAAATGAAAGAGAGCGCAAAAGGCGATATAATGCAAGTCATAAGACTGAAATTGCAAGACGGAATCATAATTATTATATTTGTAAACGAGATGAACGTTCAATAGTTGGGGATCAGACAGATAGAAAAAGAGTTAAAAAAAAAATTGGAGGAAACAATTTCAAACGATTCTTTTCATTCTTCGGACAATATTTCTAAACCAAGAAAATTAAGGAAACTGGGACGAGAGGAAAGGAGACTGAGTGAGTTGGATAACCGCCCATCGTCTTACCATTCTGAACAGCTGAATAAAAAGGGGAGAAAATCTGAAAGAAGGACGAGTAATCATTATATACATGCGCCAGATAGTAAACGTTCGGAAGTTGAAGAGCAGGATTGTCAACTATCTTCTCATTCTGAAGAATTGAAGAAGGAAAGAAGAAAAAAGTCGAAAAGAGAAAGAAACAGGCGGTTCAGAGCATGTCATAAGATTGAAACTTCTCTCAGAAATCGGGATGATTACAGNGACTGAGTGAGTTGGATAACCGCCCATCGTCTTACCATTCTGAATAGCTGAATAAAAAGGGGAGAAAATCCGAAAGAAGGACGAGTAATCATTATATACATGCGCCAGATAGTAAACGTTCGGAAGTTGAAGAGCAGGATTGTCAACTATCTTCTCATTCTGAAGAATTGAAGAAGGAAAGAAGAAAAAAGTCGAAAAGAGAAAGAAACAGGCGGTTCAGAGCATGTCATAAGATTGAAACTTCTCTCAGAAATCGGGATGATTACAGGCGTAAAAAGGAGGAAAGGAAAGGTCTAAAGAGATATCTTGGAGAACAAAGGTCAATAAATACAGAGATGTTGAACATTGGATGTTTAGATCGACAATGCCAATGGTGTGGTGCATTGTCATTCAAATTAGAACGTGGGAGAGTCAAGAATAACTGCTGCCATGGTGGAAAAATCAAATTAGATCCTACACCAATTTTTCAAAAAAAAATGCGAAGATTATTCATGGCTAATAGTGACAGAGGCCGGCGATTTCGTAAATATATCCGATTTTATAATAATTCATTCGCTATGGCTTCATTTTGTCCAAAGGAAGAAATAAATCATCATGGAGTGGGATCTATGAAAATTAGAGGTGAAGTCGATGCCATGGTCACAACCAGTCTTCATCCTAATAAAGGAAAGAAGCCCAGAAATGCTCAAATTTATCTATGTGAGCCGAATGAAGCATTGAAATTGAGACAATTTGAAGATTCCAGTAGAAAAATTACGAAAATGATCCAGAAAATTATGAGTGAAAATAAATATGTCCAGGCCTACAAGAATTTATCTGAAATATATCAGAAAAATGAAAATTGTGAGTCGCTACTATATTTTCAGCAATCTTTGTCAAACACAATTGAAGAAAAACGCCATGACTTACCATCCGGTCTTGGAGCGAGAACAGAAGTAGGTGCAATTCTCATAACCGGCAAGGAAGGAAATGTACCCCAAAATGTAGAATTCAAAGTTTATCCAAAGAATACGATGCAATGTCAGATAATGCATAAATTATCAAAATATGCAGAACCGATGCTATTTCCTTTATTATTTCCTCATGGTCAGGATGGATATTCAATTCATATCAACAACAATCTAAGAAGTAATCAACGACGTGTGACAGCTGTTCAATATTTCGGATGGCAATTGAGAGTTTTGGAGAACCATCGTTTCAATCCATTTACTATGGGAGGAAAGTTAACTCAACAATATATCCTTCATGGTTACATTGTTAATGAATGGAATCGATTGAATTTCTTTCGATTAAATTAAATTAAAATTTAAAATTAAAATTAAAATTAAATTAAATCCAAATCAATTCAGAAGAGAGACTTTGCAAGGTTCAACGGATCACATAGAACGAAGTTTGATGAATTCTTCAGATAGCGTGCGTTTAGGTCAGGCAATGATACTCCCATCATCGTTTGATGGTGGACCTAGATCGAAACATCAGCATTATCAAGATGCTATGGCAATGTCGAGAGAAATCGGTAGACCAGATTTGTTCATTACTCTAACCGCTAATCCGAAATGGAGTGAAATTGTGAATTACCTACGGACACTACCAAGAGGTTTTTCAGCTTCGGATATTCCCCATATTGTTTGTCGAATTTTCTTTGTAAAATTGATGCAATTTATTGATGAAATGAAATCCGGTCGTGTGTTTGGAGATATTCTTGGTTACACAGCTACCATTGAATTCCAAAAACGAGGATTACCACATGCACATTGCATATTTGTTCTATGCAAAAAAAATAAAATGCTAACACCGGAAATAATTGACAAGTTTATATGCGCAGAAATACCTGATAAAGAAGAAAATCTGAAATTACATGAACTGGTTATAAAGTATATGTTACATGGTCCGCATAGTGATAAGACCCCATGTTGGAACGTGAAAAATGAGAAATGTTCAAAAAAATTTCCAAAGCAATTGATATCTGAGACAAGAATTGAAAATGATGGTTTTCCAGTGTATAAGCGCTCGGATAATCGAAGTAAATGTTACATGTACACGAGAAAAATAAAGAAGAAACTAATTCCAGTTGATAATTCTATGGTGGTACCATATAATCCATATTTACTGTTGAAATATGGATGTCATATTAATGTGGAGTATTGTGGATCAATCATGGCTATTAAATATCTGTATAAATACATCAATAAACCGCATGATCGAATGAATATACAACTCAAGGGTGGCACGGAAATGAAGAATGAAATAAATGATTATATTGACGTTCGATATGTTAGTTCAATGGAAGCTGCTTGGAGACTGTTAGAACTACCGACGCGATTCATAAGTCATAGTATAATCAGACTACCTGTTCATCTTCCAGGACATCAGTACATTCGATTTGAAGAGGGTAGAGAAGAAAATGCACTTAATTCCAATCAACATATTACGAAATTAACTGCATATTTTGAGTTAAATCAAGTGGATGAAACTGCACGACAATATACGTACCCAGAAATTCCAAAACATTTCACATGGAATCAAGAAAATCATTGTTTGCAAAGGCGAAAAAGAGGGACAGATAAAAATGTCACTCGAATGTATTCTGTTTCACCAAAAGATGTCGAACGATTTTTTTTGAAAATGTTGCTACAGTATAAGACAGGAGCAACATCATTTGAAGAACTGAAGACAGTGGATGGAAAAATTTGTCAAACTTTTCATGAAGCTGCATATGAATTGGGCTTTATCACCGGTCCAAAGCATATTGAAGAAATGATGGATGAATGTTGTGCGACGATGATGCCAGTATCATTAAGGAAATTTTTCGCTTATCTGTTGCTTACTTGTGATAACCTCGATGTGAAAGGACTGTGGAATAAATATAAAGAATTTCTATGTGAAAAATCCTCAGAGAGAGAAGTACTCGTCGATATAGAGCGATTATTGAACAGTGAAGATAAATCATTATTAATGTTTGGATTCGAAGAACAAGATTTAGAAACATTTAATGAATTTGACGATAATCACACTGAAAATGAAAATTTGTTGATAACACGTGAAATGCAGAAGAAATTGAATGAGGATCAATTGGATGTTTTCCAAGACANGTGCTTACTTGTGATAACCTCGATGTGAAAGGACTGTGGAATAAATATAAAGTATTTCTATGTGAAAAATCCTCAGAGAGAGAAGTACTCGTCGATGTAGAGCGATTATTGAACAGTGAAGATAAATCATTATTAATGTTTGGATTCGAAGAACAAGATTTAGAAACATTTAATGAATTTGACGATAATCACACTGAAAATGAAAATTTGTTGATAACACGTGAAATGCAGAAGAAATTGAATGAGGATCAATTGGATGTTTTCCAAGACATGACAAATTGTTTAGAAAATGGAATGAAAAAATTATTCTTCGTTGATGGGCACGGAGGAACTGGAAAAACTTTCCTTTATAAATGTTTATATCATCATTGGCGAAGTCTAGGGAAAAATATAGTATCAATTGCATGGACGGGCATTGCAGCTATTTTATTGGCAAATGGACGGACTGCTCATAGATTTACTAAATTACCAATCAATTTACCGGAAACATATGATGATATAAATCCTATTTATCTTACTAGACGTGCAAAAAGAAATTTAACAGAAGTTGATATCATAATTTGGGATGAAGCGTCAATGATCCCTGGTATCGCCTTGAAAATGATTGATGTTACTCTCAAAGATTTAATGAAATCAGAAGAATTATTTGGTGGGAAATGTCTACTATTTGGAGGAGATTTTCGGCAAATCTTACCTATTGTGAAACGTACAAGACGGAAACAAATTGTGAATGCATGTGCAACAAAACTGGCGTTTTGGAAATTGATGAAACATTATACATTGAAAATTAATATGCGTAGTGATGGAAAAGATTTTAATAAATGGTTATTGAAAATTGGCAATGGAGACATAGAAACAGTGAAAATTGATAATAATATTCTCTGCGAAAATCTGATAGAAGCTGTATACAACAATGATTTCAATGAAGATAATCTAGCTAAATGTGTACTATTAGCTGCTTTGAATGATCAAGTGAATATGTTAAATGAACAAGTATTGAAAGAATTTCCTGGAGAAATAATAGAATCGATAGGTCAAGATATGGCGACTTCAAGTGATAGTGATGCCAGCAGTGGAGACGATATCATGTTACCTTTCCAACCGGAATACTTGAACAAATTGAATATCGCCGGCCTAGCTCGATTCAAATTGAGATTAAAAATTGGTGCTGTCGTTATGCTAATACGAAACATATGCATAGCAGACGGTCTTTGTAATGGAACTCGACTAATTGTTCGAAAAGTATCGAATAAAATTCTGTATTGTACAATATTAACTGGAGATAAAGGTGGAAATTGTGCTACGATTCCTAAAATAACCGTAAATACAAAAGACAATACAGAATTACCATTCATTTTAAATCGGACACAATTTCCAGTTCGATTGGCTTTCGCTATGACGATCAATAAAGCTCAAGGACAATCGTTTGATCGAGTGGGAATCTATCTCAATCAGAAATCACCAATTTTCAGCCACGGACAATTATACGTCGCTTTATCACGATGTAGAACCATTTCTGGACTAAAAATTAAAATAGTTGGAAATAATACTGAAAAAGATAAAGAAGAGATTCATAATATTGTTTATCAAGAAGTTTTGAATAGAAGAAAATAGTATTAGAATTCATCTTAACGGGACTCCGTGAAAAAAGCAGGAGGTTGGCAAGGAGAGGCGTTAATGTGACTTGAATAATGCTAAATCCTTCACATAAACGAAACTCGATCAAATATAAAAAATCGTCACGCTCTCTTTCAATTCATGAAAATGGATTAGAATACATAATCAACTAATACAAACCCCATTCTTAGGTGTTAATAATTATGGAAGATGAAATGATGGAATTTGAAACCTGCAAAGATTGTAAGGAATAAGCTAAATTTATTGAAATAATTTTTATAAAACTTGAATTATTGATTAACAAAATTAATTTAAAAAAGTACTCGATGATGGTTCGGATTTGATGCTCTCCAAACATTTGGAAAAATGGGAAAGTAGCGCGAAAAATTATGATGAAGGTTATGTAAGAGGCATTGTCGATAATGTTGTCAACAATTTAACGCTGAATGAATTACAAACCATTCCACGACGATGTATCGAACCATTAACCATAAAGAGGTTAGTATCATTATGGTGCATGAAACTAATTAATAGTTTGAATATGAAATAATGGAAACAAGTAATTGTAGATTCTGTATGTGCACCATTCAAAAAATTCTAAATCATATGGATTATGGAGATGGTGCCATTGAAATGAAAGAAGAAAGGCCAAAACCATCAAGGCGGAACCATCGTAATCGTAGCTATAGAAGTGCAAGGAATGAAAGGAGAGAGCAAGGAATAAAACGAACTTCGACTGGAGAATCGCAAAAAAAAGGGAAAACATCAGGAGACGGCGCATAGAATGAAAAAGTAAAAATTGAATATATCAAAATGAAATAAATATAAACTGAATAAGAAATTTTAGAAAATGGTAAGTATTAAAAAATTATCAACAGAATTCTCATTTGTAAACATGAATTTTGCACTTCTACTGGAAATTTCAAAGTATCTGAAAACTCAATCGAATCGTCAGTCATATAAATATTGAACAACTCACCACTCTCTGACAAGTATATAGCAAAGGACATAATCCACATTTACCTCACTGCGTATAACATGACTTGTAATGTTTAAATAGGACAATGTCGACCAATACTATCACTTACCCTGCACCGATCCCGAAAGATATTCCAGAAGGAATTCCAAGACAGTAATTTCAAATATATATTTATCATCTGGAGTTATTATCTAAAAGTTCATGTTTATTAGTGATANCCATGACTTGTAATGTTTAAGTAGGACAATGTCGACCAATAATATCACTTACCCTGCAGCGATCCCGAAAGATATTCCAGAAGGAATTCCAAGACAGTAATTTCAAATATATATTTATCATCTGGAGTTATTATCTAAAAGTTCATGTTTATTAGTGATAATATATGCTTCTAATCTATATGTAGGCTGATTGGAAGATGTAATCATTCGATAGGAATGATCACAATTAACAAAACACCATGTTGGACTTTTATGTTATGCTGTGATGAAACATACTACAAAATTATAGTATTTGGTGGAGAAACTTATTCTATTATTGATTTTAGAGACTCAATGCATCACAATAAAGTAAGATGAAACATGATGAAAATATAAGATTATATAAGGACAGAAATTATAAGAATTAAGAGTATTTTATCAACAATAGATATTAATAATTGAACGAGCATGCCCANTTAGTGATAATATATGCTTCTAATCTATATGTAGGTTGATTGGAAGAGGTAATCATTCGATAGCAATGATCACAATTAACAAAACACCATGTTGGACTTTTATGTTATGCTGTGATGAAACATACTACAAATTTATAGTATTTGGTGGAGAAACTTATTCTATTATTGATTTGAGAGACTCAATGCATCACAATAAAGTAAGATGAAACATGATGAAAATATAAGATTATATAAGGACAGAAATTATAAGAATTAAGAGTATTTTATCAACAATAGATATTAATAATTGAACGAGCATGCCCAATAATAGGGAATTATGTTCCTTTCAACCCGATTCACGACTTCATGAATATCAACGAGTATGAATGGTGGGTGATGAATCCAAATCAAATAATTCGAACTTGTATAACCATTGGATTTATGGAAAAAATTGGAATCGAAGAAGAAAAATGATTGGTTCTAATAGATTGTCTTCCAAATTCGTGAGTAAAGAAATGAATTCGTGAGTATAATGAAACACTGAGGAGAAAGAAGGTAAGAAAAAAAAATACACAGTGCAAACTATGCAATTCTTAATCTTTATCATCTTCCCATAGATTAGGGGGGGCTACTTGTCAAATTTTTCATTGATTTCGATATAATTGAATGATTCACATGTATTTAATATCTTTTCATCATTAGATGATTTGATGTTGAATACATCAATACATTAAACTGTATGTCAATGAGTGAAAAATATTGAATGGTTGAGCCTCACTGGACAAGCGCGTTGGATGGAGCCTTGTCCCTGCATTTTAAGGGGAGGTAAATAATTAAATTTCCTATAGATCTATATTTATATGCACAGATAGAAAATTTGAGTGGTTGTACCTCACTGAGAAAGGCGTTGGTTGGAGCCTTTCTTCAACAAAGATAGTTGAAGTTAAAGTAAAAAATAAAACGGTCGCATTGAAATGATCATAGGAGGAGGGGGTAGCGAGCGAAGCGAGCGGTTTGATATATTATGATGTGAACAATTTATATGGGGCCGCTATGAGTATCAGCCTGCCATGTGATTCATTTGAATGGGTTGCAGCTGGTTCTGTAGACATTTTAATTGCTGCAGATGATTCTCCAGTCGGATATATCCTTGAAGTCGATTTGGAATATCGTCAAGAATTGCATGAACTATATAAAGATTTTCCGCTCTGTCCCGAATATTTCATCCCTCCAGAGAGCAAACATACTAAATTAGCGACCACTCCCTTCCCGAAAGAAAAGTATGTGATACATTACGTAAACTTGATGCAATACACAGCTCTTAGTATAAAACTAAAGCATATTTATCGTGTTTTGAAATTCAATCAGAAGCCCTGGTTGGAATCTTATATTGATCTGAATGCTATGAAAAGACAACAGTAAAAAAATGAATTCGAAAAGAAGTTTGTAAATTTGATGAATAATTCTGTATTCGGAAAAACTATGGAAAATTCTAGAAGACAGAAAGATATTACGCTCTTCACACATTGGAGTGGTCGATATGCAGCAAAAACATTGACAGCAAAACCCAATTTCCATAGCTGTATGGTGTTTGATGATAATGAATGAATGGAACATCCGTATATTTCAAGAAACCTATCCATATCGCATTTATGATCCTCGATTTATCAAAAACGATTATATATTACTTCTATCAGAACTACGTTAAGTATAAATTCGGGGATTCAGGAAAACCCATATATNATGATCCTCGATTTATCAAAAACGATCATATATTACTTCTATCAGAACTACGTTAAGTATAAATTCGGGGATTCAGGAAAACCCATATATACCGATACAGATAGCTTACTCTATCTGTTTCAAGTACCAAATATCTATGAGTCTATGAAACAATACATACACATGTTCGATACATCTGACTATAAAGAGAATAATGAGTAGAGAATGGCGCTCGCAAACAAGAAACTATTAGGACTCATGAAGGATGAGAATAATGGTCGACTCACCGTTGAATTTATAGGTTTACAAACCAAAACATACCCATTTAGGATGGTGAATGATGAGAAAGCTAATAAGAAACCTGAAGGTGCTAAAGCTGCTACATTCAGAAAAAGCACATTCAATGATTATAAAAATTGTCTTTTTGGTAATGAGCACATTATCACTATTGAATCCAGTATTTAATCCATAGCAAAAAAAATGAGGTGCACACAATCTGCTAGTAAAAGATAATTTTGAGTTGGGAAGATGATAAACGTATGATTTCACTCCATTCAACAGATACTCTACCTTGGGGTTATTTCGAATCACTTGTGTAATTATATATATATTCTCAGATTGTTTCTCATAATAGTGATAGTAATGGTAATAATGTATACATTTGAATAAATAAATAAACTTTTTCGACATTTAACGAAGAGTTTTTATTGTTTTATGTATACTTGTTTTCTTACAATTATCATACAGTTATCTTAAAATGAGTATTAAATATATTCCATCTATATACTTCCAATAATATAGCATTCAATATTCTTTCATGAAAACTTATTCACCGTTTAAGATCATATTTTCGAACGATTTTCTTCCGTGAGACACTGCATCATTTTCCGCGAGACAATCCGGTGGAACTGAGCTGATCTTATTATTATACATATCCTTTTCTCATAAAAAATAACTTAGAACTATGTGAAACGAATTTCAAAAAGAGTTTGTCTATGTTGTTTTGATAAAATAGGGTTCAATATTTCTTCACATGAACTTATTCAATGTCTGAAACCATCATGATCTCGAGCAATCTGAGTAATAGCAAATTTGGAAAAATTGCAGAACTATTAAAAACGATATTATAACGATTTCAAAAACCACGAGTTAAACTTTACGCTACGAGTTGAGATTCAGTAAATTGAACTTGACTTTGTATTAAGTGTGGATCGTGCAGAGTATGCGAGATATCCCCACTCCAACTCCCAATGGATGATTCATCATGGAACAGTCGGGAACCATCGAGAATATTCGCGACCAATCGAGTATCCTATTTCATGCAAGTCTCAACAGGACCGGGACAGCCGACATCCCAACCCCATGAACCGATGACTCATCGATTACGTCATCCATCTCGAAAGTTCCGCGATTGAGGCGCCGATATCCAATTTCATACAAGTTTTGACCGGTCAATATATTTCATACAAGTCCCAACAGGACTAAGGGGGACCCTCCACCGCGATAACGTCATCCTTCTCGAATGTACAAGTCTCATCAGGACTTACGGGAAACCTCCACCTCGCACCTCGATCAGTTATCAGTCCGAGTGACTCACCGATATCATTCATCTTGAAAATAATCGACCATTGTTTTCACATATTTGCACGTGGTTGCGTATGTTTGTAAATGTTGTCCACTGTTTGCAAATGTTTGCAGAATGTTGGCAAATGTTTTCAGAATGTTTACAAATGTTTGCAAATGTTGTCAAATGTTTGCAAAATGTTTGTAACCATTCGAATGAAGTGGAGATAAGGGTTTCCCCACCCTTCGCTGCAGCTCCGGGAAGGATTCCCTCCTCCCGGTCGTTCCTTGTGTCAGGATGTTCTGGACGACTATCACTTATCAGTTGGAGGCACTGGATCCCTGCTCTGAAGACACCTTATGCCCCCTTTGAAATACATTAGCTCCGTAGAGGAACGTCGCTGTCCAATGCTCTTCCTGAATGTCCTGAGCGGGATGGTCTAGATGTTGTTTGGTCTCAAGGGATATTTATCAGAACCTCCTCTTCTTGGCCCAGCCCGTTGACATAAGAGTAACATCGAACGCAGTGGGAAACCCTACAGTGTATGAAAAGTTGGACACTTTCCCGCGATATACGTATCTAAACCCCCTCCTCATGGCTCAGATACAGTAACATCGAACGCAGCGGAAAACCCTAGAACGAGAGAGAAAACCGGACACTTCTTCGCGATGTCCTCATCTAAAACCACCTCCATAGTAGAAATTTCGTATAGGGATTCCCCCACCGCTTTTTCTGGTATTAGGAGTACCCTAGCCCCATTCCCTGGTAGTGGGGGTACTCCCACCCCTTTTGATTCAGCTTTAATTTCGATTAGAGATTCCCCCACCGCTTTTGCTGCTAGTAGGGGTATCCTACCCCTATTCCTTGGTAGTGGGGGTACCCCCACCCCTTTTGATTCAGCTTCGGCCTAGATACCCTACTAATGTAACTTCTTAGTGGTCGATAAAGATGGAGAATTGAATGATGATCGCTATATAAGAAGATTCGATTTTTTTAAAGATCTAACGCGCATTATTTTCCCCCGCAGGCGCAGCCGGAGCATCATCGTGGCAAGCTCAATTTTGAGTGAACAGAACCATGGTTTACAACAAATTGCAGATGTGAGTGAAGCAATTTGTGGAAAGCATAAATTAATAAATTTGGGGAGAGAAGACAGAAAAAACTCAGAATAGAATTTTTAAACCAGTGATTACACCACTGCAAAAACTTGTATATTAAACAGCTCATCTTGGAATTCCCAGAAAAATGAAGAGATTGAGAAACCTACTACACGAAAACTAGTGGCAGAAGTAGATGATTCTGAAATTTCAATAAATATCCAACAAGTTTAAGAAATGGATATTCAAATCTATCGTCAAGACTGCCATCAGATTCAGAGTTATCAACAAATACTGTCATACCATCACTTCCGTTAAAGATTCAACGATTTGAAGAAACGGATAATTCAAACATCTCGAGAGGACCATCATCAAAGTCAGAGTTGAATACAAATGCTATCATAATATCATTTCCTGCCATGGCAATTGAAAATGCTGATCATGAAGATGTCCGTAATTTATCACAACAATGTTCACATTATTCAACACTTTAGATGGAAGTACAAAATTTCACCCGAAAACAGGAATTCACAAGTAGGGACGTAATTGGGTGATTGGGGTGACACCAATTAAATTTGAGGGCGGAGCAGTAGTAGTTGGTACTGAAAAGTATGATCAATATTATTGAAAAAAGAACCCAATGTGGTGAATATTACACATAGTGATCAGCGAGCATTTCCAAAAATCATGAAGGCGATACAACTCAATATGAAATATTTCAATGCAACGAAAGGCTTGAGGCAACATAATAGGGAGAAGTTTGTAAATTCCGTGATGCAGTCTCATCACGGGACTGCATCTGAAGCAGTTGATCACAATAATTATAATAATGAAATAATTTCAATCATTGAGGAGCTGCGGGAAGCTAAATGGATATACAGGGTATCCCACTTGAAAAAATGCCGCCAAATATCTCCTAAGGCGGGCAAGTAACAAAAAAATGTTCGATACAAAAATTGCACGGTTTCGAGGGGGACATTCGATGCATTCACTATTTTGAGCTTTTAAACTCATGCTTGGCAGCTGCAAGTACGAAGCGCTTTTTTTAAAATGGCAACCACGTTTTTCACCCCAATGAAACTTGTTCGTCTTGATGGGTTGTGTTTAGATACCTCGTCATTCATGTAATTTCCTCTAATTTTACTCGAAAAATACCACAAAAACGAATTCTGTGGTCACACTGAAGTTTCAAACATCCTTGGCGCACCTTGGTGTAATTGTTCCGTTGATCTGTTTACCAACAGGAGTTATCAAATGTAAACAATAAACAAAAAATTTTCCTACTACTTCGAGGATTCTTGTATTCTAATCAGTACCAATTCAACCAGAATCGAGTTAGTATCACTTGTCATTTCATTAAACGCATCACGATGTATTCAGACAGTGAATAGCGCACACATGTTCGTGCTATTTTTTTCTTTTTTTTTAGCGCGAGAGATACGAAGCAGACTTTATTTCCACGTGGTGCATCCTGGGTCACGCTAAAAAAGTCTGAATCTTCAATTTGACCACAGAACTCATTTTTGTAGCATCTTTCGAGTAAAATTGATGGAAATTACATGAATAACGAGGTATCTGAAAACAACTCATCATGGTGAACAAGTTTCGATGGGGTGAAAAATGCGGTTGCCATTAAAAAAAGAGCACTTTGTGCTTCCAGCTTGCAACAATGAGCGTGAAAGCTCAAAATAATAAATGCTTCGAATGGCCCCCTCAAAACCTTACAATTTTTGTATTCAACATTTTTTTGTTACTTGTCCGCCTTAGGAGATATTTGGCCGCATTTTTTCAAATGGAACACCCTGTATATTAAGAGCGGATATATCGTGAGTATCCATTAAAAAATGAGCGTTGATATGGTTAAACGACGTTTGAATGCTGCTGGATCTGCGTCTCAGAATATTCAAGGACCACCACAGGACTCTCACAGTAGGCGGACAATTTGATAGAAAGAATAAGGGATTATGCAATATTGCTGATGTGGTAGAAGATAATACTGCAGTTTGCATGAAAGTTCTCAAGCAATTGATTCGAAATCTGAGCTTAACCCAGTACAAAAACTCATTACAGAAAACCTCAAAGCCATTCGAGCACTAGATGAGAGACTGATAAATATTAGAATCCAGGTAAAGATTATTCAACCTAATCGAATGAAGATAACAATATAGCTGCTGCAGCCGAATATTTAGATAGTGGAAAGGGATAAAACGTCACAAGAAAAGTTCCAAAATGGTGACTGAAAATTATGGCGATAATTCGAGTAAGAAAGAAAGGTCCCAGACACAAAAAGAAGTTCGAGTGGAGGAATTCCACAGACGTGCAGATAGGAACTATCCTAGTCGTCGAGTAGACATGCGAGGTCTCGTTGAAACTTACCAAGCAGATCTTGTTGATGTCAACATATGCGAAAGAAAATAATGGATCTAAATTTTTATTGACAGCTATCCATATTTTCTCTAAATTCGTATGAATGTACGAATCAAAACAAAAAGTGGATCAGATGTAACGGAAGCTATGGAATCGGTGCTCATACGAGGTTACATACCTCAGAAGCTGCATGTCGACCAACGAAAGGAATTCCATAACAAAAAATTCAAAAATTTTATACACAAATTTGATAGAAAAATGTTTTGAACGTATAGGAATTTCAAAACATCGATTCGCGGGCGATTCAACTTTACATTGGAAGAGAGAATGTGGAAAAAATTTCCTCTGTAGGTATCATACGAATGGTTGGATATACCTCCTAACATCATGTCATCGTATAATGATACAAACATCGAACAATTCCTGTGAAACCAAAAAATGTGACAAACGTGAATGAAAAGTTGTTTTCGTCATCGAATTTATGGAAAATTTCTCAAGAATCGAATTATAAAATTGAAATTCAAAATGAATGACGAACTGAGAATCAGCAAACATAAATATGTCTTTGAAAAACTTTATACGCTCAATTGAATTAAAGAAACTTTCAAAATCAGTCACGTAAGAAGGACTGAACCAACAACTTTTAAATTAATTGAGTATCAGGACAATCCAATTGATGGTAATTTTTATGAAGAAGAATAGACCCCCTACCACCTAGGTGATGTATTAGGTGTTGTATTATTTCCATACATATCACATCATAAATTCTCAAGTCTTTACATGGTTAGATTATCTTCATTGGTCGTTCCGTATAGAAACTTTGAAGGCGAAAGAATAACATATAGCAACCCTACAATATGTATATACGACCGTACAATGGCCGAATAATCAATGTGTTAGAAATAATACGGTTGAATAGAAATTTGCATTTTATGTAGTTCATGTAATTCCTGAGGATATTGCAAATCAACTTCGAGGATATACTCCAGTGGAGAATCATCGGGAACATTAAGAACATCTACTGAACTACTATCAATCCATAGGAATGAATCAAATAGCAAACTGACGCTCATAGCAGCCCCATATCAATTATTCCCATCATAATTACATCAAATAAGATGTTTCGGAAAATGCATCGTAACATTTCCCCATGAATGGATTATTGGCGTAAGCATACCTGGTTGCACCTTGTGGTACTCCATCTCTAGTGCCCTTTTCTACGAAGAATATTATCTCAGGATCTGTCAAAAACTCTAAATTCACTCTTGTATATTTAAGCATAGCATCGAAAGCTAATCCAAGCGCTGTAGAATATTTAAGTGGATCCAATTCGTAAGTAGAAAAACAATTGCAAGGAAATTTGTCAAAAATATCAAATGACAATAAAACATCTGTTTGTAGATAGAGATCCGAATACTTCCTTAATGTATTGATATTGACTATATTCCATACACTCATAACATGGTGATGATCCTCATCAGCTATATGCTGATCAGTTAATTTTGAATAAAAATCTTCTTTGTTTGGTAATTCAGTTTCATGCAATTTATCCCAAGCATCAATGTATTCATAGGAGAGCACACCGTTTCTACATAACAAATTAAATCTCGTCGAATCAGATTGCTATTTTTTTCTGATTTCTTGATGATCATTACCGAGATAAGTTGCACATCTTTCGAGACTACTCCCCATGATTCGGAATGAATCAATGAATCGTAATTGCACATAAATATTTGCAACATTTTTGATGAAAGGGATACATCGATCCTCAATCACCGGGAGAATTTTCACATCATCTTCAAATGACGGTGCAATACTTCGAATGATGAAATGGGAATCATAACCAGAGAGGTTATGAAATACGATGGGAACGGTGAGGGTATCTTGTGTTATAAATCGGACGGAGGTCCGATAATTTTCACAACAAATAAAATTTTGGACTATTCTGACAAGACTTACATGGTCTTTGCTTGAGAGTCTAATCCCTATGGATCCTTACCTTCAGTGCTACGCACTTCTCACTGAATCGTGTCGTTGGATATGTAAATAGTTGGAGGTACGAAGGAGATTATTGAGGGGCAAATGAAATAATTTATAAACTGTAACGAGATTTTCTCGTTACGGGTTGAAATCCCCTTAAAAATATATGTGAACTCTAAAATTGAGACATGAGGCGACATCTAGAGGCGGCTGAAGGAAGCCGCGACTAGATGAACTGAGCGACAAACCGATGAAAGACCTAAGGCATAGCGGTTATGGGTGAAACCGCGACCCCTGGAGGTCTGGAGGACGTTACTAAACTATCGCTATTTTGGAATTCGCCCAGCATGTGCTAGGGGAAAAGGGGCCGACGTACAGGCTGTCCAACTGGGCGATTCCATAGGCTATGTCAGAGTAGACTAGGGACCAACGGCCAGGTGAGAGGACTGGTGCCCCCGGGATCCCGTCGGGTTGATTGGTGGGGATAGGGTAACGGAATGACCTATCGTCGCTGAGATATCCAGACTAGGGGGAGAAGGCCCTAGTAAGATTCTGAGTTAGTCGAACGCGGACGCTCGAGCGCGGAAGTCGAAAGGATTTCTCCGATTTATACTGTGGTGTTGGCTTGAAAGATGGCCACGGGAATGGTGGGCGAATAGCTCAGCGCAGCCAGGTGCATAACTGATGGTAGCGAGCGTAGGGGGATGCTCCTGCATCCCCCACAAACGGAAAAAAAGAGTTATTTCAGAACTCTTAGTGACGACTTTGTTGTTTCCGGCGTTATCTGGCTCGGCGAAACAAATGTCGTGCGCATGGGCCCGTGGGTCTGGAGTAGAGATCGTCCTCCTGTCGACCCGACCATGTGCCGACATTCGAGTACCCGGAGACGGTGANGCGTTATCCGGCTCGGCGAAACAAATGTCGTGCGCATGGGCCCGTGGGTCTGGAGTAGAGATCGTCCTCCTGTCAACCCGGCCATGTGCCGACATTCGAGTACCCCGAGACGGTGACGTGCGATGACCGAAGCGGTAACTGGTGGCCGAGAGCGTGGGTGGTCGTGAAGTGGGTAACAGTGTTNGGTAACAGTGTTCCACTTTGGTCGGATCAATCTCTCGGCGTCCCAGGCTCTGAGGAGTCCCGGCTGATTCGCATACAATTCTGAAAACACTCCCGAGTCGAAATACTCGGGAGGCAAAAGCCTACTGAGAGGGTGAAAAACCCTCCAGGATGAGAGTAAATTCACTTTACATGGGGGATTAGGCCGTGAGGCTTAATGTCCAGCCTGAAACAGTGGCTGGCGACGTTTGGCATACGATACTCCTGGTGGACCTCGCCCACTCTACCGTGTCACACTGATGCTAGCTGGACAACCCTTTTTGCCCGGCCACAGAAGTGCTCTGGGTGGACGAGTTTGCCTCAGAGGCCGGTTTTCGTCGAACCTCCCGTGAAGGTTCGGCTGGCGCCCGACTATTGAGCGATAGAGACGGCTAAAAAGTAGTTTGGATTTTTCCTAGGTGAACAACCCGGGAAAATATCCTTACAAAACCGAAGTGAGTTCTCGTTAAAACTTTAATGGCCTCATGAATAAAGCACTTTTGTTAAATTGAGAAATATAAGATCTCGGAACATTATACTTTAAATCAAAACAAATTAAACTAGTAATTTATTTAACTAATTGACACAATTCGCAATATTCTGGAATTTGATACTGGACGATTAGCGCATATAAAATTGATTGACTCGATTCGAACAATGAAATTGAGAGAGGCCGAAGATTTGTCCCGGGAAATCTAATGTGGAAATAATTAGGCTCACCCTTATCTAAGTACTTTACAAAACTGGTATAGTCGGCGAAAACGTCTTTCGGTGATCTTCGGATAGACGGGAGGCGGCGAATCCTAATTAGTTGAATAGTCACTCAGTTTTGATTAATTTCATTATTTCGGAGATATTAAGTCAATAAGTTGATAAAGTTCACTAAATTCCACTAAGAATTGGTTCACGTGTTATAAAAGGTTAGCTTCGATTTCAGTTAACCTGATTTTATTCTAATAACTAATGGTAATAACTAATGGTAGAATTTGCAAAAATGAGTCCAACCAGTGACACACGCGTGTATGATATGCTCTATCTTGGGCGACTACGAAGTTGAGCGTAATTGTCGCGGATCGAAATTATTACTGCAGTTATTCCGGACGCGCACTCAAGTCGGTTTACCGTACGGTTTAAGCCCAAGACTAAGGGAAATGTACACGGCGTTATTGGGTGCGGAGGAATAATTGTGCAGGAGCCAAATTTTATGTTATTCCCTTGATGGTAAAATCGTAACTGACTATTGTCTCGAGCGCTCTTCATTTTGATGCACCCATTGGGGATGGGCGCTTCATCGTCAAATTTTGCGCTCACGTGCGAAACGGGGATAGAAATAAAATTCTGCGTGATACTTCACGTATGGAAATGCTGACATTTTAATTTCATGCGCGCGAGACTATTCGTAAGGTAAATGTGAATTAAATATGATATGGCGAGTATAGATTAGTCACCGTCCCCTTGGAGTCTCCTTTGACGCTCGGAGTCGTCACGCGCGCCGAAAGTTGCTGATGCTCGAAGTCAGCGCGCGGACGTCGGAGAGACACGGCAACTCGATACGTCTAGCGAACATTGAATAAAATTTAATAGAAGAGATTTTAAATTTTTGAGATTTTGTGTATAACACTTGATAGACCAAATTGCACCTCTTATGGGCAGCTCCATGATATTTTCCTATTGAATGATTATGATTATAAACTTCATTTCAGTATGCACAATCTTCTTCAAGTTTCTCGAATGAATGCTAATATCTAAAGTGACAGAGGCATCGAATCTGAAATTCCATATCGCATCCATTCAACCGTCTCGTTTATCGAGAAAATATTCACGGAAAATTTTGAAAATTTGACTAAAAATACTATGAACATTCTCCTATTGAATGGCGCAAGTTTAATTTTAATTGGTTAAAGAATTTGTTTGTTATAAAGAAATTTAGCGTGTTAGACTATCTCGTCAACCAATCGTCCGGGAATATTGGAACTGGTCTCATAAATTAGGAAAAAATTAGTATAACACAATGCCGTAATTAATTAATCAGATACGACTGGGAATTTAGTTAAATAACGGATAATTAAAGCCAGTCTCCGGGCTCCGCCCCCTTGGGAGAGAGAGGGCTGCTGTGCGTGTGTGCGTCTCATCTGTGAGTCTCGTGGTGCAGTGCCGTCTCTAACCTAACCGATGCTGACGGGTGCCCACTGGCTTGTCTACCCTGCGCTGCTCTATATGTTTTGTGTTTTGCTATGGCGAGAAAACTGTATAACGATGAAGAGATTCAAAGACTTTTGGACACCGCATATTTGGATGATTCAGAGACCAGTGGTAGCAGTGATGACAGCAGCGATGAGTCAGATTCGGACGAGGTAATTGAGCAGTATTCTTTTTTGTTGTGCTATTCTATTTTTATTTTTCATTCTTTTGTCTTATTTCTCTTTTGCGTTTATGGTTGATTTATGCCTACGAGTGGCTCTCATTTCCTTTTGCACGATTTTTCTTAAGGAACATGAGGATAAAACTCTTGGACTTATAAAAGACTGGAAAATAGAAGGAAAAATTCGAAGGCAGTCCAGGACTTCATAACGAGGCAAAAACGATTAGATCCATTGTCGAATCATTTGAACTTTTCTTCTCGCGTGATTTGATTGCATTAATTGTTGAAGAGACCAATATGTATGGGTATTTTTAAATCGCATGGGAAACCCTGGGTGCCTGTAACAGAGGATGAATTTTATGTGGTATTGGCTGTTTTGATGCTGATGAGGATTATTCAGAAACCCACAATAAAAATATATTTCTCGATGAAGAGAGTTATTTCTACTCCAGGTTTCAACGACATCATCAAATGGGACAGGTTGAAGAGATCTGTCAGTATCTTCATTTCATTGATAATGACACACTGACAACGTACGCTGGTCCACCAAAATTATTCAAGATTTATCCCATTCTCAAACATTTGGAGGAAAAGTTTTCAACGCTGTACATTCTACATGAAAATATTGCAATTGATGAGTCGTTGGCATTATGTCAGGGACGTCTCTCAGTTAAACAATATTTAACCCTCAAGGCTGCTAAATTCGGTTTGAAGGTATATGAGCTATGTGATTCAGTGACTGGGTATCTATGGAAGTTCGTCGTGTATCTCGGTAAAGAGAAAGAGATGGAATCGAAGCTTGCGATCAAGGAGACCCCCGAAACGTCTGCTATCGTTCTGAGATTGATTCAGCCATTACTAGGCCAAGGTTACAGCGTATGGATGGACAATTTTTACAATTATCCAGCTTTTGCTTTCTACTAGAAGACTAATCAAACAGATTGCATCGGTACACTTCAAGTAAATCGTAAATCTATCCCAGCAGCAGTGAGTGAGAAAAAGTTGAAGAAAGGTGAGATCATTGCACGACATGATGGTCCAATAACAGTAATGAAATGGCTCGACAAAAAAAAATGTCATGATGATTTCTACGTATCATGATCACTCGATGGAAACAATTCACAATAAGAAAGGGAATGAAACATCAAAGTCAAAATGTGTCTTGGATTACAACAAATTAATGGGGGGAGTCAGTCGACACGATCAACTGACGCAGCCATTCCACATAGAACGTAAGAGAGGAACTAAATGGTACATCAAACTTTTCAAAAGATTTCTGAACTCAGCAATCGTCAATGTTCACATCGTCTATAAAAGAAGTACTGGGACAACAATTAGTCAAATGAACTTCAGGACGAACCTCATCGAAGGGCTCCTCGCGAAATATAACACTGTGACAACTCCAACGACTCATCCAGATCCAACTGATCTGAGAAGACTGACAGAAAGACATTTCATTACGAGAGCTCCCAAGGGGAATGCCAAGACAAAACTGCAGAGAAGATGTGTCGTTTGCACTAAGCATGGAGTCACAAAAACGTCGGTATTGTGGTGTGAGAAATGTAATGTTGGTTTGTGGGTTGACGGTTGTTTCGAACTGTATCATACGAAAGAGTGGTACTGAATGGGAGAAAAGAGTAGACGAAGTCGTTCAAGTACCGATTCACACTCGTGACCTTGCCAAATAATGCGCGTTTATAAAAACAAAAAATTGGTCTGGGTTGTTGGTCGGTCGCTTTTCTCGCTCCTATTACGGGTGGGTTGTAACTCGACTGGGTTTTTGGTCGCTCGCTGCGCTCACTCCCATTGTGCGAGTGTTGGAGTGGGTGGGTTGGAGTGGGTGTGACCCATTACGGGTCGAACCAATAACTTCCCGACCGATTCCCATTTGTCTGTTTATTAAAACAAAAAACTTAATTTTCGAAATTTTCATCTTGATAACTAGAAAACGGTTGAGACTATTTTACTCAGCAGTCAATTTAAATTGAATCACATAGTTGCATCGATCAGATGAGCATCGGATCGATCAGATGAGCAACAGATTCCATTGTTTTTCTATGTAAAATTAGTGAATTTTCGAGGAAAAACTTCTGTTTGTTCATTTTTTTTCACATGTCTTATGCGAATCACTAACAAACCGCTGAGTCGATCATTCTCCTAATCCAATTAGTACTAAGTTCCATGAACACGCATCGATTGAAAAAAAGAAAAAAAGCCCCAAAAAAAAGAGACGCAATTTTTGAAAATTCTATCCAACTTAATGACAAACTGCGGAGGCAATCTTCATCATGGATATTCAGTCAGTCTCGAATGATATGGAAATTCAATTGTTGATAGAAAAAAAGAAAAAAATAATAATCATTGGTCGCTCGTGGCAGACAATTGCTCAGTACACTTTGTGTAATGTAAATATCTGGTCGCTTTTAGCAGACAACTGTAATGTATGAACAAGACACAGGTGGAATATATGCATGTATTCTATCGCCGTTGGTAGACAATTGTACGATTATATGAATTCTCCAACAGTTCAAATGAACCAATAGATAAAAAAAAATAAAAGTTAGAAAAAAAAAATTATTACACTTAATGGAAAGTATTGTAATTTTCTTGAGAGCTATTTTCCAATGTTGTGATTCCGAAAGACCACAGCTGATTGATAGAGACTCAGACAATCTATAGAGAGTGCCGTCTGTATTAAGGTTACTAGATACCCAGGTTGGTACAATAGATTTGTCACTGGGTTTCTTTCTGGCGTTCTGGTAGGTTAGATACTGTTGCGGGCCACTATCCAGAGTTCCTTATTGGTCAGATCCGCAGTATTGGCACATGCCCTGTTCCAGCTTGGGGTGGGATCTTGAGGTCACTCATCTATAGTATAGTATAGGGAGCACACGTGCAGATACTGTATCAATTTGTTCGCTGAGTGCCCTCGAAATCCCACCCCTGGAATATCTAGTAACCTTGGTCTGTATTAAAGTTATCGACATCGATAGTTTGATAACAGACAAGCATCTCTACATAGGGAACTCATAACACTTACAGTCATCTGTTATTAGTTCTAGATATCATATCTAGACCGCGCATTCCCAATATGGATTGCGTAACACAGGATTTGTGAGTTTTGGCAAAAAGACAGAGGGGTTGAGAGAGAGNTAGTTCTAGATATCATATCTAGACCGCGCATTCCCAATATGGATTGCGTAACACAGGATTTGTGAGTTTTGGCAAAAAGACAGAGGGGTTGAGAAACAGCATGACCTGGTACACCTCTTTCTCTGTCTAACAGTCCTGTGTAGGAGGGAGCTGGAGCTTGTTGTATATGAGTGGTCGCTAATAGACCTTTTCATTCGGGAAATCTAGGGGAAATGTTATTTCGTTCATCCAACGGGAAAAAACCATGAAAAATTCTGATAAATATCGAACTTCACAATGATATACACTTGAGCGTTCAAAAATTATGATTTATATATAAATTCGGTAAAGTGTCCGCAAATCTAGTGACTGTCAGAATGAAAAGGTCTATTGGGCCCCCGTCCGAGCACTGCTAAATAAAGACATCTTTCTTATCGACTGTCAAGTGGATATCACAATTCTAACAATTTCTTGAAATATTTTTCTTAAATTGTCCTCGACATTATTTTGTGAAATAATGAAAAAAGATAAAAATGAAACCACAAAAAAAAACTCTGCAAAAAACTCGAATCCAAAAATTCATTTTCCTATAACTCCAAAACCGTTAGGACGATTTCACTGGAATATCACTCAAGCCTTAGTCATACCGAGCTGCATCGAGAATGACAACAGAAAGTCAATCCCATCATTCTTCTAGGAGGAATAATGAAATTTGTGAAAAAACGTGATTTTTCGACGTTTTTTCACTAGTTTTATCGGAAAATCTGAAGAACTGCTGAGACGATGTTGTTCAAAATATAATCAGTTCTAAGTGACATGAGAACACATCGATTGCATGGAAAAAAATTTCAATCGAATCATTCGTTTCAAAGAAATCGTTGACCAAACTATTGGTCGCATACGCACACACACACACACACACACACACACACACATACACCCATCCAAAAACGTCATAGAATTTTTCCAGAGGTCAGAAAACATTGAAATATGATGAAANCATGACCTGGTACACCTCTTTCTCTGTCTAACAGTCCTGTGTAGGAGGGAGCTGGAGCTTGTTGTATATGAGTGGTCGCTAATAGACCTTTTCATTCGGGAAATCTAGGGGAAATGTTATTTCGTTCATCCAACGGGAAAAAACCATGAAAAATTCTGATAAATATCGAACTTCACAATGATATACACTTGAGCGTTCAAAAATTATGATTTATATATAAATTCGGTAAAGTGTCCGCAAATCTAGTGACTGTCAGAATGAAAAGGTCTATTGGGCCCCCGTCCGAGCACTGCTAAATAAAGACATCTTTCTTATCGACTGTCAAGTGGATATCACAATTCTAACAATTTCTTGAAATATTTTTCTTAAATTGTCCTCGACATTATTTTGTGAAATAATGAAAAAAGATAAAAATGAAACCACAAAAAAAAACTCTGCAAAAAACTCGAATCCAAAAATTCATTTTCCTATAACTCCAAAACCGTTAGGACGATTTCACTGGAATATCACTCAAGCCTTAGTCATACCGAGCTGCATCGAGAATGACAACAGAAAGTCAATCCCATCATTCTTCTAGGAGGAATAATGAAATTTGTGAAAAAACGTGATTTTTCGACGTTTTTTCACTAGTTTTATCGGAAAATCTGAAGAACTGCTGAGACGATGTTGTTCAAAATATAATCAGTTCTAAGTGACATGAGAACACATCGATTGCATGGAAAAAAATTTCAATCGAATCATTCGTTTCAAAGAAATCGTTGACCAAACTATTGGTCGCATACGCACACACACACACACACACACACACACACACATACACCCATCCAAAAACGTCATAGAATTTTTCCAGAGGTCAGAAAACATTGAAATATGATGAAATATCCACATTCGATTTTCGGGGTCATTACAATGACTTCCTCCCTACGGGTCGGGAAGTTAATAATTTAAAAGAGAAGAAGCAGAGTTGGGTGTAGTGTTCATACGTGTATTGACGGTGGTTTAGAACTTGATCATACAAACGAGTAATATTGAATGAGAGGAAAAGAGCCAACAAAGTCGTTTCAAGTATCATTTTACAACCGTGATCGTGATAAATAATTTAGATGAGATAGATCAGTATTGGCTCTAGTTTTCGTTTATTTATTGAGTGTGGTTTATAATTTTATTATACGAATGAGTATTATTAAATGGGAGAAAAGAGACGCCAAATTCGTTCAGAGCACTATTTCACACTTGTCATACGGATAAATAATTTCAATGAGATAGATCAGTATTGGCTGTAGTTTTCGTTTATGTATTGAGGGTGGTTTAGAATTTTATTATACGAATGAGTATTATTGAATGAGAGAACAAAGACGCCAAAGCCGTTCAGAGTACTATTTCACACTTGTGATATTGATAATTAATTTTAATGAGATACAGTAGCGTTAACTGTAGTATTCGTTGGTTTGTTGACGGTTGTTGAAAAGTTTATCATAAGAATGAGTAGTATTGAATAAGAGAAAAGTCGTTCAAAGTACTGGTTCACACTTGTGATATTGATAAATAGATTTCATGAGATGGAGTCGTATCGGTTGTAGTTTTCGTTTATGCATTGACGATTGTTTCGAACTTTATCATACGCACGCGTGATATTGAATGAGAGGAAAAAAGCCAACAAAGTCGTTACGAGTACTGTTTAACACTTGTGATATTGATACATAATTTAAATCTATAAACAGTGGAATTATATGTAGAAGAATGGAATGAAAAATAGATGTATGGAACAGTTTATGTGATGACTGCGCAGAGTGACACGGCCCTGCTGTACGCCGGTAGTTCTGACATCGAGCGTGCAGGCCACGCCTGCCAAACTGCGTTAAATAAAAAAATCCCTCCTGCAGGGATTGGATCGCTGTAAGGCTCCCGGCCGGAGGAACAGGTTGCGTCGGATCGAGCCTGTACGTGAGGGGTTAAATATATTGGGCAAAATTTTATTGCTAAGACCGCACGGTTCAATCCCATAAACGTTGATGCTCAGATCATTCATTTCTTTACATTCAAAGATATCTTTGAGCGTTAGTGGAAAATTGAGTCCCTCATATTTCAGTACATTACAAAAATTGGGATATGAACTTGGTAGATTTGCATTCACTTTTGTAGGATGGAGAGCCGCTGTAACCGCCCATAAGAAAAAAAAAATTGATCACCATTTTTTATATTAGCAATAGCTTTCTTAGCTTGAATATCTTTTGGTAGCTCAATGAATTGTGAGTCTCCGTGTTTGAGCGGTTCGTACTTGTTGATCTTCAAATTAATGATTTCAGTTAACGTCCAGGCGGAACCAGTCCCTTAAAAATCTTCTTGCTTTGCGATGACATAATCAAAGACGGATTCTTTGAACCAATCGTTTAAATCTGCAGCCTGGAGAATCACCTAGTTTTTTGTAATGACGTGTTTTGTTCCTTCGTGTATTTCATATGTTCGTACAAGAGAGAATCTAACATATCCTCCAAATGTGAAAGGACCAGCACCGTGCAATTCTGTAGGAATGACCTAGTATCTTTGGGAGTTGAATTAATTACACCTCCTGTTCTAATACAATTTCTGAATACCCATTAAAGATCTTTCCATTGTACTCATTTTAAAGTCTTCTTCACTGATTTTGTTTCTGTGTTCCACCACCATGCTTCATGTGCGACTTGAAAGCTTCCCTAAACCAGAATAATTCCGTGATTGTCGGTTATAATACCCCGAGAGCTTCAAAATAATCGGGTATTTCCCGATGACTTCGTTGCATACAAACGAATATGTCAAGTTTCACAGGTTAAAAAAATTCCGAGTGCTTGCGCGAGGGATTTTTCCTGCAAAACTTGACGCATTCGTTGGTATGCAGAGAAGTTTGAGGGAAATACTCCGATTCATTTTGAAGCTCGAGGGCTATTCGGCGGAGTATTTCCCCTATCACCATTTCAATATATAGAATTGTGGTATTCGGTGTTATCGTGTTAAATTCGATAATTTTTTGTTATTCTGCTTGGCAACGGGAAAATTACCGAACGACGGGATATTATCGATATAATTTTGTTCTGATTGGACCACGGGACGTCGAATTCCGCAATTCTATTGTTCGGAAGTGTGATGGGGGAAATAATCGCTGTAATTCCAGGAAATATTAGGTGTATGACTTAATTTTTACAGATTTTTTCTTCGCGCTTAAAATTATATTTAAAATAGAAATATTTTCGCGCTCTTCTGTGGTTTTGCAAGGATCGGAAAAAAGGTTTTAGAACACCGATCGACAAGTCTACGTGAGTTACATAACCTCTCAGAATAGCAGAGTTTACGAAGGCAACTAACAAACAGCACATTTGGCACTGCATTTTATACGAATTCCAACAAGGAAAAAATGCTTCTAAAGCACGGGAATCAATATGTAGTGGTTTTGGTGCCGACTTTGTGTCGTATGAAACGTGAAATTATTGGTACAAACGTTTTAGAAGTGGTGATTTCGATCTTAGTGACTAGCCCCGCCCTGGACAGCCTCGAAAGTTTGAAAATGCGGAATTGCAAATTCTACTGGATGAAGACTCAATGCAAACGCAACAAGAATTTGCAGCTCAGTTAGGAGTCACCCAAACAGCTATTTCCAAGTGTTTGCACCAAACCGAAAAAATTAATAACTTGGAAGGTAGGTCACATATGTGTTGACCGAACGCAGCCTAGGTCAACGTATGAACACGTGCCTTTTACTGCTTGCCCAGCAACAAAAAAAGGACTTCTCGTGGAAAATTGTGACGGGTAATGAAAAATATATTTTTTAGGAAATCCTAACCGTAAAAAGTCGTGGGTAGATCCCGGGCAACTTAGTACATCGATGCCAAAACATCCACTTAAAGAAGATCCTCCTGTGTATTTGTTGGGACATGAAGGGTGTACTTTATTACGAACTCCTGGAAACTGGTCAGACGATGACTCCTGAACGCTACACCCGACAATTAAACAAACTGAGCGAAGAACTTGATCGGAAAAGGCCATTTACTGGACAAGGAAGCAGGCAAGTCATGCTGCTGCATGACAATGCTCGACCTCACGTTGCTCGCGTGACTCAGAAGACCCTCTTGAATATAGGATGGAAAGCTCTCCTGCATGCGGCATATTCACCAGACTTGGCCCAACTATCACTTGTTCCGGTCAATGCAGCACGCCTTAGTGGATAAACAGTTCAAAACGCTGGACGATGTGCGTAAATTCGTCGATGACTTTATCGCCTCGAAGCCTGCAAGTTTCTTTCGCGACGGCATTCGTATGTTACCTGAGGAATGGCGCAAGGTCATCGAAAACGATGGACAATATTTTCAAGATTAAGGTTGTTGTTCTCTATTTTTTTCTATTGAATAAATTTGCTGAAAAATCCATAAAAATTAAGTCATACACCGAATATTTGACCCGGTGGTCAACAATCCCCAAATATTCAAATAGTCGAAAGTAAACCAGTTGACATGAATGAAAGTCGAAATTATATCCGAAATATATGCTTTAATAGCACTGCTGATTCTTCTAATCACGCTGGCGTCGAACTATTGATTTCCGTTGTATTAGAGGGGATATCGGGCCCGAAGCAACAAGTCGTACCACCTTAATGAGATACTATTGATAATATTTTGCTATTGTATAGAGTATTCATTACTGCGATCACTTTATTTCTATTTAGTTTTAAAAATTGGTTAATTATTATTCTTATATTAATTATATTAATTATATTATATTATATTATTTAATTATATTCGTCGAAACTGCGTGTATTGAGCACTCCTGTTGTCGTCAAATTTAGCCAAGTTTGATTATGAAAATTGTAATTACTTTATTTTCTGTCGATTTATATTTTCTGGTCATATTCAATTCTCGATTCTTTTGATTTATTTGGGTCTTCTCAATCGAACCTATCATTGTATTTCACCTTGCATTTCGTCGGTTATTTCCTCTTCGTTTATCGTTTATTAGTTTGTCGATAAACCTAGCTGGCGCCCAACATTTAACATTATTTATTTATTCCTTGTCATCAAAGTTGCGTTCCATGAGCCCTGATAGCCGTCAGACTCCGGCCGCGTCAGGTGTGAATTCCTTCGACTTTTCTTTTCTTTTCCATAATATTTTCTTGATTATTCATATTTTCGCCAAGTTAAATATTTATTCATCGTCGAAAGAATTCTGTCTCAAACCATTCATGTGTTGATAAACTCAGAAAAACGTTTTTTCAATATCTGTGAAATTTTCGATCACTTGTAGAAGCTTAATTTAAAATATAGTTCACCGGAATCAACCCTGAAGTTTTTCAATTTTTTTTGACATTTGTTAAAGTAAATTATTAACCATCAAAGGAACAATTTTCGATTTTCTGAATATTGTCAACGACTAAAAATTTTATATTGTCTTTAAATTTTTTCAATGTTCAATTTTTTTTCAAGTTGAGTACTTATTAACTTATTGATTGTTTCACATTCAACGGAAATTTTTCCTCGCGCCGACCTGCAGAAATCGAAAAAATTTCCTTTAATTGCCAACAACCTTACATTAACGATGAACTGGCGAGGTAAAAAAAATGCAGGCAATGTCACGAAACTTTGTTCACGTGTACCATATTCATGAAAAACTACTAAAAATCAAAATTTGTGGGTACGTAGCTGTGAACTGCGAGAACGTGATACCTGCCGCCCGGGTGGGGATAAATGCGGTAAATTTAAACTTATATAAAAAAGATTTGTAATGGACCCGAGTGGTTGGGTTCGATAGAAGGGATTTATCACACGCGGACAGATAATGGAAATAATTATCTTTATTGAGTATTGATTTAAAACCATTAATTTACCATTTATTAAATAAATAAGAACTGGGTCTGATACTGAAGGTATCAGGCGAGTAGAAACTAAAAGCAGGTAATTAAAGTATCGTCGTATTACTGGCCCAGAGGCAATGAATTCACGAGTTTTTATATTCCATCGTGTATTCGATTGCATCAGATTATTGTCTTCGTCGCACACCTGCGAGGCATCGGGTGACGTCTCCCGGTGCGCGCGAAGGCTAGTCGTCGGGGCGCGAATTGCTGACGCTGCACCCCAGTTATCTACACTCGTCAAATATACGTGGTTTTGAAACACGAATATTCGACGTTATTTTATATTTCTTCATTCCCTGTTTTGTTTCGAATAATATGTGCCACTTTCGTGTCCTCATATTATCCGGATCAACAGAGGAGTTTCATGACGTTATTTTGGGGCATAACAGATTTGTCGACCTAATGTGATTTCTGTTAGAGGTTACTTAACAGACAGGCCCTGAGATCCATTTACTATTATTTTTCGCATCGATAAGAAATCACAACGACGGGGGTAGTGAATTTTTCGGTAAACGAGTCGCGATTGAAAAAATTTACATGTATTTATGCTTGCGGCTATGTACAATGGGCACCTTCGGTAGAGTGTCACAGGCTTACCAACTCCGGGAAATAAAGTGTTATGTCCGGTCCGGTCGACGTTGTCACTTTTATTGTCTTCATAGAAAATTGAGCCTAAAATCATCGGCATGGTAGGAAAATTCCCTGCAGCTTTCATTTCACCGCAATCTGCCCTAAATATGTAAACTGAGAGTCAAAATAAGGAAAATAAAAAGGAGAGGACGAGCAAAAATCGCTATCCTTTTTTATGCCGATCAGATTATTCTATCAGAATTATGTTGTGACAAATCTTGATTGAAAAACGAAAAAAATTAGGAGAACGGAAAAGGCTCAAAAAATGGTCTAAAAACTCCGATGGTAGGGGTGAGTATTCTATGAGCAGTCGAGATGGATGCTGATTTTTTTTCAAATTTTTCCATCAACTTTTCCATGCATTTGCATTTCGCAACTAAGATGGGCTTTCGGTGCTGCCGGAGAATCAATCGCTCCATGTTCAAACTTTGAGCGTGATTGGTGTTTTAACGATTGAACTCAAAAACGTCGCTACTAACTTATTTGTTGGGAATTTCATGCTCTAAAAGCAAAGTTTAGAGTTTGAGTGCAAAGTATGGATTTTCATCCTACTTGTCAGGATTTTTAATTACTAAATAGCTTTTTTCGGCCGAGTGAGGAACATAATTTTTCTTTCTTTCTTGTGTGGGAATATTTTCTTAGTTGCAATGGGTAACGGAGTATAAACAAAAATTATCGAAATAATACCATGTTACTTTCCCAAATGCAACGATTTTATTCGTCGTGATTATGAATGAGAAAATAGTCAGTTGTAATACCCTGAGACCTTAAAAAATATTGGATATTTCCCGAAATCTTCATTGTAAACAAATGTCAACCAACAACGATTATTACCCATTTGTTACCCCCCC